>NW_011494716.1:1476566-1488919 GCF_000754665.1 Bison bison bison | reverse complement strand
TGGTGACTGCAGCCATGAAATTAAAAGACACTTACTCCTTGGAAGGAAAGTTATGACCAACCTAGATAGCATATTGAAAAGCAGAGATATTACTTTGCCAATAAAGGTCCATCTAGTCAAGGCTATGGTTTTTCCAGTGGTCGTGTATGGATGTGAGAGTTGGACTGTGAAGAAAGCTGAGCACCGAAGAATTGATGTTTTTGAACTGTGGTGTTGGAGAAGACTCTCGAGAGTCCCTTGGACTGCCAGGAGATCCAACCAATCCATTCTAAAGGAGATCAGTCCTGGGTGTTCTTTGGAAGGAATGATGCTAAAGCTGAAACTCCAATACTTTGGCCACCTCATTCGAAGAGTTGACTCATTGGAAAAGACTCTGATGCTGGGAGGGATTGGGGGCAGGAGGAAAAGGGGACGACAGAGGATGAGATGGCTGGATGGCATCGCCTACTCGATGGACGTGATTTTGAGTGAACTCCAGGAGTTGGTGATGGACAGGGAGGCCTGGCGTGCTGCAATTCATGGTGTCGCAAAGAGTCGGACACGACTGAGCGACTGAACTGAACTGAATTGAACTGACAGAGTGGCCTGTTCCTTTTTCTGGCTTGGCTTCCCTCAAGAATCCTGTTTGTCTGACTGTCTTCTTGGACTTCTTTGCTGGACTCCCTCCCCCACCACTTCTTGACTCAGAGGTCCTCAGGCTCCCTTCTTGGCCCCTCCTTTCTCGTCATCCTCTCCATGGGTGTAGCAGGGACATCCCATCTCTGGTCTGGATCTCCCCTCTGTTTGGGATGGTGTGACTGACTCCTTGACGTCCTCGCTGGGGGATTTCGCAAGCGTCTTACAATTAAAGGGTCCAGAACTGAGCTTCTGATGTTACCCCTCAAACCCGTTGCCTGCCCTGGTTTTCCTCAGCCAATGAGTAGGGCGGAACATGGGGAGTCGGCCTTGTTCCCCTTCCTCACCCCCAGTCCAGCCTGTTGGTTCTGCCTGGAACTTGTTTCATGAATCTGCCTGTTTCCACCCAGCGGTGACCCCAGGCCGGGCCGCTCTGACCCTCCGCTTGGGTCATAGCAGCAACGTCAGGGTGAGCCGCTGCTGGCTCTCACCTTCCAGCCATTCACCCGTCCCAGCCAGCCAGGATCTGGGTAGGGTCTTGGAGCAGAAATCAGATCCAACATTGGTGACATTTCATTTGAATAAAGTCTGTAGTCTAGTTAGCAATATTATACCAAAGTTGATTTCCTTTTCTTGATTATTGGTCTATATTTTTAAAAATTAATTTATTTTAATTGGAGGATAATTACTTTATAACATTGTGATGGTTTTTGCCATACATCAACATGATCTGGCCATTGGTATACATGTGTCTCCCAATCCTGGACCCCCGTCCCACCTCCCTCCCCTTGTTCTATGTTTGACGTTGCACAGTAAGACAGTAACATCAGGACAGGAGGGGTGAGGAATAGAAGGGAGCTCCTGGTTCCTTTTGTAACTTTTCTGTATTGTCTAAAATTACTTCAAACTAAAAGTTTTAAAAAATTAAAATGAAAATAAAAACAGGGAAAATGGCTGTGTGCACCCACACTTAAAACTCTGCCAAGGTCTCCCCTGCGCTGACTCAGGCTGCGCCCGCAGGGTCCAGCCCTGCCCGCTGCTCCAACCTCACCCAGGCCACACTCCTCCCTTACCCTGCTCGAGTGAGGAGCAGCTGATCGTTCATCCTTCGCTCCCCGTTCCAGGGGGTCAGGGACAGTGGTCTGTCCTGCACACAGTTTTGTCATCAGCGTTTGCCTGGCATATAGTGGGTGCTCAGATAGAATCAGTAGACAAGTGGCTTCTTGTTCCTGCTCAGAGCAAGTACAGGACTTTCAGTGCTTTGTTCTGTCCCCGCTTGATTTTCATGCCATGTAAATGAACCACTGCTGCAGGGGTGCGGTCAGCTGCTGCCGCGTTTGGATGCCGCGTGTGCCAGGCCTCCAGGCCGGTGCTGTCAGTCCTCAGAGGAGTAAGGGAGAGGCCATGTACGGTATTAAGAGCCTTTGTCGTGGGCCTTGCCTCATGCTTGGCAGATCTCAGGAGCTCATTATTTGCTGACGGAATGAGGAGGATAAGTTCAGAATCTTTTCCTTTTAAAATTGCTGCAGATACGCATGTACATGCACACACACACACACACTATATGTACAATGATGTAATAGATGCTTATGCAGCATTGTGGAATTTTTCAGTTTTTTTTAATATCCTTTCAGCTGGTTCTCTCTTGGCCGGGGGAGGTTTGGGAAGAGAACTGCAGGACTTCTGGCAGCTTGTGGGGCAGGGGCCCTGCTGTGGCCTGGCACCCGCTTTCCTGGACACCCCCTGCTGTGTCCCGAGGTGGCTTGATGCAAGGCCATGTGGTGGGAGATGGGCAGAAGTGTGGCTGACGATCTCGGTGGTGAAGGTTGCATATTGTCCATGAATTTAGTTTTATTCAGGAAGGTAAAGAGGGCACTGCAAAGGAAGTGTGTAGTAAAAATGGGCTAACACAGGGCCACTGGGGTGGATCGGATTGAGAACCATCCGGTCTCTGGAAGGTGTCAGTATGGGTCCTCAGGGAACTTAAAGTATTTCAGAGGATCCAGTGGGAATGCTGTGCTTCATGATGATTCCAGACGAAGCTCAGCTTTATGCTGGGACCTGGGACTTGCCCTTGGCCTGGAGGTCCCTTCCCATGGTGCCTGGCAGAATCTGTGCCTGACTGTTGGTGACCCCAGAGTTTCTGGGCTGTGACGGGGGACCAGATATTGTCACCAGGTTTGCACCAGGAAGGCACACCATGCAGGGTCAGCCAGCTGCAGGGGTGAGTTTCTTGAACACAGTGGGCAGCTGCCTCGTGAGAGCAGAGGCAAGGGTGGGGTCCCCGGGGCTCCCCCCTCCCTCCTGTCACAGGTGATGTCACGGCCCCCTGTGACCCTTGATCCCTTGGACGCCAGTGGCTGTTTGGACAGTAGGTGACAGGACGGAGGGGACCCGGGAGGACAAGAAAGAGGGGAGGTTGGCCAAGGTGACCAGAGTCAGTTTACCTGCCTCACAAGTTGCCTGGGGTTGCAGGGGCCGGTCAGCAACATGGCTCATGAGACGCCTTCTCCGGCCTGGCCTTGGCTGCTTGTATCAAACCCATTAGCAACATGGCCGCGTGCCTAATTCAACATTCAGGCCAGTGCAGTCAGAGAAGCCACCCCCCACCGGGTGGTCATTTGTTCAAGGGCGTGTTTTACTACATGTGTTGCTTTTAATGAGTGTGAAAGATCACTGAGCTCAGTGTTCGTTTTACAAACTGCTTTTAGGAATCCTGAAGTCAATTTCCAAGCTCTCCTGTTTCCTTATTCTTAGAGATTGCCTACCATTTTGTTTGCTTTCAGTGTCTGTCTATATACAGTATCTGTTTCTACCCTGCTCTTCCAGTGCCCTTGCTGCTCTTGGTGTGGAGGGTAATGTGCCCCTTGTCTTTGCTACTAAATGTCATCTATAAAAAGTTCATACTGGTTTCACATTTAGTTTTCCTCTTTTCTCCAGCCATTTTTAAATCTTATCCCTCTTCTCTAGTTAATAAAGATAAGGAGTTTTCTGTTGTCACTTCACTCTGCTTCTCTACCAAGGAAGCATCTAGATCTTCACTGTTCGGTGTGGTAGCAGCAAGCCACATGTAGCTGTCTATAATTTATAACGAGAGAACATTAGAAATTTAGTTTTTCACTCGTGCAGCCACATTTTGAGTGCTTGGTGGCTTGTGACTGCCGAACCGATGGCTGTAGGACATTTCCTTCATCAAAGACAGTTCTCTTGGACTGCCAGGGCTACGTTCTTACCCCAGTGGTGCTCTTCCTGTATTATCTCATCAACCCCCTGAAAGCCTCTTCAGTTTTCCAGGACCTTTTTCTCCTGTTCCTCCCAACCCAGCTGTGTGTGGCTCAAGAGTGGAAGGCATACGACCTAACTCTGTAGCAGTCCCAGGGGGTCTCTGAACCAGGGAAATGGAGTTGTCACCTCTCAGCCTCCTTAAGTCACAGTCTGAGGCACTCTGTGGTCCTCTCATTTCTCCAGTTTGTTTTTTTCTGTTTCAGTATGGTTTTGTGGTGCCTGGCTTGCCATCGGATTTCTTTGACTTTTTGGGGGCAAACTTTCTTCCATTCTTGAGCTCCTCTCCTGATTTTTTTTCTTTTAACTAGTTCCATTTTTTTCACAAGTTCCATTTCTGTCTTAAATGTATATTTATGATGCATTCTTTGAATCAGTGGCATTTTTGCATTCAGTATATCTTTATTGATTCATCATATTTCTCTTTTATTTTTAATAGAACACAGGATTTATCATTGGTGTTAGGTAATGTAATACTTGGAGGTTTTCTTTATTGAATAATGATGTATTTATCCAGTGGGACATTTCATAGTGTTGAAAATAAACGAATGTGGATCACTGTATGGATGACTCTCAAACATATTGCTGCACCAAAAAAAAAGCAACTTTTAGAAGAATACTTCTAAAATAATATCATTTAGGGGAAGGCAAAAAAAATATATTAACACTGAGTATTGTTAGCATTACATATGTACTTAGTGAAAACCTAAAGAAACACTTGGGGAGGAGCCCCTGACCTTGGCACTCAGGATGGTTCTGTGCTCTGCGGGGGAAGGAATTGGAGGGGAAAGGCCTACAGGGAACCTGGATGCTGCAGATGACCCTGTGCTCCTTGGGCTGGAGGGACTGCAAGTCTTCCGCCTGCTTTTTCTTACATGTTTCTATGTCTGAGAAATTTTGTCATAAATTCAACACCTCGTGCTTATTTAAAACATAAGTAAATAAGAAAAACCTAATATGGAGAGTGTTTTCCATAGTTCTGTTGCCCTGTGAATATTTTGGTACATTTCTGTGGGTTTTTCTTTCCTTAAATTTTTTCAGCTTTATAGAGGTATAATTGACAAATAAAATTGTAAGATATGTAAAGTATAAACTGTGATTTGATATATGAATATGTAGTGAAAGGATTCCCCGTCTAGTTAATTAGCGTGTTCATCATCTCGTGTATTTATCTTTTGTGTTTGTGTGTAAGATGTTCTAGTCACTTAGTAGATTTCAATTATATGATATGGTATTGTCAGCTGTTGTCACCACAGTTTATATTAGCTCCTCAAACTGTATTTCTGTGTTTTTAACATAGTGGTTTAGCTGTTAGTTTTGTGTTTGACTCATTGTGACTCCACAGACTGTAGCCCACCAGGCTCTCTCTGTTCATGGGATTTCCCAGGCGGGAAACTGGAGTGGGTTGCCCTTTCCTTCTCCAGAGGATCTTCCCAACCCAGGGAATGAACCCGTGTCTCCTGCATTGGCAGGTGGATTCCTTACCACTGAGCTACCCAGAAAGCCCATTTTTTGGTGTTTTTGGGAATAACACACTTTTCTTTCTTGTGACGCCAGCTGCTCTTCATGCCTCCTCTTGTCCAGGCACTCAGCTGTGGGGTTTGGGGCCAGCACCTCTACAGCATAGGGACCTGCTTGCTGGAGTGTCTGCCCCTGCTCCCCAGGAAGTCTGAGCCCCTGGCCTTCTGCCCAGATCTGCCTCTCCTTTAGTAAAGCCCCACTCTCTGCCCTTAGACGAGGGGACTTGTCAAGGTTCACCCACCCTTCCTGGGCATGAGAGGCTGTTTCCTGCAGCACCAGGCCACATTTTTATGTAGGGCGCATCTCTGCGTGTCCATGCCCCCTGCATTGTCCCTTGACCTCTTCTCACAGGTGGGCACTTACTACTCCCTGCCTTGGTTTCACTTCCAGTTTGCCTCTGGGAGAGTCTACAGCATAGCTGTGATTTTCTCGAGGCAGGAATTATAGTGGGAGACTAGCATGGGAGAAGGAACCCCCAGCCGGTGACCCCCCACCCCATGGAGGGGTGCTCTCTCGACTTCTCTTCTGTTGCCCAACAATACTTTTCAGGTTATCAAGAACAGACCACACAAACAGCTGAGAAAGATCTAAGAAAGGAAGACCACCTCTAGTGCTGAAGTGAAATTAGAGAAGCCGGAGATGTCCAAGACGATATTGCTTCCTGATCAGGAAGTAGAGATTGGGGTTTCCCAGTTCTGGGCTTGCGCAAGTCTGCCTCTGGCAAGAAAATGCCATCTGGGAAACCGTTTCTGGCGGCATTCCAGCTGGTATGCAAAACACTCATCGAAAGAGAGAAAACTTTGATGTGACCTGAAAACTGGTTGACTTGGAAAGTGAGGACACTCGCAGCAGGCTTGTGATTGTGCTGAAAGTGTGATCTGGGAGCCTGCCAGAGCCTGCATAAACATTCCCACGAAGGAACAGGTGGTGACGGCCCCACGCCGTCGCTCCTAGGAAAGGCTAGTCAGGAGTGGGAAGAACTGTGGCATTTTGTTTTTGCATAAGATGAAATCTCCAGGTGAGGCAGGGTGAAGCTGTCAGCGTTGCCTTCCGTCCCAGCTGTAGACGCTCCCAGGAAATGTCTCAGTGGTGGCTCCCCTGCCTCTGCAGATGAAGGTCCCGGTGGGTGAGAGGGGAGCGGCAGTGCTGGGGAGCTGGCAGAGCCCTGCCATCTGCCATGGCATGGCGAGGCTGTGGCCCCGCTGCTCGGGCAGGCTTGCTGTGCAGCACGGTGAGCACTTGTCGTCTGGTGGGTGTTGCGTCAGTGACTTAGGAAGACAACCTGGGTGTCAGCCCAGCTCTTCTGGACTGGCCTGTAGCAATGAGTGTTGCAAATTTGCTGATTCTTGGAGATATCTCGTGAAGGTCAAACTTCTGTTGTATTTTGTTTAATCTCTCCCAGACTTCTGAACTCTTGCCATGTTGAATTTTTAGTTCTTCAAGGCTGTTTAGCCTTATTTCTTATTTATATGTTTTTCCACCCTAGCTCTACTGTGTTATCTACTTCCAAGCCTTTCTTTGTAGTATTTTTCTTTCACCTGCTACAGCCCACTCCTTTACCTTGAATTCCCAAGGACAGTGTATTTCTTACTGGCTTTTTTTTTTTTTTCCATTTCTCCTTCAGATCTCAGGACTGTTGCATCTTAATGTTTGTGTAGGTTTTGTTTTTTAAAAAAGAAGCAGCCTTATTGAGGTGTAATTAGCATACTGTACAGTTCACACTTCCAAAATATACAGGGCAGTGGTTTTTAGAGTGTTCTCAGTTGTGCAACTATCACCACCATCTAACTTTAGAATATGTTCATCATTTCCCCCAAAAGGAACCCTGGCTCATTAACAGTCGTTCCCCATCCCTCAACCCCCAGACCTCTGGCCACCACTAGGCTACTTTCTATGGCTTTGCCTTGTCTGGACACTTCACATCAGTGGGACTATGTCAGACGCGGCCTTTTGTGTCTGGCTTCTTTTGCTTAGTGTCCTATCGCTTTATTTCCATTTCAATATATTCCCCTTTTGGGGTTTTATTTTTCAATTATTTAGCTTATTCCCAGATCTTAAATTAAATCTCTGTTGATCTATTTTCTAGAACCTGTCTTCCATTGTCTGTGTTCTGTGTGCAAATCTGCAACTCTTAAAATTAATTTTTAAACTATTAGTTTAACTATTAAGTTAAAATCTTAGAATTAGCTAGTATTTCTCAGGTCTCCAGGGGGAAGAGTACAGTCTGTGTCTCCTGTAACTGCCACAGACGTGACCCGACATGCTCGCCTATGTCTGATGGCCACTCAGGGTCACCATTAGGTGAATAACAGTTTATTAGTTGTCAGTTCGTCTTAGTTCCTGACACCTTTCCTTCTAGCTGTCTTGTTTCGTAGTCTCTTCTGCTTGTTAAATTCTGTTATGTGTAGTATTCCAGAATAGTTATCATAGACCCTTACTTTCCTTTTGTTTTCTAGCTGTAAATATGCCTTTTGTCACTGGTGAACCTCCTGCCAGCACAGACTTGACTTCATGTGATTCTCTCTTCTTCTTGGTGGTCTCTGTCCTCCCCCTCACCGCCAGCCTCCCGTTCTCCCGTTTAACTCTTCGTGAGCATTACTGCATGCCCTTCCTCGGTCTACTCTGACTTCCTCTTGAGTGTTCCTGGAGCTGCCCTGAGGGGAAGCACTGACTCCTTTAATCCTCACATCAGCTCTGTGAAGTGGGTCATCTAGGTGACTTGTATTTCCATTTTAGGTCATGGTTTTCATCTGCACTGTTGCGAACACTGGAGCAGTCCTTTTTCTTATCCATTTCTTTCAACACTCAGCCCAGGTCCCGGCCCTCAGTAGGTTACTCAATAAATATTTTGTTTGCTGGGTAAGTGAATGTGAGAATGAGCCAATGAATGAAAGAGATGGTTAGTACCTGGCAGACTGTTTCCATAAACAGCCAAATGCTGTCTTTCAAAGAAATCATTTTGTAGCTTTTGAAGACCCTAATTCAGGAGCTTCTTAGAGGTGGAGGGAGTAGGTCTTTGAAGGTGGTTATACTGGCCTCTCCCTGTGCTGGTTTCCAGCACTGAGCAGGGTAGCACTTCCTCTTGCTAAGTAGGAAAGTTCAGAAGACAGCTCATGGGAACATGGTCACCAGATGATTGCCCGGTCACTCACCTTTGGCTGTTACATGTACCCATTCCTGCAAAAAAAAATGGAGGCTGGCACAGGGGGTGCCAGCCGCAGGAGCAGGTATGGGGCAAGTGTGTGCACATGTGTGTTCTTATAAGAGTTTGCGGGTTGGGCTAAACATGTAGTCAGGATCAAGCCACGTAGGCACAGTGCCCATCACTTCACTTTTTAAGAAGAGGGTAAGTTTCACCCATAGCCATTTGCTATCTTGAGAACTTGTGATTTATTGTCAAGTGTTGCGACAATCAAGATGAATCACCTCCTTGCAATTAATTAATTGTTTCATGTAGGAGTTGAGATGGCTTAGGCCCATCCACAATGTTTTGCTGTTAACAAGATGGAAAATACTTTTTTTTTCCCCACCAAAACTTTTGGTCTTCTTAAGCAGAAGCAATAGATAGTTATGAAATATCTATAATTTTGTAGGCCCTGATTATTTGGTAGATTAAGGTTGAACACCTTTAATCTTTATTTTCTGTGTTGACTGACTGCATTTTAGTTTAAATAATGTTTGTGCTACTTAAATAATGTTCGTGCTACTTTGTCATCACAGACCTAGTTAGGAGGAAAAATTTGTTACAAAGTGAAGTGAGTTTTTAGACTGGTTGTGAATTAGCCCAAACCAATGGCCTCCCCTTACATTTATTGTTTTAAGCTCCCAGGCATCTGCTGTGTCATGCCTCTAACTCCCAAGGTCATGCCTCCAGGCATTCTTTCCTTCCTGATTAGTCTCCTCTTTTCTTTTGGGTTGACGCTCATGTCCTTGGTTCTTGGGTTGGGATATCGCCCTCCAGAGCAGAAGTCCTGCAGAAAAAGACCAAAACAAAGAGGCCAGAATCATCTTTCTTTTCCAAAATGAACTTTGGCACTCACTCAAAATACACTCAGCTCACGAAAACTAGACATGAGTTGTGTGCAAGGCTTAGGTTTTCTCCTCAAAGAATTGATGCTATAGTTAAGGTTGTTGACCACGTCAGCCTCTTGAGCACGTGCAGCCACAGATGGCACTTCTGCCTGTCGGAAGCTCCGGGTACCTTCTCTAGCTGCTGTGAAATTAAGCCAATGGAAGGCAGCCATGCTGGTGAGGTTCAAAGTCAATTACCAGGAAAGAATATAAGAAATCTTATTAATTGTTCTCCTGTTTACACTGTACATAAGAAACAATTCAGCTGCCTTATTTTGACCTTCTGCTCAAAGAGAGCCGTCCTAACGAACTTGGACCCCTGGTTCTCTCTGTGTGGTTACTCATTAAATCCTTATGTCTTATGACCTCTCCTGACTGAAGACTTTAAAGGGGCTGCAGCCCAGTCACCTGGCCCAAGTACCTTCCCTGGGATAGTTCACATCAGGCCTGGCTGTATCACACTGTTGCCACTCCAGTTTCAGCAGAAGGTTACACTTTAAATTTGAACTTTTCATATTGAAGCATAAATTGAAAGTTGCCTAACTTGGTCACTGATTTGGTCACACATCCGTGTGTCTGTCCTTTGGAATACTAGCACTGCTGTGTTACTAATACAGGTTGGTCACTAGGGCCTCCCCAGAGGAAAATTCAAGTTAGGAGCAAATTCGGAGCAGTTATTGATTTAACAGTCCTCCAAATGCTTTTGTAGACAGAAGGAGCGTAAAAAAAGACTCCCAGAGATAAGCAGGCCAAATACCCTGGTTGATAATAGTAGCTAATGTTACTGACTTTTTGCCATGTGCCAGGCGCTGCTGTGAAGCCGCACGTGTGCTAATCATTTAATCCTCGAGTCAGCCCTGTGGGGTGAGTCCTGTTCTCAGCAGGACACAGAGTCACGAAGAGTCTCACTCCATCACACATGTTGGAGGGACGGAGCCTGAAGCCCTGGGCTCCCCCGCCCTTGGAAGCCACATGCCCTCACCCGTCACACCTGCCAGCCCTGAATCCTTGCCCGCTGCCCCACGCTTTTGGGAGCCAATTTCTGCCCCCGCCGTTGTCTCCCACCTCCCTTGTCCCAAGTCCCTCCACACCCACTTGTGGCCAGTGTTCCCAGGGCTCCCTGGTTTTTCTTCAGCCTCCTGCCCGCTTCTTCCACCTTCTCCCCATGGCCCCAGCATGAAGGTTCCTGGAGTGGGCCTGCCCAAAGCAGGGCATGGACTCCAATGCCTCTGTGACCACCCCTCTCCCCAACATGTCCTCTGTTCCAGCCACGCGACACTCAGCCTCCACCCCCAACTCTGCCCGCCAAACACTCCCTTTCTGGAGGCCACTTCCCCAGTTTTTCTGTCGACACCCATGGCCTGACCACGGCTGCCCCAGCCCCTGCTCCTGGCAGCTCTCATGGGGCTGGCCTCTCTTTATCGTGTCTTCCTCAGCGTGGAGGAGACATCACTCAGGAGGCCTCCCTGAACCACTGAGTCTTTGCAGGGTGCACCCCGTCCCGTGCCTCCTGGGCCTGGACCCGCTGCTGAGGTCCCCCTGCAGGAGCCGCCCTGTGTGGGGAGGGCCATGGCCACTGTGTTCACACTTGTCCCTCCCAGCACGATCACAGTGCATCGTAAACAGAGGCTCCTGATACACGTTTGCTCGATGAGTGGCAGCTCGGTAGCCACAATTCAGAGCGAGAACAGCAACAAGCCTCAGGGGTGTCTCCCCCAAGGCAGGCGTCAGAGCTTGTGCTGTGGAGCTGGCACCGTGCCCTGCATCCCCAGGCAGAGGTATTCTAGTTAACGCTCCCTCTCTAGTTTATGTGCAGTCAGTCAGGACTGTGGCTAATCCTATACATATTGGGGATGTATATTTTTTTTGGAAAAAGTACATGGAAGTTCAGGACCTCAGGTTAAGAGTGAGTATTTAACACTCTCCTTGGAGTCAGTCAGTATCTAAAATTATTTATCTCAGTCTTTGGATTCCCACCTCTGAGTTGGCTGCACTCCTGGGTGTCTTTAGGTGTCCTTGACAGATTCTCAGAATAGTTGACTTAAAAACATACGTGAAACAAAAAGTACACCATACAGTATTTTACAAGGAGGGAGAGAGAGAAAGACAGGTGAAGTGGCAAGATGGTTTAACTATAAAATGGTTAAGGATTATTGAGGAAGTAGTCCCAGGATCATTTGATTAATTTTAGAGTATTTATTAAATATGAATTGATTGCGAGAAACTATGGATTCAGAAGTGTAGACACTGGCCACCTCTTGATTGAGTCTCTCCATGATGGCTTTTCCTTACCGCCTTCTGCTGCAGCTTAAACTCTTTAAGATGGGCACCCTGCTTTGTTCTGATTTTACTCTGTGTACAGCATACACCAGGCCTAAAATAAATATTTATTGACTAAATCACATTGTCACTCCCTTCCATAAATTCACAGTCTGGGTCAAATTCCAGTAAGGACTAACAATGGATTTCTTTCAGTCAGGCTTGCTTCTTTTGCAGAAAGCCCTTGGGTTCCATCTGGAAAAGCTGTTCCTTGTTACCTTCCCAGCAGATAGTCCTGCACACCCAGAGCAGGGCCCACCACCCGTCACAGCGGCTTCCCGGGGGAGTGTATACTGCTACCACAGCCTTTAGTGGGCATTGTAAAGTTGTAGGCTAAGTGTCCACTTAACCAGCTTTTTCCGTTTGTTTTAAATGAGGATTTGGTGAGAATAAAATTCACATAGACGGCAGCTTGACATATGCTGATGTTCCTGCCATGAATGTCTGGATCCTGTAGAAACTTGATGAATGTGAATCGAGGGGGTGCTGAGTTCTCCGAAGGCGCACATCCTGGTCTCCCCCTTCAGCGTGGTTGGCAGTCCCTG
>NW_011494716.1:1474228-1476466 GCF_000754665.1 Bison bison bison | reverse complement strand
TGGCAGTCCCTGACGTAGGTAGCGCGGTCTGTAATGACCTTCACGTCTAGAGTGGCCAATGTGAAGAGCAACAATACAGATAGAAACAAACTCCAGAAGTGTAGAGGGTCCACCATCAGTGGGCTCTGTCCCTGGCAGAAAGAGGCCACGAGACCCTTCCAAGGAGGGACTTTTAACCCCCATTTCAGCCCCAGAATGTGACACGAGCTGCCACCACTCAGAGGAAACACAGCTGGAAGACACGGCGTGTCCTGGAGGCGGGTGTTCTCCGTGAGGCTGTGCGTCTCTGGGAAGCTCATGGGTGCAGTAGTAAAAATATGACCTTATCTCATTTTCACTTTACTCTCAACTTTCCAGGAGAGTGTCCCGCGTAGAGAGCAAGACGGAGCTGCGTTTCGACCACCGCTGGTGTCACCTGTGCTGACTGTAATTTTTATCCATAGGTTTGAAGACATACCTGATAGCGGGTCAGAGAGCGAAGGAGTCTCACTGCAGCTGTTCAGAGGCCTTACTTTCTGGCTTTGAGGTCCTTGACGGCTCGCGGGTGTCCTCAGGCCCTAGGGGACAGGGGACAGCGTCGCCAGGGAGTGTCAGTGACTTGGCGCAGACTGTCAAAACCTTTGATAACCTTAAGGTTAGTTTTTTTTTTTTTCCTACTTCTAAAACATGATATTAATTCTGCAGTAGAACATGTGAAATAATAAGCATCCTTCAGGTCTGTGGCGGAGACTTGGAATGCCCTTTCATTTTTTTTTTAACATTTTAAAATTTAGTATAAGGTTAGCAGCATTTTGCATTTTTAATATCTTTGCTTTTATGATATTTTATGCACCCCCATTTTCTTTTTACACATAGACTTGCTTCTAACTTGAATTACTATTTTCTTTCTCTATGAGCTATGATGTCTTGGGGGGATTTCTGAAAGCTCACGAAACGTGATGATAGTCAAGGTGATTCTCTCAGCGTCTTACTTTGAGGCCTAGTTCATATCTTATTTCAGAGACCACTTTCTCAAGTACTCATACGTCTCCTGAAATCCCGTGTTTTATATAATTATTTTAAGTTTTGTTGGTGTGGGTAAAGCCCGTGCTGTATAGCTCACTGGAAGAGTGCAGGCATGCCAAGAACATTCTAGTAGTTCATCAGTGGGACAGAGATGGCCTGGTGGTTGAATGGCTGCACACATTCCTGTCCTAACAAACCACCAAGGAATTAACACAATGGGCCCGGAGCCTGCAAAGTCACTCTAATGTGTGAGTCGTTCCTCGGACTGATACCTTTTGTTTATTTTTACAGTTTACATATTTGCTGTTTCTTTCTTTCTTTTTTTTTTTAAAGAGACAGTTAAAACCTTTTCACTTCGCTGTTTTGTGCTCTCAAATAACACTGTGATGTGTGGTCAGGACGATGGTCTGCCGGTGTGGCTGTGACCCAGCCCGTTCCCGCGTGTCCTCGTCCATTAACACAGTTAAAAGCTAGCGGTCTCGGTGTTTCATGGTGTGGCACTTGGCTGCAGTGTCCAGCTTGCTTCACTGTGTTGGACTCTGTGGTGCCTCTCCTCCAGGTGCTGTGTGTGGCTCCCGTGTTCAGGTTCGTGGACCGCACGCGAATCGTTTTCATCGTGTGCTTTGCTTCCTTGTGCAGGGTTTCTCAGTCTCGACACTGCTGGTGTCAGCTTCAGGCTCGACTCCGTCGACACTCTGGGTGGAGAACTCTTTGGACGGGGGCGCCCTGTGCGCTGTGTGAGGCTAAGCAGCCTCCCTGGCCTCCCCCTACTGGATGCTGGGAGCAGCCCCTCCTCGCAGGGTGGCAGCCCCAGCCTCTAGGCCTAGCCCCGCATCACCTAGCAGGAGGGGAAAGGTGCAGTCACTCCTGCTGAGGAGGGGGTGTTAGCCCCCCTCCTCCCCGACGCTCTCTGGTGGGTGTGTCACAGTGGGTGTGGCAGAGATTTCCACAATGCCTGCACTCGTTGGAGCCAGCTCCTTTGCCTGGGCGGCTGTCTTCCAGGAGTCAGAGAGAGGAACCCCCTTCCCACGCCACCCTGCAGCTCAGAGGCCAGCACCGAGCACAGGCCAGGCCGGGAAGAGCAGGGAGGGGACCGAAACGTGGCTTCCAAGCCTGGCCTTCTTACCGGAGGACAAAGCGTTTCCTCAGGCTTCCAACTGGGCTGTAGCCAAGTAGAGAAACAGCTCAAGCCAGAAGTAGACGCTTCGTTGCATTTGTGTGCCACTTAAGATG
>NW_011494716.1:1460277-1474029 GCF_000754665.1 Bison bison bison | reverse complement strand
TTTTTATTCTAGTTATAAATCTACTTATGTACTTACGTATTTTGGGTCTGGTTAGGCAAAAGCAATTTAGCATACTCTGTTGCCATGTGTAAGTTTTCCAGATAATCTTGTGATCCCTGAAGGGTCTCTGTGCCCCTTCCCGGAGGGGACGATGAGAGCATATGAAGTGTCCTCTCAAATTAGTTTTGGGAGGAGAACAGGACATCCCCATCCTGAGACGAGGACACCCTGAAGGTAGCATTCCTAGATTCACAGAGTGGAAGGAGCAGGAGGAGACAGGAGGCCTGGTCTGCATGCCAGGATTTGCCACTCAGGGTCCCTCCTCACAGCCCTGCTCTGGGCCCTGGTTTCTGGGCGTCAGCAGGGTGAGGGCATGTGACTGAGAGTCATACCCTCCGGGGACCTGAGTGAGTCCCTGTGAACTGTCATCCTAGACTTGAAAGGCAGAAAGCTGAGGTCTGCTGTAAAGAATACGTTGATTATGATCTGGCAGGCAAGGTCTCCCCTCCAGTAGGGGTTTGTGAACGAGGCACAAGTGCGTGAGCACTCACTGGGCCCAGGCCTCTGGGAGGATTCCTCCTGTGAGCCGGCAGTGCCTCACGTGGGTCCCTGGCCTGTCGCTGGTGTAATCCGCACTACCGTGAGCTTTTGTAATTTGCTGGGTCATAGACAAGTTCCTCCCTGTCCTTTCCCAGGATCTGCAGACTCTCTCTGTCAACAGGCTTCTTTCCCTTGGTTGCTGCTGCCATCAAGAGTTGGCTCCCGTGGGCATTTCTATCTCCCTATATCTCCCGACCCCCGCCCAACATGGGAAACCCTGCCCAGCTTAAGGGGCCTGTCAGAGAGAGGGTTTCCCCAAGTAGGTTCCCTCAAGCAGTAGTTTCTCAGGGTGGCATAGGTGTCAAGTATGGAAAAAGTGTTCTGCAGTCAAGTCAGTGTGGGTTAAGTGACACTGAAGGTGTCTCTTTGCTCTAGGCCTGCTCAGAGCTTTAGCACAGTAACGTGCATGGGTAGGTCTCCAGAAATGGTATGCAGAGTTCTCTGGCCTCTTCACCACAGATTTCTTCTTTCAAGCTGCACCTTTTGGCAGCCTGCTTGTCTAGTGGAAGGAGTTCTATAACCAAGCCCAAGGACCCTGTGTCTGCAGCAGAGTCAGGGTTTATCTGCAGGTGCCAAGCAATGCGGTGGGGGACGAGCCTCAGACCACTCCCGCTTGGTCTTTGAGTTGAAGAGGAAGACTAGCGAAGCTGGAGTTAGTCGTCATGCTGTGGCATTTCTTAACTGTGGTTTCAGGAGTCAGGATGGCTCTGGCTCGTGATTCTCTGGCCTGGGGTCCCTGCTGGCCTATGGCTGGGGTCTGTGGCTCATCTTGCCCTGGAAAAAGCAACCTGGCGGTGACGCCGACAGCAGCAACGCAACGCGCTGATGATGCTGTCGGCAACACCGTCTTAGTCTCCTGACGCTGGCTGAGGCGTGTTCAGTTAGCCCAGCGTCGAGGTCAGAGGGCACAGGAAGGGGAGTAAGGTTTTGGATAGAGAGATTGATCATAAACTCAGCAGGGGAACTCGGTGTTAGAGTGACTCAGCTGCAGTTTCAAGGAAGAACCAAGGACTTAGAGGAAAGGGGTTGCATAAACTCTCAGGGAGTGAATCCACGCGTCTGGTCCTGTCACGCCTCTCTCCTGTGACGCGCTTGCTTCCTTGTCCCCCAGACTCCCCTCTTGCTGTCGCCCTGCAGCCCCCTTAGTCTCCCGTGATTCCTCCAGCTAGCAAGGCCACCTCCGTGTCTCTGAAGTCTAGCTCAGTTAGTCTGTACCACTTGGTTATAACACACGCAACCTGAAATGTATGCTTTCATTTCTTATGCACCTTCCTGTGAGCTCTTTGCACGCAGGACCCGTGTGTTACATAACTTCAGTTTCTCCTGAGTGCCTAGCACGGTGCCTAGCATGAAGTAGATAAGTACAGCTTCCTTTTGGCTTTTTTAACTTTTTGATGATGCACAGAGACCTGTAACTCTGCAGAGCTAGACTGAGGGCTGCACTGGAAGCCTGGGCAGAATTGAACAGAACCAAGGCAAATGCCTGCAGAGCTCTTGTTTTCTGCTCCTGTCACTCATACCCCATGTGTCTGTAAGTTATCAGCCAGTTCACAGCTAGAGAATCGCCACCTGATATTTCATAAAATAGTCTGAGTACGGTGATGACCTGCTAAGAAACAGTAGTGGTGTCAGAGGTCAGGGGCTTCGGCCCTGAGGTTTTAGGTCAGAGGGAACCCTTCACACCCAGTGTGACTGGCTTGAGTGACTGGCTGTGAGTGATGCTGCTCAGGAAGGTTCTGGCATCCCATATTGTCCCTTCCCCACAATAGAGCGCTGGCACTCACCCACTGAGCCCCATGAGCTGTGAGAACATCTTATGTCGCCTCTGAAAGGCCTCCCCAGGAGGCACCTGCTTGGCTGATCTTGCATTTGCCTCAGTCCCTTATTCAGAACCCAGGGCGTGTTCTCATGGGGCCTTTTTCCCTGTTTGCAGTTGGTAATGAGGCTAGTGGTGTGGATTTGCCCACGTAGGGGCGATTCAGAGAGGACCTGTTCCAGCTCATAAGGGTTATATTATACTTATATGGCTCTCGTGGTAAAGAATCTGTCTGCCTTTGCAGGAGAGGCAAGAGATGTGGGTTCAATCCCTGGGTCAGGAAGATCCCTGGAGGAGACCATGGCAACCCAATCCAGTATACTTGCCTGGAGAATCCCATGGACAGAGGAGCCTGGAGGGCTATGGGCCACAGGGTCGCACAGTCGGACATGACTGAAGCGACTTAGCATGCACACACACACCTGGGACCACCCTGCTGTTTCAGTTGCTGTGGCTTTTTAAATGACTCTAAGAAAATGATCGCCTCTTTTATCTCCTTGTTATTTATATGTGAAATCATTATGAATAGGCTCAATCCGACGTGAGGGCCTTTTATTTCATTGTATCAATAGATGGAAAAGGTAATAGACTTTTCTCTTTATCTGTGTGTGTAGTTTGTGCCTGAGTGCTCAGTCATGTCTGACTCTTCGCAACCCCATGGGCAATAGCCCGCAAGGCTCCTCTGTCTATGGGATTTTCCAGGCAAGAATACTGGAGTGGGTGCCATTTCCTCCTCCAGTGGATCTTCCTGACCCAGGGATCGAACTCACGTCAGTTTAGACATAAAGTATTTATTGTAAATAATTGTCTGAGTTAATTGGTGGTGATGGTTGCACAATTCTGTGACTATACTAAAGACTACGAATTATATACCTTAGATGGTGAGTTGGATAGATACAGCATGAATTGTACCTCCACGAACCTGCTGTACAAATAAGTAAATAGTGATCTGAATGCTGGCTCTGAAATGTGGATGCAAAGTAAGTTTTGTTTGTTTTTTTTTAAAAGGACTTTTCAAGTTGCATCTATAGTTTTAGTCGTGTGCATGTTTCCTTCAATTAGGAGGAAGCACATCACGTATAAATCGATAGCTCTTCCTTGTAGAACTCCAGCTAATAGATTATAAAAAGAATGAAAGAAAATCAGCTTTAGAGCATCACAGTAATAATTGCTTCAGGCAAGATCCATTGGTGAGTTCTAACTGAAGTGGATAAAAGTTTAGGGACAAACAGGACATTTGCATAGCCTCCCAGCATCTCCCCTCAGGTAGTTATTCATTTTAAAGGGAAGGATATTGAGGGAGTTCCCTGGTGACCTAGTGGTTATGGCTCTGCACTTTCACTGCCCTGGCCCAGGTTCAGTCCCTGGTCAGAGAACTGAGATCGCCCAAGCTGTGCAGCTCAGCCAATAAATGAACAGATAAAGGGAAGAAGAGTAACTTGGCAGTGGAAAACCTAGCAGAGCCCACCTTCAATGATGGTTAGCATCACAATGAATGGAACCAACCCCCACTACCGCATGTTATGTGCAGAGAAGAGTGCATCCCCTCTATGGGATTCTTCCCTCAAACCCCAAACCTCCACCAACTTCTGAGAAAACATTAGATAAATCCAAGTTCAAGGGCCAGAACTCATCAAAAGTGTCCCAGACTGGAGGAGACTAAATGTGCATGGGATCCTGGAACAGGAAAAGAACGTCTGAATGAAAACTGCATCAGGGACTTCCCTAGAG
Source organism: Bison bison bison (assembly GCF_000754665.1). Taxonomy (NCBI): domain Eukaryota; kingdom Metazoa; phylum Chordata; class Mammalia; order Artiodactyla; family Bovidae; genus Bison; species Bison bison. The sequence continues at coordinate 1,469,882 of NW_011494716.1, read as the reverse complement.
TGGTTAAGACTCCCAGTGGTTAGGACTCTACGGCTGGAGCCACAGGTTCGATCCCTGGTCAGGGAACAAAGATCCCACATGCCACGTGCCATGGCCAAAATAAATCAATTAAGTAAAATATATGCAAATTATTTTGAATTTGCATGTATTTTAAATATTTTAATTTGAATGTTTTTGAATATTTGAATTTGCATGTATTTTTTCCCAATTATTTTGAATTTGCATAAATTGCAAAGCAAATCTGTTGCAAATAGTGGAATGAATCTTGACAAATCAGTATATATATTTTTTAATCTGCAGTGTGGTTAATAGTATGGTGCCAATGTTAAGCTCTTCATTTTGATAACTGGACCACGGTTCATGTAAGATACTAACTGTCAGTGCAGCTCGGGTTTTTGTATGGGACTCTCTGAATTGTCTAAGTCTAAAAGTGTTTCAAAGTAAAACATTAAGTATACACATATAAAATATTATGTTTGTATTGTTTTGTTATAAATATAGTTATTATTGTTATATACTACACTACACATGAATTGAAATGGGAAGGTTAGTCCATTTCATTTAATTGACATGATCAGGTAGTAGAGTATCGCACATGTAGGGAATTTCCCCAAATACCAAATATTTTCTTACTTTGACTTTCTGATGGAACTTTATCATAGCACAATGACACTCTTCTTGCCTTATCAGCCTCGGTCATTAAACTCAGTGGTTGTTTAGGGCTCAGAAACCTGAGGAGGTTTCCAGGGTTCTGCACTCCATGACTTGGAGGTTTTGCGCCTGGTTCTTACAGATGTGTGTTTTGTTTGTTACTTTGCCTCCAGTATTTTCAGGCTGTCCGCTTGCTGTTCTTACTGTTTCTGGATGCCTTTCATTTTCTGTAATAATTACTGCTTCTGTCTTCCTCTAATATTTGGCTTCTACTTTTCTCTAGGATTTTGTTAACAGCAGTCATCCATTTGGGAGTGTGCATGCCTGTGCAGACCCACTAGCTTGGGGAGGGTGCCTTGGCCCTCCAGTGGCAGGCTGCAGCCTGGGGAGCCTCTGCCCCACATGGCAGGTGGCCCCTGTTCACCCAGAGGTGTCACATGTGTGGTTGGGGTCTGTACCTGTGACTCTGGGCCAGTCCCTTCTCTCTGTGCCTCAGTGCCCTCGGGTGGGAAATGGGCTGATCACAGTGTTACCCAGGTGCTTGGGAGGACTCAGCACAGGCCCCTGTGGGTCATGTGCGCTCTTGCTGTGTATGTGCTCCTATCTGCCTTGTTCTACCTGCGTCTCGAGTTTAGGAGGCAAGGGACACTTCTCCTGGTCCTAGGAGGCTTGCTGAGACTGAGCAGGCAAAGCAGGACTTTCCTCATGTTTTCTCCTTGATTCTCAGAAGAGAGGTCTCCATGTCCCCTTCCCCTTCCTCGACAGCTCTTGCTTAGAGCTGGTTTTATCTTGTGAAGAGAAGTAGCCTTGAAGAAAAATCTATCTTATAGCTCCATGCCATTCATTCTAAAGAGAATATAAGGTGTGTGCGTTGAAATGTGAAATGTGTTAAAAACAAATACAGAGGCACCCAAGTGTGTTAGAGAAATAGTTACAACCTTCCCTCCAGAGCTCTCGTCCCGATGCGGGTGGCCGAGGGGTAATCTGGGAAGATGCAGAGCTTGCTCCTGGCCTTCTCCATGGGAGCTTGGGTTTCCTGGGCAACAGCCAGCACACTGCTCGGTGCGAACAGTCCCTTGTCCCGGGGACCTTAGCAGGTCTTGGTGAATCTTCCCTTGGTGGCACTTAAAGGAGCCAGGAGGTGGCTATAACTGCCCAGGTCACTTCAGGAGAACAAGGCAGAGGAGATCAAAGTGCCAGGATTATTCTTGGGTCCCCTTTGTGCCAAGAAAAGAGGCAGAGAGAGGCTGCTGCGTGGTGGTCAGGGGTCAGGAGCCCCGTGGTCGGACCCCCCACTGTGGCCAGTCACTTCTGCCTCGCAGCAGTGACAGGAGGATTAACAGAGATCAGGCACATGAGATCACGGGTGTCGCATGGATAAGCACCTGACAGGGTGCACTGGCACGTCCTAGGCACTGAGGTGTCTCCATGTCTTGGCAGCTGCTGTCATTAGAACAGTGGCTTTGACCCACTGCGCCTGCAGAGAGGCTGCCCTGCATGTCAGCTGCTCAATTCAGGCATGCCCCCAGAGCCCCCAGCCAAGGCTTCTTGGGGTCAGAGATGCCGACAGCTGCTCAAGGGGAGAGACAGGCCTTTAATGATCTAGCAAACGTTTCACAGAGGGAATTTGTGTGCCTGACAAAACCCAGTATGTAGGGTGTTTTAATCCAATTAAAACAAAGCAGGCAAATAGTTCAAGTTGCTGTGTGTCTAGGGGGCAGGGGATCAAACCCGCCCACTGTTACCTGGTGAGACCCTCATGGAGCACAAGGGGCTCCCCCAAGAGATCAAGGGAATGTAGAGATATGAGAACATCTCCATCAGGGCAGACATTTTTCTCTAAGGTTTCTGTTTCATTTGTTTTAAACTTAGAATCAATACAGTTTCCCCCAGAAAAGAAAAGGGATTTGAACTCTAGTTTGTGAGAAACGAAATCCCTGCCCTTTCTTTTTGGTTGGCCAAAAGGTTCATTTGGGTTTTTCTGCACGAAGGTATGAAAATCCAAACAAGCCTTTTGGCCAACATAATACTATCCCGGTCAGTACTTGTTTACAAATTGAAGTATAGTTGTTGTATGATATGATATAAGTTGTGCATGCTAAGTCTCTCCAGCTGTATCTGACTCCGTGACCCTATGGACTGCAGCTAGTCACTCTCCTCTGTCCATGGGATTCCTCAGGCAAGAATTATAGGTATACAGTATAGCGGTTGACATTTTTAAAGGTGATCTTCTCTTTGTAGTTATTGTAAACTACAGGCTATATTCCCTGTGTGGTATCAATATCATACCCGGCAGTGTTGAGTCTTTTCGAGGTCAGCTAATTCCTGCAAATGTGTGAGAAGGGCTGGGTCTGTAAGCTCGTCCCTCTGCTTTACAAGAACAGCCCACCTTCGCAGGGAGCTTGAGAACCTTCACTTAGGGTTCAAGTGTGGGTTAGCGGCTAGTTTAACAAGAGCTGTATTGAGATATAACTCACATACAATAAAATTCACCCTGTAGAGCATCTAATTCATTGGTTTTTAGTATGTTCGTAAAGTTGTACAGCCATCGCCATGGTCAATTTTAGAACATTTTCATTCCCCTGGAAAGAAACCCCACACCCATTCCAGTCACTCTGCATCCCCTTATGCCTCTCATTCCTGTGAACCAGTAGTCTCCTTTCCGTCTCTGTGGAGTCACCTCTTCTGGACATTTTATGTGGATGGAGTCCTATGATATGTGGCCTTTTGTGTCTGGCTGCTTTCACTGAGCGAGTTTTCAAGGTTCATGCATTTTGTCGTGTATATCAGGGCTTTATCCCTTTGGAGAGCTGAATAATGTTTCGTTCTTTGGACATCCCCCATTTCATTGATCCATTCACCCGCTGATGGACATTTGAGTTGTTTCTGCTAAAGAGTAGCTGCTGTTAGGGTGCATTCACGTACAGGCCTCTGTATGGATGTGTTTCCATTTTCACGCTGCCTGTTCCTTTGTAACTTGTCCTGAGACGTTTGGTAAACTTTCCGTTGGGTTGTGCCCTTCTTGTGTGACAGATTGCAACAGCAGCCGACTCATCTGAGTCACATAGTGAGGTTGTGTTGCCCGAGTGAGCTCTACGCTCTGTGCTCTTCTTGTAGACCTGCCCATCGTGCGGAATCACATTCACTCCCAAGCCAGAAGCTGGTGCAGAAGGTGGAGCGGTCCAGAACGGCTGTCAGGAGGAGCCCAAGAACAGCGCCAAGGTACCGGCTCTCAGCCCTGGTCCCTGCCAGCGCCTCTCTCAGTGTGCCCACCAGAGGGGACGTCCTGTCGGGTCAGCTTCTCAGTTCTGAGGGAAACTCCTCCTGGGTGACATCACTGCACACCTTCTAGTCCTCTGGGTTTTGGACAGACGGATAAAGAGCAGGATGGATGCTGACCTGGTGGGACTCCCTGACGGCAGTGAGACCTGAGGACGTGTGGCTGAGGGGAGTTTGGGAGGCTCTTTGGGGCTAGAAGCTGGACTCAGTGGCTGGTGGAAGGTGGATGTGGAGGAGAAGAGGGGCCTCCTCAGGATGAGAGAAGAGTCTGCCCCTACCATGTCCTGGTTGCCTGGAGGAGTTGGGGGGAACGGGGAGAAGCAGACGGTTGCTCGGGTTAGAACATAGACCTGGAGGTGCGGGTTGCAATGTGTGGGGCACAGTCCAGGGGCCTCTGGTGTGGCTGCGTCGGGGGGACGGCGCTACTGCAGCCCACACACCAGCCTCTGCTTTTGCCCTGCTTGTCCTGATGCAGGCCTCCGGAGGACCCAGCTCCAAAACGCAAAATGGACTTCTGAGTCCTCCCCCGGAGGAGAAGCTCACCAACAGTCAGACCTCCCTGTGCGAGATCTTACAGGAGAAGGGCAGGTGGGCAGGCGTGAGCCTGGATCAGTCGGCTCTCCTTCCGCTGAGGTTCAAGAACATCCGGGAGAAAACGGATGCCCACTTTGTCGACGTTATCAAGGAAGACAGGTAAGAGGGAGCCAAGGCTTGCAGGTAGAAGCACTGCCCCCGCCCCCGCCGCCGCCGCTGCTTTTCTGAGTCCCCTTGCCCCCTCCAGTGTCAGTGTGTCAATAATTTGAAACGAACAGAGTGAATAATACGGAGGGTTCCCATTATTCCCTTTATACCCAGTTTACCAATGTTTAACATTTTACCGTGCTTGCTTCATCCTCTTTTCTCTCCCTGTGAAATTATGTGTGTTTTTTTTTTTTTCTAAACCATTTGCAATACGTTGGACACATTGTGCTCTCTACCCCTTAAGACTGTATTTCTTGAGAACAGGGGTGTTCTTGTATATGATCATAGTTACAGGCTGCAGTTCCTGTCCCGGTTTTGTTGGGTGGCCCCCTGCGTCCCTGACAGCATGTCCTCTCCTCTGTTCCGGGACCCGATCCAGGATCATGCGCTGTGTTACATGGTTGTCAGGCCTCTTCCATCTTCAAATCTGGGGGCAGTTCCTCAGCCATCCTTCATCTTCCAAGACGTTGACTTTTTGAAGCATGCAGGCCAGGCTCTTATATAAAATCTTCCTGAAGTTGGATTTGTGTTGAATCCCTCAGGATTCTGTCTGGGCTGTGGGTGTGTCCACACCCAATGGAGGGGACTCGTCTTCTCCAGCCCTAGAGGCCCAAGGCGCCACTATGATGACCTTCGTCGGGCAGTGAAATTGATCATCTGGGCGACTGTTGCCAGCTTCTGCAGTCTGTGCTTGTTGTTTTCTCCCTGTGACTAGTCAGCCACCCATGGCATCATGTAGAGATCCTGTTCTTCATCGCACTTCACTTGACTCATCTCCACTGATGACTCTTGCCTGTAATAGTCCTTACTGTGCTGGTCAGCATGGCGACTGTCCTGCCGCAGCACTGACAGCACGTTCTCCACTTAACACTTGGCATTCTGCAGTGAACAGCCTCTCCCCACTTACCACTTAATCTCTCCATGTGTGGACATAGAGATCCATGTAAACCCGCATGGAGTACTGTTTTACTTAACAGGGCATCATTGATCACTGTCCTAAAGAGTGTGATGCCCTAGTCATCCTGAATCTGGCCACGGGAAGCCCCCGTTCAGGCTGGCTCTTGCATCCTTTTGACATAGCTCTTTCATTTGTTTTGAGCCATTTCTTACTTTCCAGCACAACAACTCATTTTATATTTTCCCTGCCCCAGCACAGGCATCAGCTATTTCTCCAAAGAGCCCTGGCTCCTTTTATTGAAAAATGGTACTTAGATATGTTAGTTATTAATGTTCGATTGATTGTAATCAAAGGCATACACTCACTATGTGACTTCATTCCTTTTACATTCATTAGAACGTGTTCTGTGATTTCTGCATGTGGTCTGTTTTGGTGAACGTACGATAACACACTTAAAAAGAATGAAAACTCTGCATTCTCAGGATGTTGCAATCCATAAACCTCAATTAGATTCAGGTGATTGGCAGCAGTGTTCAGATCATGTGTCTCTCTACTGAAAATGTGGGTGGTTTTTCTATCCATTATTGAGATAATTGATAAGATGATTATTATTTCTATCAATTATTGCGATAGTAAATAATCCCCAGCTATGGTTATGGAATTGTCTGTGTCTATCGCACAGAATTGTCTGTGTCTCTGTCTCTTTGTTTCAAGTATTTTGAAGCCCTTTTTTAGGTACATACACACTTGTGAGTGTTATATGTTCCTGGTAATTAATCCTTTTATCATTTTGAAGTGTCCATCTTTGTGCCTAGTAATACTCTGTCTTGAAGACTGCATTATCTGGATATTAACAGTCACTCTAGCTACTGTTTGCATGCTATATCATTTTCCATTTAAAAAAATTAAAACCTGGGTCTTTATTATTTGAAATACATCTCCTGTGGGTCTTGCTGTTTAAATCACTCTGACAATATCTGCCTTTTTATTATATTTTAATATACTTTGTTTTTAGCCATACCTCTTTGCATTATTTTTCTTTTAGTGGTTGCTCTAGGCAGTCTTATATTTTTGTAGTCTTCCTATCGTTAATATAGTATCATTTCACTTTAAATGTAGAAATCTTCTATCAGTATAGGTACATTACCTCTCCTCTCATCCTTTATGCTATGGTTTTCACATGTTACATATATATACACATTATAAACAACCACCTCCAATTCCAACCTTTTGGTAACCTCAGGTTGGTCTTTTTTGATTGCTTTTTGTTGAGGAGGGACCATGTTTTCCTGTTTCCTTGCTTGTCTAGTAATTTTGGATTATGTTGTGCACATTGTATACAAAACTCTCCATTCTGTTACATTCCTTTGAAGAGTATCAACTTTTTGTTTGTTTCAGCAGCCAGATAAGTGATCTGAACTCAAATGCCAAACTCTGTCTCCCCTGAGGTGGGCAGCAGCTATTCTTTTTGCCTTTATTAGGCTGCTTAGAGTTGGCTGCACACATGTGCGTTTCAAGGGTCTGCCAGAGATGGGAGCAGAGCCTGTGTGCAGAATGTAGGGCTCTCCCTTCTTGGGTCCTCTCCCTCTGGGATGCCCAACCTCATTTTCCATCTGTGGGCATGCTGAACTCTCTCTCCTGGTTTTCCAAGTCAGTGAGACTGGAGCTTTTCTATCTGAATTGTAGCTATCCTACACATGGTGCTGACTAATGGCTCTCTGCAGATGAAACCCGCCCCCCCCCCCCCCCCCCCCAAATTCAACTTCTTCCAGGTGTAGCTCCACTTACTGCTTCAGGCTAATCGCCAGTGTTTTCAGTTGTTTTTATATTTTGTTCAGGGTTTACCTTGTGACTCAAATGGTTAAGAATCTGCCTATAATGTAGGAGACTCAGGTTCAATTTCTGGGTCAGGAAGATCCCCTGGAGAAGGAAATGGCAACCCACTCCCGAATTCTTGCCTGGGAAATCCCTTAGACAGAGGAGCCTGGTGGGCTAGAGTCCATAGGGTTGTCAAGAGTTGGACACGACTGAGTGACTAACACTTCAGGGTGTGTGGTCGCTATCTGAGAAAGGATTGATCCAACATGAGCTCATCCCTGTTCCCAGAAGTGGGATGGCCCGGTATTCATCTCAAACAAGCAGCACAGCTTACAGTGTGGATCCTGCCTCTTGACTCTTTGCGACCCCATGGACTATACAGTCCATGGAATTCTCCAGGCCAGAATACTGGAGTGTAGCCATTCCTTTCTCCAAGGGATCTTCCCAACCCAGGGATTGAACCCAGGTCTCTCTCAGTGCAGGCAGATTCTTTACCAGCTGAGCCACCAGGGGCAGGAGACTAGGGTTTGATTCCTGGATTGGGAAGATCCCCTGGAGAAGGGAAAGGCTACCTACTCCAGTATTCTGGCCTAGAAAATTTCATGGACTGTATAGTCCATGGGGTTGCAAAGAGTCAGACACGACTGAGCAACTTTCACTTTGCCTCTTGACTGCAGAAATACAGCCAGTACGTTTCCTCCTTGTAGCCGCTTTGTTGTTTTTCCCTCTGTCCTCACTCACCAAGTGAAAGGGAAGATGGAGGGGCAGTCAACACTTGGGGGTGGTGTTTTTTCCTCTGCTGAACCTGAGAGCCATAAGGAATCTCGCACTTATCACCAGGAGTCGTCTGAGCGTGGAAAGGACGACGTGTAGTGGCCCTTGCTGTGTGCTGGGCGCCTGATGGGCACTTCGTGTACTTAATCTGCTTTAATCATTCTGGCAGTTACTGTGTGAAGCAGAGAGACAGCCCACAGCTATATTTTCATTTTAAAATTATATTAACATCCCCTTAGATTTATAGTAATTTTCTGCAGGATAAAACGGATATGACTATTTGCTAGCCATCCGTAAAAGAATGAGAGAACCACGTAAAGCAGGCTTGATTTCTCTGCTATTAAAATCATCGAGCATTATCATTTTTCAGGTTTCACACGCAATCTGCATATGTGACAACGGCTCCAAAATTACACTGACTGTAAACACAATTTTGTGATAACAACCTGTTAGCGGTGACAGTGGTAATTACTGTCAGTGCTCTGAGTGACAGGACAGCCGGTTCTGAATTATGTGTGCAAGGAAGCCTCCGAATCCACATAAGCACGATCCACGCAGGGACCTGCTGGTCCTTCAGAGGGGAGCGTTTCATGGAACAGAAAAAGCTGCCGCCTCCTTCTAATTCTGGATGCCAGAAGATGTTTTCAAAAGCACAGTTCTACTGCTGTGTGTTATATTTATGGTGAATGGGCATTCTTTCATGGAGGTGCAGCCTGAAATGGGATTCTGTGTAGAAGCACGAAGGACTTTCCAGAGAGTTCTAAAGGGGTGGTTGAGCAGTATCTATTGTGCCGTGACTTTCAGGTTCAGCCTTTGTGACATGCTCCACAAACGGCATCTCTGTAGCTAACAGTGATCCTCTGATAGAATAAGTGTGACGATTGTGCTGCACGTTGATTGATTGCATTTATCATCTCTTCTAGCCTGATGAAAGACTACTTTTTTAAGCCGCCCATTAACCAGTTCAGCTTGAACTTCCTGGATCCGGAGCTCGAGCGGGCCTACAGGACCAGCTATCAAGAAGAGGTGTGTGTTTCCTCATAATTTTACTAAAGACGTGCCGGTTTTACTCAGTAGTTCTCAGTCTTGTGCTTGGGCAGCCATTTTTCATTTTCCTGAGCAACAGGAATTTGAAGGCTCGTTTTGATCTCCCACAGTCTGTATGTAAGCCCTGAATTTCACCTGTATGTGAATTCATCCCCACAAAGGAGAAAACCCTAAATCTGTCTACAGCAACTCAGCTTGTCACCTCTTGGTCTCCTTCCCCTTCAGCTGGTGGGTGCCCAGGCTCCCCGGCCATGCTCCAGCCCCTGGAGGCCTAGTATGGGGAGGGGGGCTCCAGCCCCACCTGTTCTGTTCTCCAGGAGGACTTCTCTCCCTGTTCCCTGTTGGCTTTCTTCCCACTGTGATGGGACACAAATCAGGCCTGCCACCTCACTGGGAT
>NW_011494716.1:1451021-1460099 GCF_000754665.1 Bison bison bison | reverse complement strand
TCCCCCCTGCCCATTACACCGTGTCTTCACAGCTGGAATCCTGTATTGAAACCTCTTCTTGTGGGACTGTTGAATCATATGCCTCCCTCCCTGGACTCTCAGCTTGGGGAGGCAGGAGCTCATCTCTTATTCTCTACTCTATGTGGTGTCCAGTCCTCAAACCTGCAAGCGTTTGGTGGGGCTTGATGAGAGCGATGGACAGAAGCAGTAGCCTAGAGCCTGGTTTGAGTTACAAGCAGCCAGCCCCCTGTGGTCTCCTAGACCTAACCCAGCTGTGTTACAAGGTCAAAAACACATACCCTCCCAGCCCAGAGCCAAAAGGGTTTCTTCTTCGACTTCCATTTGTTCATCCAGAGGATCACCCCTTAGTGTCTGCTGCATCCAGGGCCCGACCAGGCCCGAAAGTCCTGGTGAACCAGACAGGGCAGGTCATGCCTGTGGGGTTGGGTTTCATGAGCCTCTTGGGACCTGAATACCTGTGAACACCCCAGGCGGGGCTCCTCGTGTGGACTTTTGAGTCAGTTGATTGATGCCTGGAGAGCAGAACATCATCTCATTTAGTCCACACAGCAGCCTTTTAAGCAAGTTTATGATGATCCTCATTTTGCCAAAAGAAAGCCAAGGCCAGGGAAGGTTGAGAGGCTGAGACCCCATCGCTAGACTGGAACATCCCCCAACTGTGGTGCTGAGTGCAGAGCCTCCCTAGCAGCAGGCATGGGCTACCCACCCCTCTTGTCACCAGATGCTCCCTGAGCACCTGCTCCTGGGACTGAGGCCGAGAGATGACAGACGCTCTCGGGGAAGCAGTAACCTGGCAGAAGTCAGAACCCAGACTCCTGGGTCCCGAAAGGCCCTCAGAGCACACTGACCCCAGGTTGAGGGCCTAGAGGGAGCCCATGTTAGTGGGAAGGCTGGCAACTAACCCAGTGAAGGAATGTTGCAGAGAGGGGCCAGCAGCTGCAATCCTTGGAGATGAGATGGAGCCTGGGTACCTCCAGGGATCTGGGGGCGCTTCCATCTGGCAGATGGGGTGGAGGTGGCAGGTGGGCAGCTTCCTGCACGGTGGACGTTATGCCAAAGGCCAGGGGAGCTGGGAAGGATCCAGAACAGGGGGTGGCACCATCAGACTGTGCTGTGTAAAGGTCACGTGGCTGAGCCATAGAAGGTGACGGGAGTGGACGAGCCTGCAGTCTAGGGTGCAGGTGGGGTGCTGCCCCTGGAACTTGGGGCAGGGGGTCGAGGAGGGGAGGGCTGCAGGAGCAGCGGAAGGCTCCAGGCGTCCCCACTTAGGCTCCCACTGCACTCGGTGTTTTCCCAGTGAAGCATCGCCATCGTCCACAAGGTGTCGGTCCAGAGTTCATCCTTGTTCCAAATAAGGAAACGAGGCCCAGGGACAGTGGGTGACGTGGTCAAGGCACCACAGCCCTGGCTGGGCTCCTCCTCGCCTGTGTGACCTTGGGTGGCCCCTCACCTTGGCCTCTGACCTAGGCCCTGAGACGAGGAGCATTTCCTCCTCAAGAACTGTGTGAGTGTGGAGTGAGGCTGGTCCCTGCAAGGGTCTACCTGGTGCTTGGAGCTGGCCTCTCTCTCGGACTCTGGCTTTGTCATCATTTTTCCCCTTTGCTGTGATTCTCTAGTACCCCGTGCGTGTCGCTTTGTCACACTGACCACACCACCATCTGAGACGCTCATCTGCCCACCATTAGGCTGTGAGCCCCCCAGGGGCATTGTTTCCCGTCTGTCCGTACCCCCTGCATCCCGTGCAGACCCAGGCCCAGAACAGACTCCTGCCATTACTGTTACTGCTGCTCTAGCCCCGCCTTCTGCTTCGGTCAGGAAGCCCCGAGTCTGGGACCTGGCTTCTAGCACGACTTTCCTGTCAGCAGCATATTTCAGGCTCAGTGTGTCACACGCCTGTGAGAATTTACTGGTTTGTACTCAGCTGCTCTGTGACCTTGGACAAATTTCTGCACTTCTCTGTGCCTCAGTTTCCTCACTGTTGGGCAGGGGGTAGTATCAGGGACACGGCTGTGTGAAGCATTTCTCGCCCGCACCTGGTCCGTGGGAGGCAAGTGTGCAGCAGACACCCACTGTTTCCCACCTGGGTCGCCTTCCTCCAGGCGGCACACCCAGCAGCGTCTGTTAACCTCCCCACCGCCACCTCCCAGCAGGTTGTAAAGAGCTCTCCCGTGAGGACTTTCGCCAGTGCCACCTTCAGCTCCCTCCTGGATGTGCTTCTGTCGACGACAGTGTTTCTGATTCTCTCCATCACCTGCTTCCTGAGGTACGGGGCTGCCTCCACGCCGCCCCCGCCGGCCGCCCTGGCAGTCTTCGGAGCGGCCCTGCTGCTGGAGATCCTGTCCCTCGTGGTCTCTGTCAGGTAAAGGCCCACCTGCGGGCTGCTCCGCAGCTGTTAACCTTCAGCTCCCTCTGCTGGCATAACTGCCAGCCGGCTCCGCGAGTGCATTTCTGGACGGTCCTCTTCTCTTCCCTGGTCCAGCCCTGCTTCACAGGCTCCTCCCTCGCGAACCCCTCAGCACAGGGGGTCCCCCTCCTTATCTGCAGGTCAGTGTCCTCTGCGGCCTCAATGCCACCAGTTAAGTCCCTTGAGCTCCCAAACCAGACACTTAGAAAGTGGGAAGATAAGGGGTAAGAAAGCAGAGCAGAGAGAGAGAAGAGGAGGTGTGCAGGGTGCCCCTGACCGGGGCCTCTCCTGGATGCAAGAGTGAAGCCCTAAACCCCCAGAGGAAGAGCAGGCCCAAGTCCATGGGCTCGGGTCAGGCAGTGGTTTCTTCGAGGTGACACGGAAACACAAGCAGCCAAAGAAAACGTAGCTACTCTAGACTTCATTAGAATCTAAAACTTTCATGTTTCAAAGAACACCATCATCACTCTTCACCCCTAAGTGAACGAGGACATACAGAACAGAAAAGTATTGGCAGTCGTGTCCACAACAAGGGTCCAGAATGTTAGCTCAATAATAAAAGGCACTCCGTTTAAAAATGGACAGAGGGTCTGAGAGACATCAGGGCCCCTCTAGGAGGCAGGGCCCTCAGGACCCGCCCAACTGGCCTTCAAGTGCAGCCGCAGCCCCAGGAGCTGACAGTGATTCTGCCGATGCCATCGCTGCCCCAGGCCCACCCCTTCCTCCAGCCCTGCTGCTCTCAGCAGGATGGCCCCACACTGGGGGTCAGAGAGAAACAGGGAGACTGGCCCTGACCTGGAGTTTCTGCTCCTCCCCAGCATCCCAGGACAGGAAACTGTAGCTTCCAGTGCATGACCCCTCCCCTCCACGCTCACCTCCAGCCTCCCAGGAGGCCCCTTCAGCTCTTCGCCAAAGGGTTTCTCTGCCTTGCCCACAGCAAGCCCTTCTCTGGGGCCTGCCTGCCTCCGTGTCTCGGCTCCAAGCTCCTCGCCAAGCTGCTGGGGACCCACTCCCAAACTAGCTGCGCCCTGTGCGTGCCTGCCCTAGGCTGGGGGGCACCAAAAAGACCCAAACCCTGATTTTCCTTTCTCCCCGCTCCCCAGGATGGTGTTCTTCCTGGAGGACGTGATGACGTGCACGAAGCGCCTGCTGGAGTGGATAGCCGGCTGGCTCCCGCGCCATTTCATCGGGGCCATCCTGGTGTCTCTCCCCGCCCTGGCGGTGTATTCACACGTCACCTCTGAATTTGAAACAAACATACACGTAAGTAGAGTCGCAGTGATTTTGTGTCCAGGTTCCTCTGAATTACGGATCACTTTTTTATTTTTAAATAAGTCTGCTGGCTTGGGACAGGAATTTAAACACAAAGGCCCATACCCTATCAGTCCTTTGAAGTTGTCTTTTTAAAAGACTTGCCTAGGACAGAGGAGCAGGCCTGCCTGGGGAGAGTGCCCTGTGGGGCTGGGTGCTCTCCTACCCTCTGAGTGTCGCCAAATCCCAAGTCAGTTATTTCCTTACATGTTTTATGAGGAAGCATCTGTCCCACATATCCAAATGATACAGAGTAATACACTGTTGTCCATCAACTGTACTTCATTTTAAAAGTAAAAATAATAACCTTAGTCTGCAGAGCTGGCACCAACCATCCACTGGCACCTCAGCTGGCTGCTGTTAATCATGGAAGGTGCTTCCAAGTTAAACCCATAAAGAGTGAATTCACGCTGCTGTTGCAAGATTGTATTTCTGGTGCCGGCAACTGTAGCACAGAGTGCTGGCGGGCTGGCTGCATTCGCTACTTACACACCCCGATTTCATTTCCGCAGACATGCAGCAGGGTGCCCGCAGGACAGGTTTTGGGGAGGGAACTGATGACCGGGTGGCTTCATGGGGGCAGCCTGCCTTTCCTCCCTGCCAAGGTGACGTGTGTGGTTCCCACACATCGGAGAGGAATCTTAGTGCCTGTGAGACCTGTAAGCGAGAAAACTGTGGGAACTTAATTAGTCCCATGGTTTAAGATCTGTCCCTGAACTGAGGGTGTTCTGTTCCACAGAAGGACAGGTAAGCGAGTGTGTCATCTGCTCTCGGGGTTCCCAGGTGGAGGGGAGGCTGGTGGGCGCACTGGGGTCCTCACGAGCCCTCCCCTCATTTCAGTCCACCATGTTCACGGGCTCGGCCGTGCTGACCGCTGTGGTGCAATACTGCAACTTCTGCCAGCTCAGCTCCTGGATGCGGTCCTCCCTGGCCACTGTCGTCGGGGCCGGGCCCATGCTGCTGCTGCTCTATGTCTCCCTGTGCCCGGACAGGTACGTGAGCCCTGCTTGCCACGCAGGGGGTCACCCGCCCTGACACTGCTTTCGTCCCCTCACACCTTTCCTCTTAATTGAGATATATTATTGACACAGAAGCGTTAGTTTCCAGGTGCACTATGTAATGATTTACTGTTTCTGTACTTTGTGAAATGATGACCACCGTAAGTCTAGTTAAGTTACTCTCAGGAATGTCCTGGCAGTTCACTGGTTAGGATTCGGTGCTCTCACTGCTGGGGCCCAGGTTCAATCCCTGGTGGGCAACTAAGATCCCACAAGCCGTGATGTAAAGCCAAAAAAAGAAAAAAATGTTACCTTCTCAGCAACTTTCAAATATATAGTACAGTATTATTAACTATAGTTACCACGGTGTGTGAGCTTGAGTAAACTCCGGGAGTTGGTATGGACAGGGAGGCCTGGCGTGCTGCAGTCCATGGGGTCGCAGAGAGTCGGACATGACGGAGCGACTGGACTGAACTGACCTCGGTGTGTATTACTTCCCCAGGACTTAACTACTTTATAATCGGAACTTTGTACCTTCTGAGAACCTTCACCCATTTTACCCACCTTCCGCCCCTGCCTCTAGCAACCCAGTCTGTTCTCTAAAGAGTTCACGGTGTGGTTTTTTTGTTTGTTTTTAGAGTCTACATGTAAATGAGATCATATGGTATTTGTCTTTCTCTATCTGACTTATTTCACTTAATGCCTCCAAGGTCTGTCCATGTTGTCACAAATGGCAGGATTTCTTTCTTTTTTGTGGCTGAATCATATTCTGTTGTATATATACCATGTTTTCTTTATCCATTCATTCATCGACACATACTTAGGTTCCTTCTCATCTTGGCTATTGTAAATAGTGCTGTAATGGACATGCGGATACAGGTGTCTTTTCAAGTTGCTGTTTGTGTTCCCTTCAGATGTTTCTGAACTGGAACTGCTAGGTCATATATTAGTTCAATGTTTAATTTTGGGGAGACCCTCATAATGTTTTCCATAGTGGCTGCACCAGTTTACTTCTCACTAGCAGTGCACCGGGGATTCCCTGGTAGCTCAGCTGATAAAGAATCCGCCTGCAATGCAGGAGACCCCAGTTTGATTCCTGGGTCGGGAAGATCCCCTGGAGAAGGGATAGGCTACTTGATCCAATATTCTTAGGTTTCCCTGGTGGCTCAGCTGGTAAAGAATCCTCCTGCAATGCAGGAGACCTGGGTTTGATCCCTGGGTTCGAAAGATCCCTTGGAGGAGGACATGGCAACCCACTTCAGTATTTTTGCCTGGAGAATCGCCATGGACAGAGGAGCTTGACAAACTACAGTCCATGGGGTCCCAAAGAGTCGGACACGACTGAGCGACTGAGCACAACACAGCAGTGCACAAGAGTTCTCTCGTCTCCATGTCTCAGCATCACTTGTTACTTCTTACCTTTTTTTGTTTATACCTGTGCTAATAGGTGTGAGGTGATGGTTTGCTTGATGTGCATTTCCCTGATAATTAGGGGGGGTATTGAACAGCTTTTCATGTGCTTATGAGCCATCTCTATGTCTGCTTTAGAAAAATGTCTGTTTAGATCCTCTGCCTGTTTTTCAATTAAATTTCTGGGTTTTGCTATTGAATTGTGTCTGTCACTTGTTCTTTCTCATCAGTACTAATGCCCTCCACCCCAACAGACATTTACGTCTCAACAGGAAATAGCTTTCAGCCTCATCAAGTCAACAACTTGATGAAATGCCCAAAGAATAATATGCAAAGGAAAGAAAAAGGAAATAATTTTTAATAGCAAAATATGTATTTACCTGTAGACTTCCTGGGGTGACCACCCCCAGCTGACGTCATGGAGTAGTCACATGCTAGAATTCATAGTTGTCCCATGGTATCCTCAGGGGATTGGTTCTCAGACCCCTTCCCCTAATACCAAAATTCAAGGATGTTCAAGTTCCTCCTATAAATGGCACCATATTTGCATATAACCTACAAAGCTGTTTAGACTACTTATGATACCTAATACAGTATAAGTGCTATGTTGTAAGTTGTAACCATGCAGCAAATTTAAATTTTGCTTTTTTGGAACTTTCTGGAAATTTTCTTCATAATATTTTCAATCTGAAAGTGAAAGTTGCTCAGTTGTGTCCAACTCTTTGCAGCCCCATGGACTATACAGTCCATGGAATTCTCCAGGCCAGAATACTGGCGTGGGTAGCTCCTCCCTTCTCCAGGGGATCTTCCCAACCCAGGGATCCAACCCAGGTCTCTCCCGCATTGCATTCTGTACCCGCTGAGCTACAAGGAAAGCCCAAGAATACTGGAGTGGCTACCGGGCTTCCCTGATAGCTCAGTTGGTCAGGAATCTGCCTGCAATGAAGGAGACTCCGGTTCGATTCCTGGGTCAGGAAGATCCACTGGAGAAGGGATTTTTGATCTGAGGTTGGTTGAATCCAGAGATGCAGAACCTGTGGATGTAGAAGGCCATTTGTATTTACAATGAGGAAGTTTGAATTTAAGAAAGTAGAACCAGAAGCCATTTCATACAAGACTATCAAGAAAACGAAATGTTAGAGGTGGATGTGACACACAAATGAAAAGAAGTAGCTGGTTCTGACCTCGTGTAGTGGGGCTAGTGTGCTGAGACAGGTCACAGACTGTCGGAGTGGAGGAATTGAAGAATGATGGCCTCGCGAGTGACCTGGCCCTATTCATAAATACTGTGTCATAACAGTTCTCCACCTTATGACATGAAACGTAAGGGCAGTGAGAAATCACTAGAAATACGTCTCTTATCTTGAAATCCTTCCACATATTAAAGAATACATTTTACTCAAATGGCCTTCAAAACTCTTTCACTGGTGATGTGGGGAAAAGAAACAGGAGCTTTGTGAAGACCCCTGGGTACAGAATCTGTTCTGTGCTATGAAAAATGTAAAAATTAAAATATATAGGATAGCGCTGATAGGTGCTATGTTTAAAACAGCCTTTTAATGAACCCATCAAGGCTCCTACTTTCCATGTGTCCTACTAATTAAGTCATGTTTTGGTTCTCCTAAATTACCAGTTGTACATTTGCAACTGGCTTTGTGACTTTTAACCTTTTCAACTAAATATATAGTTGGAAATATGATGCTACCTTGGACAGCAAAGTGCACATAGTAAGTAATTTATTCATAAATTTGGAAGGAATGTCTCAAATCATTAAGCTTCTGTTTCTAAACGTTGGACTTTTTGTGCAACTGCTTATGAAAATGTTTTATGTTAGCACACATTAAAGAACCATTTATTTATATTTACAGTGGATTTAGATTAGCAGGGTATTTCAAAGTTACATGGGACATTTCTCCATTGTGCTCTGCAGGACATCTAACATTCCTGGCTCCCCAAATTATTATGACAACCAGAAGGGACACCAGGATTCCCAAAATGCTCCCCTGTGCTGTGCTGTGCTTAGTTGCTCAGTCATGCCTGACTCTTTGTGACCACGTGGACTGAAGTCCGCCAAACTCCTCTGTCCATGGGAATTCTCCAGGCAAGAATACTGGAGTGGGTAGCCTTTCCCTTCTCCAAAATGCTCCCCTAGGAGTGGTATTACCACTGAGAATCATTGCTTTCATAAATTCAAAAGTAGAAAATGGTCTAATTTGTCTCAATATCCAGATGAAATCACCATAGTGCATTTGGGATATTACCAAAGCAGTGGTCAGTAATGGACAGAGTGAATGTCCTTCCTCAATTTACTTAATAAAATAATAGCAACGTGAAAGATGTTCAAGTTCTCTGCAAATTAAGATCAAAAAGAGAATTCAAAGTATTCAGTATTCACTTTATTCAGGGAATTCACTGCTATTCAGCATTTGAAAGGAAATTTTAATGAACAGTTAAATTACTTTAAGCAAAACAAAGTGTCCTTTTTCCTTTCTGAAGGTGTGTGCAGCCTTGTGGAATTATGGTCTTTATAGAGCTCTTTCCCAACAGTATGAAATTCAGTAATACACTTTTTAACCTTTTAGTTCAGTTCAGTCCAGTCGCTCAGTCGTGTCCGACTCTTTGCAACCCCATTAATTGCAGCACGCCAGGCCTCCCTGTCCATCACCAACTCCCGGAGTTCACTCAGACTCCCGTCCATCGAGTCAGCGATGCCATCCAGCCATCTCATCCTCTGTCGTCCCCTTCTCCTCCTGCCCCCAATCCCTCCCAGCATCTGAGTCTTTTCCAATGAGTCAACTCTTCGCATGAGGTGGCCAAAGTACTGGAGTTTCAGCTTTAGCATCATTCCTTCCAAAGAAATCCCAGGGCTGATCTCCTTCAGAATGGACTGGTTGGATCTCCTTGCAGTCCAAGGGACTCTCAAGACTCTTCTCC
>NW_011494716.1:1449712-1450921 GCF_000754665.1 Bison bison bison | reverse complement strand
CACTGATTTTGGAGCCCAAAAAAATAAAGTCTGACACTGTTTCCACTGTTTCCCCATCTATTTCCCATGAAGTGATGGGACCGGATGCCATGATCTTAATTTTCTGAATGTTGAGTTTTAAGCCAACTTTTTCACTCTCCTCTTTCACTTTCATCAAGAGGCTTTTTAGTTCCTCTTCACTTTCTGCCATAAGGGTGGTGTCATCTGCATATCTGAGGTTATTGATATTTCTCCCGGCAATCTTGACTCCAGTTTGTGTTTCCTCCAGCCCAGCGTTTCTCATGATGTACTCTGCATATAAGTTAAATAAGCAGGGTGACAATATACAGCCTTGACGAACTCCTTTTCCTATTTAAGTCCATCACAATTACCCCATCAGCCATTCAGTCACAGGGATGGACCTTTTCCACTTGGATCTGGAAAGCATTAGCTATGGGGAACCCAGAAATCAAGCAGGAGATCTCGAAGTGGGGCTGGTGGTTGAATCTTTGCTTGATCCGGTCCACCCCCATACTCTCAGGATCCTCTCAGCCCATCTGCCCTGTCACTACTGAGCCCAACCAGGATAGGGGGCATGTTCAGTTCAGTTCAGTTGCTCAGTCATGTCCAACTCTTTGCGACCCCATGGATCGCAGCACGGCAGGCCTCCCTGTCCATCACCAACTCCCGGAGTTCACTCAGACTCCCGTCCATCGAGTCAGCGATGCCATCCAGCCATCTCATCCTCTGTCGTCCCCTTCTCCTCCTGCCCTCAATCCCTCCCAGCATCAGAGTCTTTTCCAATGAGTCAACTCTTCACATGAGGTGGCTAAAGTGCTGGAGTTTCACCTTCAGCATCACTCCTTCCAATGAACACCCAGGACTGAGACTGGTTGGATCTCCTTGCAGTCCAAGGGACTCTAAAGAGTCTTCTCCAACACCACAGTTCAAAAACATCAATTCTTCAGCGCTCAGCTTTCTTCACAGTCCATCTCTCACATCCATACATGATCACTGGGAAAACCATAGCCTTAACTAGACGGACCTTTGTTGGCAAAGTAATGTCTCTGCTTTTGAATATGCTATCTAGGTTGGTCATAACTTTTCTTCCAAGGAGTAAGCATCTTTTAATTTCATGGCTGCAATCACCATCTGCACTGATTTTGGAGCCCAAAAAAATAAAGTCTGACACTGTTTCCACTGTTCCCCATCTATTTCCCATGAAGTGAT
>NW_011494716.1:1418091-1449612 GCF_000754665.1 Bison bison bison | reverse complement strand
AGATCTAGGTGGCCAAAGTACTGGAGTTTCAGCTTTAGCATCATTCCTTCCAAAGAAATCCCAGGGCTGATCTCCTTCAGAATGGACTGGTTGGATCTCCTTGCAGTCCAAGGGACTCTCAAGACTCTTCTCCAATAGCACAGTTCAAAAGCATCAATTCTTCTGTGCTCAGCTTTCTTTATAGGCCAACTCTCACATCCATACATGACCACTGGAAAAACCATAGCCTTGACTAGATGGACCTTTGTTGGCAAAGTAATGTCTCTGCTTTTGAATATGCTATCTAGGTTGGTCATAACTTTTCTTCCAAGAAGTAAGCGTCTTTTAATTTCATGGCTGCAATCACCATCTGCAGTGATTTTGGAGCCCCCAAAAATTAAGTCTGACACTGTTTCCACTGTTTTTTCATCTATTTGCCATGAAGTGACGGGACTGGATGCCATGATCTTAGTTTTCTGAATGTTGAGCTTTAAGTCAACTTTTTCACTCTCTTCTTTCACTTTCATCAAGAGGCTCTTTAGTTCTTCTTCACTTTCTGCCATAAGGGTGGTGTCATCTGCATATCTGAGATTATTGATATTTCTCCCAGCAATCTTGATTCCAGCTTGTGCTTCATCTAGCCCAGGGTTTCTCATGATGTACTCTGCATATGAGTTAAATAAGCAGGGTGACAATATACAGCCTATTTGGAACCAGTCTGTTGTTCTATGTCCAGTTCTAACTGTTGCTTCCTGACCTGCATACAGACTTCTCAAGAGGCAGGTCAGGTGGTCTGGTATTCCCATCTCTTTCAGAATTTGCCACAGTTTATTGTGATCCACACAGTCAAAGGCTTTGGCTAGTCAATAAAGCAGAAATTGATGTTTTTCTGAAACTCTTTCTTTTTCGATGATCCATCGGATGTTGGCAATTTGATCTCTGATTCCTCTGCCTTTTCTAAAACCAGCTTGAACATCTGGAAGTTCACGGTTCATGTGTTGCTGAAGCCTGGCTTGGAGAATTTTGAGCATTACTTTACTAGCATGTCAGATGAGTGCAATTGTGCGGTAGTTTGAGCATTCTTTGGCATTGCCTTTCTTTGGGATTGGAATGAAAACTGACATTTTCCAGGCCTGTGGCCTCTGCTGAGTTTTCCAAAATTGCTGGCATATTGAGTGCAGCACTTTCACAGCATCATCTTTTAGGATTTGAAATAGCTCAACTGGAATTTTATCATCTACACTAGCTATGTTCGTAGGGAGAGCAAAACATGAACTGAATTCCTATGAAGCAGGGCAACTCTTCTAGCTTTGAGGAGACGGGAGACTCTTCCAGCTTTGGAAGGGGGGAAACACACGTGGGTTATAGCAGTGTCACGGTCGTGTCTGGACTGGATGAGAAGAGGACATAAAGTCTTAGAATTCTCATTTCGTGTGTAGCTCTCACTTTCCTTCTCTGTGAAGGCAGCTTCTGTAATCATGTAAGCCACTCTGAGCCCTCACTGGCCTGTGCTGCCCAGGAGAGCTGCTCCCAGGTGCTCCACGAGGTCCCCTTTGCAGGAAGCAAGGCTGGGGGCCTGGAGGGTGAAGTGTCAGGGCCCTTGCCCCGGGGAGAGGGGAGGTTCAGGTGATCTGTGGGCCTGACTGGATGCTGGGTCTAAGGTGACCCCAAAGGAAGCCGTGGAGAGGACGGGCTGTGTGTCTCAGGCACCTTCCCCAGCAGCACCGAGAGAGAGGTTGTTGGGTACGTGTGGTTTCAGTGCCCTAAGATTGGGATTTGATTGCTTTGGGGACCACCAATAGCAAAGTTCAGCCTCCAGAGTAAATGATTCAGCAGCACCTCCAGCAGGGCCTTTTGAAATTGATCCTGTGTCAGTAGGCTTCGGTGTCTGAAAATGACCAAAGTTTCCAGCCTGTAGATACTGTGGATGGGTTCTTAGCAACAAAATGAAGGCTTTAGAGACCTTTCCTGATTTTGCTCTTTGTTGACTGTGCATACCTTCCATGGCTAATATAAAAGTTGTTGTTGTTGTTGTTAATATTTATTTATTGATTTGACTGTGCTGGGTCTTAGTGCGGCATGTGGGATCTTTAATTTTTGTTGCAGCATGTGGGATCTTTAGTTGTGGCATGTAGGATCTAGTTCCCTGACCAGGGATTGAACCCAAGCCCCCTGCACTGGGAGTGAGGAGTCTTAACCACTGGACCACCAGGGAAGTCCTGATATACAGGCTTTTACATCATTGTCTTTACCATTTTGTTTTTCTTTATTAGCGTACAACATCAAATTATAATTAAAATTTACTATCCTTAACTACCTTGAACTCCACCTTGAAAATAGGAAAGTTGTTTTTATTTAAACTCTTCTCAGATTGCTTTGTGTATTGCATTCCTAGCTTTTTATAATCATAGTTTTCTGCATTTTAATTTCAGTTCCACTGTAATTTCACACCTTGATGCAGTACAGAATTTCAGGTAAGCTTTTAACATTGTGCCTATATCTGAATAAAAGAGAGTAACTATATTATTGCTGGTTATTTCTAAGCTTCCTGAAAAAAGTTGTGTCTTGAATAAAAAGAACAACATACGCACTCTTAAAAGAGTAAGCGGAAAACATCTGTTTACTAAAATAGCAGATCGTATTTAGAATACCTTATTGGGAAAATGAATGATTGCTAAGACGTAGGCAGGTTTCTCCTGCTCTCTTGATAGTGGAGCATTCCTGTGAAAACTTTCCTAACCCTCACCGTGAAGAAGCAGTTACCTTAGGACACAGTTTGCTATCGGAGGCAAAAGATGAGTCGAGGTAAAGCACTGACGCTCACAGCTCAGAGCTGTGGTGGCTGACGCTGCGAGGCTAAGAGTCATACCTGGGGAGGAACCCACTCCGTTCAGGGTGGCGCTGGCTGCCTAACATTCACCGCAGGACAGACGCAGAACACTATTTTTACCTTTTGCCTTTTTCCCTAAAGGCCAAAATCCCCTTCAGATTTCTTTCATTAGCAAAAACAGGTACTAATATAGATCTTTCATCCAAGCAAAGCAGCGAAAAGCAAACTTTCAAAAAGCAAAGGATTCTGGTATCAGATTTGGTTTAATTTTATGTACGACCTTTTATATATGACTGTTACAAAGGAAATCTCACAAATCAAAGTATTTTATTCACTAAAATATTTTAAATTAACTGACTAGAAATTTGAAAAAAAAATATGTTGGGTCCTTTCCTTACTATAAATGTCAAATTTAATTCTAAATAAATTGAACTCAAAAATTTTTAAAGTTATCTAAAAGTATATAAATATCAAGAAAAAATAAAAATAATCAATTCTCAAGTCTCTAAGACAGAGATAACTTTCCAGTCTTATAAATAATAAATAAAACCACATTCACAAAAAAATAAGACTGAATGAGTGGATGGTACCAGCAGACTGAGAAAAATATTTTTGGGAGTGTTACATAAAGAACTAATTAAGACCTGATCTAAATTTTTCCTTCAAAATGTTACCATGTGGATACCCAGTGTAGGCCAGGGTATGGCACATTTATGAATTGATGGTGGTGTTTAATATTGTTGAATCTTCACAATAAGCTGATATATTAGGAGACTTTGTCCCTATTTTCCAGATAAGGAAGCTGAAGCTCAGAGAAGTTAAGGAACCTGCCTGTGAACATACAGCTAGTAACTGGCAGTGTTTAAACCCTTGCCTCCCTCACTGCCAGGCCATGCTTTTTTGCCATGCTTCATTACTTTTCAAAATGATACCATAGTTTTGGAAAGTAACTTGACAATCTATAAAAAACTGTCCTAAAAATGTTCATCACCTTTAGCCTAATAATTCTATTTTTTAAGCTTATCTGCTGAGGAAATAATTCAGCATTTGGTAAAGGCCACATCCCCCCAAATATTGATCATAGTGTTTTATAATATTGAAAGTTCATCAGCAAGTTAAGTTGTCAATAAAAAAGAAGTTAGTTATGAAACATGTACCCAAATATTGCAGCCATTAAAATATGGAAGTTATGGAAAGCATTCATGATTTTTTCATCTTTCATTTATTATGTAAAATTGCATATGTCTTATAGCTACAGGTAGGTATTTCATTATATATTTTAAAAAGTAATATATGTAATACTTATGATCTAATGGTGAGTGGTAATTTTTTTCTATTTCTATAATTAAAAAATTAAATATCTGTGTATGTTTAGATGTTGGGAAGGAGAATTAAAGTGACAATAGAAGTAGAATACGTATGCACAGAAGTCCCTAGATGACAAGAACAGCTCAGTGAATTTTCACAGGCGAACACAGCCATTTAACTGCCACCCAGACCAAGAAGTGGAACAGTACTGCAGCCCAGAAGCTCCCCATCACGCCTCCCCCTGGGTCCCTGCACCCGTCCTAGACGTAGATTTTAAATGGCATTGAAATACACCAGAATGTTGACACATCCCATGTTGAGCTGGCTAGGACGACCAGTGGTCTTTGTCGTCTGTTTCTCTCTGTTTGGTAATCCCTCTCTTCCATGGTAATGAACTCTACTCTCTCTTCCTGTAACCTCCATTTGTCCACCTGTTGAGTTGTCTCTTGCATTTATTCATATCAGATCCCTCCTTTAGGGACTGACCTTCACTATTTGCATTTAGGAGTAGAGCTACTGCCTTCACTATCCCTTCTGCAGTAGAATAAGAAACACAGGTGTAGAGTGGAGGTAATTCTCTCACCCGCTGGTGGCAGATCTCTGGCTGCAGGGCAGCCCAGGGCACAACATGACAGTCTGTGCACTAGGACCCTTCCTTTTTTCTCTTTCTCTCTTTTGAATTGAAGGGTAATTGCTTTACAGAATTTTGTTGTTTTCTGTCAAACCTCAGCATGAATCACATATCCTCTCCCTTTTGAACCTCCCTCCTTTTTAAGCAAAGGCCAGAGCAGGCGGTGCTGTTATTCCCTCTCCCTCTCCCACTGCCCACGTCTCACATTCCCCTGCTCCATCCAGAGCAGACTGGCCCGTGCCCGTCCCAGGCTCGGGCCACGCTGCCGGCTTTGGCCGCAGCGCAGTCGACTTCTACACCCTGCCCACTTCTCCCTCTGGATTCTACGATGCCTGGTTCCAAGATGACCTGAAGCCTTGGTGACATCTCATAAAGACGCTGTTCCTCAGTGTTACCCCTTCTGAGAAATAAAGGAAAGGCCAATTCCTCAGCCAAGGAAAGGAGCTCACGCAGGGAAGACTCCTCCCTGCAGACTCACCCCTCCTCTGGGCCAGCCAGAGGGCTTAAGGGGCTGCACGTGGATCTGTTTCAGTACCTAAAATAGTTATGTTTAGTGCTTGTGATTCATAGTATGTTTTGCCATTCACTTAAGTGACAGCTGGCAAAATAAATGAGTGAGGTGTGGTGAATCTTGCCACAGAGGTCTTTTTTGGTTCCTGGTTCTTAGGCATGAAGTAAGGGTCCCCAAGACCATGCACCCCCAGTGATCATTCTCTTGGGGGATTCAGAACTCATCATATGGTTGTACCCATGACCATGGCTTATTATAGCAAAAAGGACAGAAAGCACAATCATCAGGGGGCAAAGGTGCATAAGACAAAGGCCGGAGGAAACCAGATGCCTGTGTTCAAGAGTGCTCCCAGTGGGGTCGTGCAGGATGTGCTGAATCCCCCAGCAATGAGCTGTGACAGGGAAGCACATCACATGGGCACCCTCTGCCTGGCATGTTCCAAAATCCAAGATTTCTGGAAAAACGGCAAGTGCTCAGCATACACTCTTGTTTGTACAAACAGTCCAGGCACAGTGAGCCCCTCTCCTCAGGGACGGGTGGGAATGCCCCAGAGCCAAGCTCCCAATGCCGACCTAGGGCACCCTGCCCATGGGCCTCTCTACGACACGGCCTCAGGCCCTTTCTGCACAGGCCCTTGGGCCAATAGAGACTTAGCCATACTCCAGCCCATCTTCTATTTACACATGAGGAAACAGACCTGAAAGATGGCGTGACCTGCCCAAGGGTCCCAGAGCTCTTCAGGGGGAGCCAACCTGGCCATTACGCCAAGGCTGGGGCTTTGGGGACTGTGTTTCACAGAAGGCATTATGGCCAGATTGGTCAATTTCATTATTTTTAATATCCTTAAGTTACTGCTAACAGTAAAACTCGTTTCAAGCACTCTGATTACAGAATTGAGCTTTCTGTGCCACGGCTCTGTCTACACTCAGAATCCATCTGTTTTGTATATAATTATATTCCTATAAGTGACCCAGCAGCCCGCTCCGTGCATTTTAGAGTACAGCAGGGAACAGTTTACATGAGCAGAGCAATCACAGCCGTGTAAGCTGATGGAAGGATGAGAAGGAAATTCAACAAGCATTAACAGTGATTGCCTCTGGATAGTGCAATGATGGTGAATCTTTTCTTTGTTTCTACTTTTACCCTAACCTTTCTATGCTGAGTATGTAGTATTTTTAAGTGGGAAAAAAAAATCTATTTAAAGAATAAACTTTAGAAGAGGCAGTAGCCCATGCTCATCTTCAGTCCTCGGGCGCCAGCTGTGGCCCTACAGCACCTCCACAGCACTGC
The DNA here is from genome assembly GCF_000754665.1 of Bison bison bison. NCBI lineage: Eukaryota > Metazoa > Chordata > Mammalia > Artiodactyla > Bovidae > Bison > Bison bison. Next base: position 1,443,063 of record NW_011494716.1, on the reverse strand, counting down.
GTGGAGCCGCAGAACAGTCCTAGCGGACTCGGTCGTCAGAAGGAAGAGAAATGGGTTCCACCCTTAGAAGGGCAGTTTGGACATTTCCACTGGAATTCTAAGTGCGGTATTCTACATGACTCAGCAGGTCCATGCTCAGGAGTATATCCCACGGGATATATGCAGAGATGCACTTGGGAATACCTGCTGCAACCTTGTTCCTAGAAGCCCAAAGATGGGCGAAGTCAAGCACCCTCAGCCAGCGTCTGGTTGTGACAGCACAGCCAAGGGTTAGAATAGTGCAAAAGGGCACCGCATAGGAAAGACACTTATTTTCCATTGCTTATGGTATGTTTGAGTTTCTTACAGAATGTTACTCTTAAAAGTATACATTTTATATATATTTTTAAAAAATGTTAAAGTTGTCTTAAATGACTTTGGCAAGACAGAACTAACCCAGCAGGGTGGGAAGGAGGGGGCAGGCAGATTGTATCAAAGTATCAGAGGATATGAAATATCTTGGGTATGGCGGTGTGGTGTGGTTCCCAGGGAGATGGCCTTGCTCTTAGGAGACAGGTCCTGAGCAGTTCAGGACTGAAGTGGCCTGGTGTCTGCAGCTTACTTTCAGAATGTTCAGCAAAGTGTGCCTGTGTGAGTGTGCACGCACGTGTGTACCACTGTGCACACGTGTGGAGTGTGTATTGACAAAGGGGGGAAGCAAGTAGCACAATGCTGACAACAGTTTGATGCAGAAGGGTGTGCAAATGTGTGTTTTGCTAGTCTCTTAACCTTTTTGTAAGGTGGAGACTTTTCAAAATAGAAAGTTGGGAAAACAGACAAGATTTTAAAAATCAAGGAGCCAAAGACTTCTGAAAAACAGAGCACTTAATATAGAAATCTTACAAGAGTGACTCTACCTTGCCCCATCTTTCTAAACAGAAACGGGTCACTTGGCAGCTGCAGGTGATGGAAGGTTTGAGCTACACAGAACTCTGTGCAGGATGCTGGTTAGGCAGGGCTGGCTCGGACCTGGAAGTGCTGGGCAGTAACTTTACTTAAAGATACGTTTCAGGAGGCACACCCTTTGTCCTCTCTTTCCCCTCCAGCTCCACCAGAAAGCTGTGCAACGCCTCGCTGCCTCATGACGGCAGGAGCCCAGCCAGCCTGATCGGCCAGGAGGTGATTCTCGTCTTCTTCCTCCTGCTCCTGTTGGTCTGGTTCCTGAACCGAGAGTTCGAAGTCAGCTACCGCCTGCACTACCACGGGGACGTGGAGGCGGACCTGCACCGCACCAAGATCCAGAGCATGAGGGACCAGGCCGACTGGCTGCTGCGGAACATCATCCCCTACCACGTGGCCGAGCAGCTCAAGGTGTCCCAGACCTACTCCAAGAACCACGACAGCGGAGGCGTCATCTTCGCCAGCATCGTCAACTTCAGCGAGTTCTACGAGGAGAACTACGAGGGCGGCAAGGAGTGCTACAGGGTCCTCAACGAGCTGATCGGGGACTTCGACGAGCTCCTGAGCAAGCCGGACTACAGCAGCATCGAGAAGATCAAGACCATCGGGGCCACGTACATGGCCGCGTCCGGGCTGAACGCCACGCAGTGCCGCGACGGCAGCCACCCGCAGGAGCACCTGCAGATCCTCTTCGAGTTCGCCAAGGAGATGATGCGTGTGGTGGACGACTTCAACAACAACATGCTGTGGTTCAACTTCAAGCTCAGGGTGGGCTTCAACCACGGGCCCCTGACGGCGGGCGTCATCGGCACCACCAAGCTGCTGTACGACATCTGGGGGGACACGGTCAACATCGCCAGCAGGATGGACACCACGGGGGTGGAGTGCCGCATCCAGGTCAGCGAGGAGAGCTACCGCGTCCTGAGCAAGATGGGCTACGAGTTCGACTACCGAGGGACGGTGAACGTCAAGGGCAAAGGCCAAATGAAGACCTACCTGTACCCCAAGTGCACAGACAGTGGGTTGGTGCCACAGCACCAGCTGTCCATCTCACCCGACATCCGGGTCCAGGTGGATGGCAGCATCGGACGCTCCCCCACAGACGAGATAGCCAGCCTGGTGCCTTCCGTTCAGAACCCGGACCAGGTGTCCCCGGGTTCCGAGAACAACGCCCAGACCAGGGACGCTCACCCGTCTGCTAAGAGACCCTGGAAGGAGCCAGTCAGAGCCGAGGAAAGGTGTCGGTTCGGCAAAGCCATAGAGAAAAGCGACTGTGAAGAAGTGGGGATGGAGGAAGCCAACGAACTCACGAAGCTCAACGTCTCAGAGAGGGCGTGACGCGGCCCAGCCCGCCCGCGGTGCTCTGTCCGTCCAGGCGCCACCGTCCCCGTCCCCGGACGGCGTGTCGTGTGGTCACTGCAGCCCTAACCTCTGTGTGGATCACAGTCATTCAGGGTTCACTTTCATCCACCTCCTTCCCCTTCCCCCACTCGGTGTGACCGTCAGAAGCTTGGAGAACAAGTGCCTTCAGGGGCTGGCGCGCCTGGAGTCCAGGGAGGCGCAGCCAGCGTGTGGCGCTGGATGCTGGTGGACGTTAAAGCAGAAGCTGTGGTTAAAATAAGATTTTTATTGCTTTTTCTCACGAGACACTTTTTTTTTTTTTGCTAATGTTTTTGAGGTTTTTTTTTTTTCATGTATACATACTAGTGTTTTTTTCCAGTGACCTGACCTTTCTATGTAAACACATACACGCACACACACTTGTATTCATGAATATGAGATCAAGTGCCAGTAACTCACTGGGCTGGGTGCTGGGGGTGCAGGCTGAGGACCGCAAGGAGCCGGCAACCCCCTACCCGCACCCTCCAGGGTGACCGGGCCCTTGGGGGCTGTGGTTGCACCCACTGGCCCCCCACACCCAGCAGCTTTAGGGCTTCCTCCTCATGCAGGCCAAGATTCCAAACGCCAACCGGTCTCACAGCTTGTGAACCCAGGCCTCAGGTATCTAAAAGCCCTTTTCCATTCTGCCCCTGCCCTGAGGGGTCTTCCAGCTGGAGTGGAGGGGCTCGTCTTTGAAGGTGACTCGTCCCAGAGGGAAACGCAAAATAAACATCCGAGGGTTGCATTTATTTATTTATTTATTTATCAGGAACTGTGTGTGTCTCGGGGAGGGTTGCTGGGCTGTTCTGTCTAGCAAAAGGAACTAGGCTTGGAGTGAGGGGTAGGTCACAGCGGAAGGATGAAGATGGGGCCATCAGAGCTCCAGCCACACATGCCCAGTGGGCATTGCCCGTGCTCTGGGTCAGGGCACCCTCGGCCACCACTTTGAATGCAAAAGCTCTGCTCCTCCCCCTTGCCCATGGCAGGAACTGGGTCAGAACGGCTCGGTGTGAAACAGGTCTGGCCTGAGTACCAGGGCTGGCAGGCAATGCTTGGCCTCCACTTCCGGGAAGTTTCTCCAGCTTTTCCGTTCTCAGCCTGTGCAGCACTTGTCTGTGGCGGATCGGGCCTGGTGAGTGGATCCCAGTCCTCTTTAGGTGGAGCTCTTACACTGTCAGTAGGGGCAGAATCGTCTGGATGTAAATGAGGCGTCGGGACCTGGGGAAGTACAGAAAACCCAAGGAACTGGCTTCTGTGCCCTTTGTTACTAATCCCGTAATCCCCCTTGTAACTGTTTTGCCACACTGAGTCTGAAGTTTATGTAGACTTGAACTCAGGCCAGAGTTGTCCTGTCACAGTCCCATGACACCTCCCTCTTAAGGTGGCTGCAGTGCATGCAGTAGGGGAGGGCTAGGTCCTTCCTTCTCTGTGTGAGGCCCTCACCGACGTGCCCTGTGCGTTTTCTCATCCCCAGCAAATCTCTGTGTAGCTTTTGCATCTGCACCAAGTCCCTTTATCACTCCTCTTTGCCAAACTTGCACAGAATCTGCCCTCCCTGGCACCATCAAGTATTGACTTGGATCAGCCAGCTCCCCAGTGACGTGCCTGGGATGGCCCCCAGCAGTGCAGTCATAAGCCAGGATCTCCACGTACAGGGGGATTTGCCTTCAGGTTTTACTGTCAGACTGTTGGTCTTCCAATGCCGGAGAAAGGATGACTGTGACAATACCTCTTGCTTCTAAAGAATGTATTCTTATAAAATATCACAGAATTTTTATTTTTTCTTAAAAACACTACCTGATGCTCTGCCTGTCCATCGGGGTTGTGGGCACGTCAGGGGTTCCTTCCATCAGTATTAAGGTGTGTGTCATGTAAGGCCCTCACCCCCTGCCCCCCCACCCCTGGGCTCCAGGCTCTGCAGCTACCGTGGTGGCCAGGGGCTGCTGGGCCGTTGCTGAATTCTCTGCTGTTCTGCTCCACAAAGCTCATTTCTGTACATACTTCCTCCCTTGCAAACTCTTTTTTTTCCTTCCCCTCCTGCAAAGGTTGTTTGTGATTCCTAGGAAGCCAAGGGGCTGCAGATACAGGGATAGCGTGGTGACCCCCACTGGTCCAGTTCAGCATTGTGCAAATGGGATCCTTCAAAGGACAGTTTAAATTGTCTTTAAAAAACACCCCGAGCCTTCCTAAGCAACCAGTGCAGGTGTTCCCTCTGGGTGTTCCACTGGTGACTCGGGTCCCTCCCAGCGGCTGCTCAGAAGCGTACCTCAGCACAGAACCACAGAGTGTCCGCAGGGGCCGCACTGGGCCTCCGACACAGCCTGTTGCTGAAGTCAGACGGGCTTCTGAGCAGCAGGCTCAGGCGCTCCCGATTGGATTCAGTGGAGGCGTCCTTCAGAGTGGCATACCTCCTGTGAACTTAGGGCAGGAAGCAATACTTCAGAATTGAATGTGTGTAAATATAGTTGCTTTGAGTTGCAATTGCTGTTTTCTTCTTGGCCTCAGGTCTGATCAAATTCTCCATGTACAAATCCATATAAACAAGCACACAGAATTGTATCCAATGCAGACAAACATAGAGCATCAGTTATGAAACCCTCACAGAGCCTGGAGCCTCCCCACGGCTCCGTGACCCTGACCGTGCTATGGAGACGCCCGCACATTTGCACTTGACACTGAGAGCCAAAGGGCCGCGTGCTTCCCGTTACGTGGGCTGTCGTGATTTGTAGTTTCCAAAGGTCTGTCCGCGTTTGCATTTCTAGGTTTTCGAGGTAAGCACTTTTTGGTGGTGGTTTCGGAAAATCACGTCATGCCTAGAATCTGAAATTAAATTCTTGAGAACCAACTGTTTGAGTTCTCCATCTTTCCTTTGCTCTACCCTTTTTAAATTGTTAGTCCTGATAATTTCAAAATGCACCCCACCCCCCACCGCCCCAAAACAATGAACATTAAACTACTCTAAAATCTCAACATTTGCTGCCTGGTACTTCCTCACTGACAAGACTGGGGCCACTTCCGAGATTAAAGCAGCCTCCTTGCCAGCCGTCTGTGGCTGAAGTAGGGCTTGCGGGTCTTTTACACTGTGACTTTGAAAACAAGGCAACTAAAAACCCTACTGTGTGTGTGTGTGTGTGTGTGTGTTAAATGACTGTATTTGCTATAGTAAACTTTTTTTGAGAAGTATCTATTTCTACATGGGACTTGTAACAGAAGCAGGTTACAGCACAAATTTTGCTTGTGACCATATCCTGATTTTATTAGGCCTCCTAAAGGGTTTCTCCCACAATATCTCAAGCAATTGACTGAGAAAATAAAGTCAGTTTTTTAAAAGGACATGCCCACATAGCCTCTCCCTTGCAGAGTTCTGGGAGGCCTGTGTCACGGGGAAGGTCACAAACCCAGTTCAGAATCTGTTTAATTCAGAGTGTCTTTGCCAGAAAATACACATGCCATTTCACACGTCACAGGGGCTCACAGCACCTCCATACCTGGAGCCAAATGCTGGCTCTGCTGGGGGTTAGCACCTTCCCTGTGGTTTTTCCTGGCAGTATTTAGGTGCAACTGCAAAGCAAGGACCCTCTTGTCGACTCAGGGAAGGGGGGTGCAGACATGGCCCAGGCCTTGCTCCTCGGTTCAGAGGCACCCAGCGTCTAGGTGATCCTGGAACCTGTGAGGACAGCACTCATTGACGAGGGTGCTCTTTCTCTGAGTCTGTACTGCAGGCATCTTCAGGAACTTTCCAGGAGGTGAGGGAACAGCAGTCTTTGTTGCGTTTCTCTCTTAGAAAGGACACCCCAAGGACTTTCCGAGGTTTCTCTAACAGTCTCGAAAGGCAACCTCTAATTCTCACAGCAAGCTCCAGGTCTTACGATTTGTGGTTTCGCTTTCACTTTCCTTTTCATCTATTCTATCCCTTTAAAAAAAAAAAAATAGCTTGCATTTTAGAGACAGTTCTGAAATAAGTGCGAAGAATTGACCTTACCGAAGTTGAGGGCTGACCTTTTCTTTGGTCTCTTGGGAAGTGATCTGTGAGCTCTCGGGATGTCCTGCCTGATACGTGTCTCTGGGTAACTGGGGGCCTTGGGTCACACCGGCTCGTCTGGTGGTGTGGTTTACTGTGGTGGTCATGTGGACCTTATGCTGGGGCTGGAGACAAGTTCTCTCTTTCAGCTGAAATCTCTCCACATGGCGGCTTTTCTCTGGTGGAAATCTGTCATGGTGGCCACTGGGTTGGATCCCAAGTGCCAGGGAGAGGAAGCGGACTGGGGCAGCAGATAGTGAGAGGAAGTGATTAAGAAAAAGTACACACTTGCACACCACATAGGCGTAAACTCAAAATCTCCCCAAGTGTCTATTTTTATACTCTTCCTTTGTAAAAATTGTTTTTTAAATAACATAACTCCAAAGAGTTATTAACTTTACATCAGCGTAACCCAAGCATGGGGAATTCTCACGTCCTTGCTGGGCCTGAAAGTCGGAAGGAAGAAGGAATTATGCAGTCAGACATTGAGCAATCTGAGCATTTCCTGAAATCTCAGTCATCAACAGCAGCAATTCCTAACCTTTTGGGGGGGCTTACAGAGCCTTTGATAATTTGATGAAAGCTGTGACTCCTTTCTCCAGAAAAAAAAAAAATGCACATAAAAATAAACTCACTTCATGTTCCTCGATCTAAACCAAAATACCCGTGATCTACAATAACAGGCTGGATGGTGATTTTTAATTACAAGCATCTGCGGGTGAAGTTTCCACGCATTTCTGGACTCTCCATTGGAAATGTGAATAAACAGATGAATGCTGCTTGTTGATACATGCATTTCCAGTCCAACTATATTTTAGACTTTAATGTCTGAGTTACCTGAGTACATCTGAAGAGCCACTCAAAGAACTTTTCAGTATAAAGACAAAGCTCGTCAGTCTTTCCAGCAGATAAGTAACATTCAGACAGTATGCACTGAGTACCTGCGACATGCCAAAGCTCACTCAGGTGGTGGTTGCCACTTGAGGCCATTTGAGGAGCCCCTGGGATCAGTCACTGCTTTTCCTGATGGCTCTCCCATTAGGAACCCCACAGGAAACGGAAAAGAATTCTGAGACACCCCTGTCCTTGTTGACACTTTTAAATGGTGTTGTCTGTTACTGATGATTTTTGTTTCACGGTCTCACAGTCTTCAGTCTCTTCATGAAGAAAGGGCAACAGATGAGGTACCACTCAGAGAAAACAGCTGCCCCAATACTGTGTTGGCCCCTCCATGAGGGAGGAGGTGCTCCACATTGGTCATATATTTTATTTTTAAAACAGGCCTCTCTGGATGTCGCCTGGGGTCTCGGAGCTGGGCAGGACGAGGCACTGGCCTGGATGGACCAGGCTGGGGACAGCCTTTCAGGAGTCACACCCTCAGTGAAGCATGCCCCCGCCGCCTCCCGGGGAATTGCTGGGGGCCAGAGGACCACAGCCTCTGCCCATCCCACCTCCTTCTGAGGGGCCTCCAGCAGGCTGCAGCGTTCTCAGAGCTGCTCCTCCTCCGTCTTCCTCTGACCTCCTCCATCTTCTCAGCAAGCAAAATTCTTGCCCTGTAGGTTGACAGGGCAAGAGGAGTGATCGAAGAAAGCAGGAACCGTTTGGACTTGTCCATGTGATTCCGGGAAGGAAGCCGAAGGGGAGTGACGTGGCTGAGCACGCTCCGCTGGGAGTCCCCTGGGCACAGACACCCCGGCGCCCAAGACTTCCATCTCCAGCCCTCCCTGCTTCGCAGCCTCCAGTCCCCAGCTCCGGTCTCGGTCTCGTGGAGGCTACTCCTCTCCAGGGACACTTGTGCCTCCCTCCCTTCTACCCGCAGCCCCTACCCCCTGCCCACCATCACCTTTGACCTCCCAAGTAGGTTTCAGTGCTATGCCGCCTCACTCCCAAACCTCAGGAGCACAGACAAACCGATGGCAACACTTCGAGCAGATGCTTTATTGATTTAAAGAAAGTAACTCTTCAGCCACAAAATTAAGTTCTCACATATGCAAATGTGTCTCTACACATAAAGCAGCCTCTCACTCTATGACAGTTTTCTGCCAAGGAACTCAAAGCACCTGGAACCCCTTCTGTCCTCACCATACCTCACTGAAGGTGGGGGAGTTTTCTTCTGTCCAACAGGTTTGAAAGCTCAGGTTCACAGTCTCTGAGCGGCTGGCCATCCTCAGCCAGTCCTTGCCAGTGACTCCCAGCTTCACAGCCAGAGACAGATCACCCTGTCAACCCAGGCCATCTCATGGCTTAACAGCCCCTTCCTTCGCAAGAAAAGAACAAAGAATCCAGGTGGTGGGGTGAAACACTGTGCATTTAAATGGTAAGATTAGTCAGTAGGTCAGCAAGTGACTAGCAAGGTAAATCCGTTTCCCCCTCTCTCCCCCTCCCCTTCTTTTTGTAAGACTGGCTATTGAATTATGTGTAGAATGTTTCAGGTATTACTGTCTAGTGTCTGCTTAGAATGGAGAAGTTTTCAACTTACTCAAGTGTCTGTATGGACTTGTGTCCATCTGCTAACCAAGACCATCAGGGAATGGAGGCAGAGTTTGCAACACGTGGGTGCCTTCAGAAAGGTCCGTGTGAAACACAGATTATATTGGTGTCATGCGTGTCCTGCTAACGTAACAGAACTAGATCACGTCCCTTTAACACAAAATCTGGGTTTTTTCCCCCCAAACTGTTGATTACACAATAAATTTATTATTATATGTAATGTTATGTTGTTTTTGAAATGCCTTTATATATCTGTATGTACATCTCCAGCAGTATTTCAGGGAAATATTAGAGGGAAAAGAAAAAAACATTATTTAGCCATTTAACTTGAAATATTATAAAATAATTCACAATTTCCATGCCAAAACCAACTTTGTTGACTCTTTACAGAGGAAACAGATAGTTTGCCTTTTGGAAGCAAATCTCGGCAAAATGGTGAGTTGGTGGAACTTGTCTTTGGTAATTTTGATTTGCCGGAATGATATCTCTTCTTCCTCAAGAGTAAAGACTTCTGGTGGCATCACAGATACGCTTCGAGTCTTCACTTAGCGCAGAAGAGCATGGCTGAATGTTGTCGTTGGTCTCCTGTTTGTATTATTAATTGCATGTGAGTTGCGCTTTCCCAAAATTTCAGTCCAGGACTTCCAGAGACTCCTAAAGACCCTAATCTACCATAATACCTAGAGAGCTTTAGGATTCCATTGGTTGTTTATTTTTTAATACTGAAGAATGTGACTTACGCGAGCTTTCGGAAATTGATTCAACTAAAACCTAAATCTAAGAAGATAAGGTAAAATTACTTGGAAGAAAAAAGAGATTTGAAGCACTTATCCAGATACTTTAGGATAAAAGCATCCTTTTGCAAAAAATATTTCAAATGAGACAAAATGAATTTATTGCATGAATCACATGGACAGTGATCTACATCCTTCAAGTGACTTTTCTTATGTAGCCAATACGGTGTGCCACTTCAGTCCCTTCAGCAGCTCATTTCCAAATTTCCTTATCTCTTGCCACTGTCCTTTATGTTGGCAGAATTACAATAGACTCAGACCCGTGTGCTTTGAGAGAAAACCTGGCGTGTTCTTGTGAACTCGCCATTCAGTAGTTACCGAGACTCCGAAAAAGTTTGTCTGTGTTCCTCCTGACTGGTGGTTTCTGTCACCATCGCAAACATAAGACCTCCTGCATCTGTTCCCATAGCAACAGCCTCATGGGTGACCTCTGGCAGGAGCTCTGTAGCGCCAGTGTGAGCATCCCACGTGCCTGAGACAGTCTGGCCACCAGGAGGAGACTGGCTTTCCTCTCTCATCCTTCTGCAGTACAAGAAGGAAGCCCCATTCTCTGGCCCAGCTTGAGATGCTGCAAACCCCTCAGCACAAGCTGCTGCCAGGTCTGGGGCAGGCCTGTGGCACCCAGCACCCTTCGGAAGACCATCTGCCAGTCCTTTCCAGTTTTAGCCTCAAGAAGCTGCCCGAGCAGCAAGCTGGGGCCTGATCCAGGCTCACAAAGAGATTCTTCATCCCTCCAGTCCTGGGCTGGCCCAGGCAGCAGCAAGCCAGACTCTCAGGCCCTCGTGGAAGCCAAATAGACTCCCACCAATGCCACACACGGTCCTGGAGTCCCCAAAGCTGTTCTTGGATCTGGAGGTGGTCAGGGACAGAGAACAGGACCAGCTGGGAACACCTAGAGAAGTGGATGTTGGCAACATGGGGACTCCAGCGTTCTGTGATCTAACACAGCAGGGGCCCAGCCCCTCGGGTGCCACCGCTGCCCCACATCATAAGCCATCGGGTGGGTTGTGCCAGGAGAGGCCTCTGGGCACACCTGCTTCATGCCACTGCATTCAACCGAAGCACCAATAACACACAAACAAGCACCAGTGAAAAACCCAAAGCCTTAACATCCTCTAGGAAACCCTGTGTCGATTTCATGATTCGTAACAGACATTGTTTTAGCATGGAGCTTGTCCCCGGGGTGATCCAGTTACTAAATCAACATCCACCGTCTCGATCCATGCACTCATGCTCCTACCAAAACCAGTTCTGCAGCGCAACAGGGCAGTGTCACCGCATCCTGACAGCTTTGTCCTGACGGGTCGCCGGGGCGTGTTTTCCTTGTTTACATCATTGTATCACCATGAAGGGGCAACAGCGGTTTTGTTCCAGCAGTGTTTTGGCCTTGGGTGGTTGCACGCTCCATCCTGGATTGGGCATTCTTGCACACTGCACGTGTTTGTGGAGAGCAGCGCTCATGGAAGGCAGTAAACCGTCCTTCCATTCCAGAGCATGGATAGTTTACTTTTTTAATCGTCACGTTTTATCGAACCTGCTCGTGGTTCTTCCTCTCTTCCCCCCCGACCTTCTTCTCATCTGCACTTTCCCGTCGTCTCTTTTCCACAAGATGAAAGCACTGCTGAGAGGGGAACTCCATCTCCTTCCAGATAAAGGGAAGGAGCCTAATTGTAAATTTTAAAAATAATGTAAGAAACTGCTTATGTTCTGTCAACAACCAAAAAACAGGAAGAATTGTATCTGTGAACTATCAAGCTGTATCTGTAAATAGATTAAAAAGCACATTATCTTTAATTCATCACTACAGACCTTGTAATCTATTGTATATTCAAATGTTTTACTGTATCAGAAAAAACATGCGATACATTCAGAAAAGCTGGGAGAATAATTCAAAATACAGTACAATTAACTCAAATTTTGTTGTTTGTTTATTCTTGGCATGGCACAATTTCCAAGTGGAAAATGTGCTTACCTTAAATTATCAACCAGAAAATGAATTTATCTGTGAGACTTCTGAGATTTATTTTATTGTTTTTTATTGGAGTATAATTGCTTTGCAGTGTTGTGTTAGTTTCTGCAGTACAACAAAGTGAATCAGGTGCTAAGTTGCTTTAGTCGTGTCCGACTCTTTGTGACCCCCCGACTGTAGCCCACCAGGCTCTTCTGTCCATGGGATTTCCCAGGCAAGAATACTGGAGTGGGGTGCCATTTCCTTCTCCGGAGAATCTTCCTGATCCAGGGTTTGAACCCACGTGTCTTCTATCTCCTGCATTGGCGAGTGGGTTCTTTACCACTAGCGCCACCCAGGAAGCCCCATATATACATATATCCCCTGCTTCTTGGATCTCCCCCACCCTCCTGAGATCTCTTTTTAATGCAATGCCATTCACAGAGCTCACAGTGTGTGTGGCTTTACCATGCAGCCCAAGGGGTCAAAATCTGGTTGTTCCAATTTATTCCGGACTCAGGAATTTCAGGGAGAAGGGGCTGCGGCCTGGGTCCAGCCTGCTTTCCACCAGGCCACCGTCAGCTCCCTTTTGCTTGAGAACAAGTATCCAGAACGCAGAGTGGCTACAAGTATCCAGGGCCTCAAGGGCCATTATCAGTATCAGAAGGTTCAGGAGCCCCTTCCCTCCAGCAGGACATGTACAGACAGACAAGTAGAGAAAGAGGACAAAGAAGTGCCCCCCACCTCGCCTGGGGGTCTCTCCTGCTGAGAAAGGGCTGGGGAGGCCTCCGTGGTAAGAAACAAGGATGCGAGAAGTTGGGGAGGTGGGGAATGAGCTTTCGGCTGTGATTTTGCTGAAGTTTGTTCAACACTGAGCTGAGCTCATGGACAGGAGGGAGACAAAAATTATTTTCTTTGGACGGTTTTGAGCCAAAATAGAAGAACGGGGCTCATTTTTTCCAGCGATTTTTTTTTTTTTTTTGATCAGTAGTACAGATCCAAAGTAAGCATTTATTCACTGGCCCAGTTTCCCAATCTTTTTGCTTAGATGCACAACAGCCAATTCCCTGGGTTGTAAGAGTATTCTGAAAACAGCCCACCAGCCGAGGACTCATAAAACGTGCTTTCCCCGTGTGATGGGGTCAGGGTTGCTACACCAACCATGGAGTATGTCGCTCTTCACTCTGAGCTTGACTTTGTTTTAGCCGGCGTTGGGTGAACAGATGTGTGAACCTGGTTAGCAAACATAATACCCAGAGAAGCCGCGCACCTCCTGGGAGAAGACCGAATGAACTCTTCTTTCATTTTTAAATTCAAACCAACCATCTATTAGGAGAAAAGCCTTACCCTCCTAGCCAGCAAGTGATGTGCACGGGTGGAGAGGAGAAGGGTGTTTAGATGTTTTGTATCAACAAATGCCCTGCTGGCAGAAGGGTTTTGTCTACGAAGGAAACACTGTTCACCTCTCGCCTCCAGTTATCAGGCTCTTGTGGAAGTCAGAAAGCATTCCTTTAAGTAGCATGCCTTTGGTGGCCCGGTGGCTCTCCTGACATTAGGATTGTCACCTGGTGGCCCCCAGACCTTCCCTGCGCGCTCGGAGATGGGACCTTCCTTGTCCATCACCAATCGGAGAGACGCAGCCAGCAATACCTAGGCCACACGTTCTTCTGGAAAACAGGAAAGGACCTTGTATAACGATCTCTCATAGCCAAAGGGATCTGGCAATAAATGTTAAGACTGAAGGATCCCAGTCTCCATTTTTAAAAGGGCATTAGTTTGGGTTTTGGTTTATCAATTAATTTTTCTGGAGGGCTTTTTCTTTTTTCTCAGTCAGATTACTCACTCTGGTCTGTTGTGAAGCAGTCAGTTTAATTTCATGGCTTTCATAAGTTTACAGGAACATAAAATTTTGATGCCAATGAAATTGATTAGAATTCTCCATTATCCAGTGTAGTTAGTGCCCATCTGTCCTGCATTATGCTTCCAGTGGCGGCTGACAATGGCACTCGCCATCCATCGGCCTCATGCCCATGTATCACGCACACAGGGACAGGCACAAGCACGGGGACCCCAGGCTGGTCCTAAAATAAGGCCCATCTGCAACTTGAGTTCAAGCGCCCACCAAGGCGAGTGACCGGGAAAGGTGTGCGCACGTACACACACACACACTCTCGTGTGCTCTTGACAATAGATTTAGAAACAATCCAGCCAGCTCAGCAAATGTCACTTTGTTTCTGTCTGCTCTCCCTTTCATTGGCAACAAACCTGACAAAAAACTTCCAGAATGAAAATGAGAAGGCTCGCATTGGAAGGAGATGCTGGCCGGCAGCCACAGACTCAGAGGATGTATTTTGCTCTTGTGTTTCTGCCAATAACTCCTTGGCCCCCACGTGCTCCGCACAGGCCGGGCCCGAGGGGGATCCTGACCGGTCAGCAGCACACAGGCCACGGAAAACCCCCAGCGGAGAAGGGAGCTTCCTCAGCTCCAGAACAAACCGTCCCTTCCCAGTCAGGGCCGCTCAGTCCACAGAGCTGGGTGATCCCACCTCCTGGGGGCCTCCACTCACTCAGCTTGAACCCAGGAACATCCACGTACATCTGGCTTCCTTGACCAGCCCCCCAGTTAGGGGATCCTCCAGTTTAGGAAGGAAGGAAGGGAAGTGGGGAGGAAGGAAGTTCAGAGAGAAAGAAGGAAGGAAGAAGAAGGCAAGGAAAGAGGAAAGTCGGGGCGGGGGAGAAAAGAAAAAGAAAGGGAGAGAGAGCGCAAGAGAAGGCAAATACTTTCACTGCTTTTAAAGTAGATTTGATTTTTAAATCCATTTCTGGATCCCATTTTCAGAACATGTCTCCTACAGTCAGTGTCCTGCCTCTGGTGGCACAGAAGAGCTGGAGTTCATACCTTGTTGTGTGTGTTGGGGGGTGGTCCTGGAGGGCGGGGGTGGTCCTCTCATGGAGTTTTGAGCTGAACCCCGGAAGGCACTGGTGTTGGTTCCTTCCCTGTGCAGCTGGTGAGGTGCCCCACTTCGGATGTGGGGTGGTGGAGGGAGCACCCTGGCTTAGAGGAACAAGACTGACTCGGGCCTAACAGAGGTTGGAGGAAAGACTCAAGGCTCCAGAAGGCCCACTGGAAGAGGGGTGGGTGAGGCGGGAGGGTCTAGCCCCTCACTAAGCTCTCCTGGACCCGGGAGCTCCGGGGCCGGGGGCCTGCACCAGGCACAAGAGAAGTGAGGGGGACAGGCTGGCAGCCTCTTTAGCCAGAGGCTCAGAAGATCCTGAAGGGGCAGGGCCAGGACCACCATCAAGTTTCCCAGGAAGCAACTGAACGCTCTCCAGCCTCCCATGAGTGTTCCTTCACCCAGAAGACAGCCTGGCAGCTGAGGACCCAAGACCCCAGGGCCTGGCCTGAGTCTGAGACAGCTGAGGTCATGTCAGGAGAGAAGAGCCCCAGGAATTGGCTCTGAGGGGGAGATCCCGCCCCCACCCCCCACAGCCACGTGTAGCCCAGCAGTGGGACCTGGAACGTTCCAGAAACATTAAAGCTTGCCGTGCAGGGAGGGCAGCTCAGGAGCAGGGTTGAAGGCAGGAGGAAGGAGCCGCTGAATGAGGCTCCTTTCATGCAGAGCCCAAGGCTATATATAACCAGGCAGCTGCTCCACAGCTGGTGCAGAGCTGTCCGGGCAGGGGGAGGTGAGGCTGGGCAGTGAGACAGCACACCCCTGCACCTCTGAGCTGCGGGGGAGTCCTGGGCAGCAGAGAGACTGCGAGCCTCCCTTCCTGACGCCTGGCGCCAGCAGCCGGTCAAGACGGAACAAAAGAGACACAGGGCCTCTGTGCAACCCTCCATTCCAAAGACCCTCCCTGTGGCCCTGGCCCTGCTGTTTGCATATCAGTGTTGGCGCTTTTTAAAATAAATCTTTTTCTTTTTATTGAGATATAGCATCTGTGACGCACACACAGCTCAGTGAGTTTCATATGTAGGTATACACCCACCTAACTATCATACGGATCAAAGTACAGGGCATTCCGAGCAGCAGAAGGGACGATCTTATGTCGTGTCATCAAACCCCACCCCCAGTCCAAGGGAACCCCTGTTTTGATCTCTGTCATTGTCGATGGCTTCTTCCTTTCAACTTCACGGGTGATTCACCTCACTGGAATCCCACAGGAAGCACTGCTTTGTATCTGGTTTCCTTTGGGCACTGACATGCCTCTGAGATTCCTCCACCTCGTGGATAGCAGAACTCTGTCCTTTTTCATTGCTTTATACTATTCCATTGTTTGATGAGACTGTGATTTATTTCTCCATTCTCCTGCTGAGGGTCACTGGACTGTTTCCCATTTGGAGCTCTGATGAATAACACTTCATTTGGGATTCTTGTCAGTGTTGGCATATGTCAGAGCAGGTTTGGAAATAAATTCTGGTGGGGATCTGACTGGTACACCCTCAGTTCAGTTCAGTCGCTCAGTCATGTCCGACTCTTTGTGACCCCGTGCACTGCAGCACACCAGGCTTCCCTACCCATCAGCAACTCCCAGAGCTTGCTCAAACTCATGACCATGTCAGTGATACCAGTCAGTGATGCCATCCAATCATCTCATCCTCTGTTGCCACCTTCTCCTCTTGCCCTCAGTCTTTCCCAGCACCAGGGTCTTTTCCAGTGAGTCAGCTCTTTGGATCAGGTGGCCAAAGTATTGGAGTTTCAACTTCAGCATCAGTCCTTCCAATGAATATTCAGGATTGATTTCCTTAA
The DNA here is from genome assembly GCF_000754665.1 of Bison bison bison. Taxonomy (NCBI): domain Eukaryota; kingdom Metazoa; phylum Chordata; class Mammalia; order Artiodactyla; family Bovidae; genus Bison; species Bison bison. The sequence continues at coordinate 1,426,740 of NW_011494716.1, read as the reverse complement.
GGATTGACTGGTTTGATCTCCTTGCTGTCCAAGGGACTCTCAAGAGCCTTCTCCAAAACCACAGTTTACCCTCAGTGGATGGCAATTTGGCAACAGTGGGCAAAAATCAGAAAATCATACACCTTTCTGAGAATTTATTCTGCGGATCTGCTCAAACATGCAAAACACCTTGTGTGTATGGTTCTTCATTACAGCACTTATTTGTAAAAGCTAGAGTTCTGACTTTTTGTTGTTATGTTCTTTGTATAGTCTGGATACTCGGCCTTATCAGACACAGAATTTGCAATATTTTCTCCTATTTTGCAGGTTGTCTCTTCACTTTCTTGATCATGTCCACTGATACACATTTTTCATTTCAATGAAGTCCAATATGTCTGTTTTTTCTTTTGTTGCTTGTGCTTTTGGTGTCCTGAGATTCTACTGCTGAAACAAGAGTTGTGAAGCTTTGCCCCTGTATTTCTTCTAGGAATTTTATGGAATATAAACCCACTTCTTAAGTGTGAGCTGCGCCTCACAGTTTTGCTGCAAAGAGCACAGTATGGAAAATGGGAAGAAAGGAATAACCATACAGCCGAGAAACCTGAGCAACATACCTCAGCCAGGTGATCAGGTGGTAAGTAGACAGTGATAAGCCATGTTGACAGCATGGGCCTCAATACGACGAGACTGGCATGCTTATGGGCTCAACTGTGACCCCTAAAAATTCATATGTTGAAGTCCTAACTCCCAGTACCTCCGAATGTGAATGTATTTGGAGAGAGGATCTTTTAGGAGATGATTAAGGCGTCCAGGTGGCTCAATAGTAAAGAATCCACCAACCAAGCAGGCAGGATTTGACCTGGGTTTGATCCCTGGGTCGGGAAGATCCCTTAGAGAAGGAAATGGCAACCCACTCCAGGATTCTTGCCCAGGAAGCCCCATGGACAGAGAAGCCTGGCGGGCTACAGTCTATGGGGTTGCAAAGAGTCAGACATGACTTAGTGACTAAATAACCAACAAGGTTATTTAACTTAACTAAATTAATTTAACTAAATGACCAACAAGGGCATTGGGATGGGCCCTCATCCAGCATGACTGGTGTCCTTACAAGAGGAGATTTGGACTGAGAGGAACAAGTGAGGACAGAGGGCGAAGGTGGCTGCGTACAAACCAAGGAGAGAGGCCTCGGGAGGAGCCAGCCCTGGGCACACCTGGAGCTTGGACTGTCAGCCTACAGGACTGTGAGAGAATAAACTACTGTTTAAGTCTCCCGCTCTGCAGTACTTCTTTCAGCAGGCGGAGTGGATGCAACAGGCCCTTTACCTCCAAGGTCTTCGGCTCCAGAACCCATAACCCCATGCTAATCATAAGAAAAACATCAGACAGATCCCAGTTAGGGACATTTCATGAACTATCTGACCAGTCCTCCTCAAAACTGCTAAGGTATCAAAAAATCAAGGTTTAAAAAGAAAGCCTGAGAAACTGTTACAGCCAAGAGGAGCCCGAGGAGACATGACAGCTAAATGTAATGAGGTGTCCAGGATGGAGCCCTGGAAGAGAAAAGGGGGTTCAGGTAAAAATGAAGGAAATCACAATGAAGTGTGAACTTCAGTTAATGGTGACAAAGGTACCACAGTCATGTCAGATGTTAGTAACAGAGGAAACTGGAAGTGAGGTATATGAGCAGCCTGTACTCTCACCAGCTTTTCTGTAAATCTAACACTATAATAAAACTAAAAATTTACTTTTTAAAGTGGACAAAAGATTTGAACAGACATTTCAACAAAAATATTCAAATGGCCAATAAGCGCTTGAAAAGATGCTCAACATTATCATTCATTAGGAAAATGTAAGTTAAAACTATAGTTAGGTGGGAATTCCCGAGCAGTCCAGTGGTTAGGATTCTGTGCTTTCATTGCCAAGGACCCAGGTTCAATCCCTGGTCAGGGAATTAAGATCCCACAAGCCCATGGCATGGCCAGAAAGAAATAAAATAAACTTGAAAAAAAAACAACTACAATTAGGTGCCACTTCACACCCACTAGGAAGGGTATCATCAAAAAGAAATCAATGTTGGCAAGCATGTGGAGGACTGAAATTATATTGCTGATGGGAATTTAAAATGGTACAGCTACTTTGGGAAAAAAAAATTGACAGTGTTTAAAGATGTTAAGCATAAATATACCATAATATCCAGTAATTTCCATTTCTAGATACTTACCAAAGAGACATGAAGTGCAGCGCTGGTGGTATAGTGGTGAGCGTAGCTGCCTTCCAAAGAGACATGAAAACATCTGTCCACACAAAGGTCTGAATGTGACTGCCCATAGATGTGTTATTCATAAAAGCCCCAAAATACAAATAACCTAAATGTGTCATCAACTAATAAGCAAAATGGGACCCATCCATACAACAGGCTGCTATTCATCCGTAAAGAAGAACGAAGCACTGACACACTCTACAACACAGATAAACTTTGAAAACACCACACTCGGTGAGAGAAACCAGACACAAAAGACCACACATACAGCACTGCCATCAACGCAAAATGTCAACAGAGATAGAAGGAAGGTCAGGGTCTGCCCGAGGACTCGGGATGAAAATGAGGATAGACTGCAATTTATCACCAGCAAAAGTTAGGGGATAGAAATGTTCTAGAATTGGATTATGATGATGGAGTAGGTGAGTTTCCTACTATTTATTGTTTTGTGATTGTGTATTTTCCAAGGTCTGACTCAGAGATTGGCAAATAAGTGTTAGTTGAAGAAATTCCTAAAATATAATGGGGAGGGAGAAAAAAGAAATAACAGGTAACATAGAGAAAGACCATTTTACAGAAGCTAACTCAAGTTTCTCAAAAGGAAATATTTTAAGTATTCAGAACTGCAAGATGACACCTTACTTCAAATGCGTTTGGCTGCTGGATTTTCTGGGATGTTCTGCATTAGGGAGGGGCCCCTGTTAACAGCAACCACACTGATGGTTCCCTGGTTCTAAAGCTGTTATACAACACCTAAAGCACTCTGCATGAAAATAACCCTGAACAAAACTAGATCCTTTTGGGGTAGGGACTTAACAGTGTCTCAGGGTCCTCATTGCAACGCTCCTCTCCTTACATTTTAGTGGAAAGGGAAAACTTGACTTTGGTTCGGATAAATTTCCTGTGTTATAAAAATGTGATTTTCTTGCCAATCTGCAGTCCTCTGTGGCACGTGTTGAGCAGGAAAACTTAGAAGAATCGTCCAGATTTGCTAACAGAGAGAAACAATCCACCTGAAAAAAAACAGCCTCCTGTCCCCCCGCACCCCCTCTCCACCCCCTCAGTAAGAGGAGGCAGGAGGAAATGAGCTTAACATGCCGTCCACCTTCTTCAGGGGCCTGGCAAGGGCTGGGTCTTGAGAAGTTCTTGCACGTGATCCTCCCGACAGTCGTGCTAAAGAAGCGAGGAACCGCCCTCTCCCCCTGCCCCCGCCTCTCCGCCAGGATTCCCCGGGGCTCCAAGGGATTCCCAGGAAGCCCGGGCCGGGGCCGCCGGCGGGCGCCACCTAGCGCTGCCAGTGCCCGCAGTCGGCCCTCCCCGCGCGTCCCAGCGGCCCCGATCCGGAACACCTGAGTCCCAGGTCCCTGGATAAACGTAAGCAGGAGGAACAGCGCGAGTCCGCCCTGCGCTCGCGATGCTTGTGCCCCGCGTCCTGCAGGGGTTTCTGATGCGCAGTGAAAGGCGCTGGACCGGGAGCAGGGCTGGGACGAGGTTCTAGCCCAGCCTCAGTCCTCAAGGATCTGTTTCTTCTAGAGAAGCAGAAGGGAGTGGCCCTGAGACCATCCAGGGAGTTCTAGCAGTAAAAGTCCGAGTCCAAGAGCACAGTGTACTCCCAGCCCCTAATTCACCCGTTCGGTTCAGTTCAGTTCAGTCGCTCAGTTGTGTCCTACTCTTTGCGACACCATGAATCGCAGCATGCCAGGCCTCCCTGTCAATCACCAACTCCCGGAGTTTACCCAAACTCATGTCCATCGAGTCGGTGATGCCATCCAGCCATCTCATTCTCTGTAGTCCCCTTCTCCTCCTGCCCCCAATCCCTCCCAGCATCAGGGGCTTTTCCAATGAGTCAGCTGGTGGCCAAAGTATTGGAGTTTCAGCTTCAGCATCAGTCCTTCCAATGAACACCCAGGTCTGATCTCCTTTAGGATGGACTGGTTGGATCTCCTTGCAGTCCAAGGGACTCTCAAGAGTCTTCTCCTCTTGGAGAAGTTCAAAAGCATCAATTCTTTGGCACTCAGCTTTCTTCACAGTCCAACTCTCACATCCATACAGGACCACTATTATGCACCTGCTGCTGCTGCTGCTGCTGCTAAGTCGCTTCAGTCGTGTCCGACTCTGTGCGACCCCCTAGATGGCAGCACACAAGGTTCCGCCATCCCTGGGATTCTCCAGGCAAGAACACTGGAGTGGGTTGCCATTTCCTTCTCCAATGCATGAAAGTGAAAAATGAAAGTGAAGTTGCTCAGTCGCCACCCCATGGACTGCAGCCGACCCGGCTCCTCCGTCCTACAAAATGATGAAACAAGTAAACTGATATGCTCTTTCTACCAATTATTCTGAACTGACCTTCAACGAGTCAAGGGTAAAGGCCCTATCCTTAGACATTCCTATCCAAGAGGGACTGAATCTGAATTCAACCCCTTTTATGGGCTGTATTGTGTCCCCCAAAATCCATATATTGAAGCCCTAACCCCTAGTCCCTCAGACTGTGACTGCATTTAGAGATGGGATCTTAAAAGAGATGTTAATTCCAAAGGAGGCCTGTTATGGTCGGCCCCAGTCCAGTCCATCTGGGGTCCTTATAAGAAGAGTAGGAGTCACAGAGGACAGACCATGTGAGCACAGAGTGATAAAGCCAAGGGGACCTTCACCTTGGACTTCCAACCTCCAAAACAGTGAGAAAATTAATGTCTGTTGTTGAAGGAATACAGTCTGGGGTAATTTGTTATGGCAGTCCAAGCAAACAAACACACCCCTCTCCCCAACCCCAAGGAATTCAAGGGTGGAGTCCAGGAGCCTGGTGTGCACATTTCTTCCTGTCCAAACTGTTGCCCTTTTGTTCGAACTGTTCAGCGTCCCACCTGGCACGTGATAAGCACAGAGCCATTCTTAAGAACACACAACACCTGGGTAGGACAAGGAGTATTCCCCCTCCCACATCTGAGCTGTAGTCCCATTCTCCAGATGAGGAAACTGAAGCTTCTTAAGGCTGCATAAGTTGTCCAAGGTCACACAACCTTTTAAATGTGGAACCAGGATGGAAAACTCACACCCAGGTCATTTATTTCCAGATACTCATGCTCCTTTTAATTTGTTTAATCCAGTTTCCCTATTAAAATGCATATATTTAAAGTCTACAGTCCAATGAGTTTTGGCAAATGTATGCACAGCCACATAAGCACCATCACAATCAATCAAGATATTTGCAGCCCTCCAGAAAATTCCCTCATTCTCCTGTATAGTCAATTCCCCAACCCCAAGCTCTGCTCCAGCCAACTATAGATCTGATTTCTAATGCTGCTTCTAGAGCTTTGTATAACTCGAATTATTCTGTGTGTACTGTTTTCTTTGGTTCAACATAATGTCTCTGAGACCCAACCATGTTTTCTGTATCAGCTGTTGTCTCCTTTTTATTACTGAGTAGAATTCTATTGTGTGGATCTGTCCTAAATATGTTTATTCCTTCATTAGTTGAGGGACTGATTTGTTTGTTTCCACTTTTGAAATCTGGTTGAGAAATCTGATTGTTTCCACTTTTTAGCTATTATGAGTAATGCTGCTATGAACATTTTCTCAATGGCACCCCACTCCAGTACTCTTGTCTGGAAAATGCCATGGACAGAGGAGCCTGGTAGGCTGCAGTCCATGCTAAGGGTCGGACATGACTGAGTGACTTCAATTTCACTTTTCACTTTCATGCATTGGAGAAGGAAATGGCAACCCGCTCCAGTGTTCTTGCCTGGAGAATCCCAGAGACCGGGGAGCCTGGTGGGCTGCACAGAGTCGGACACGACTGAAGTGACTTAGCAGCAGCAGCAGCAGTGGAGTTGCTGATCATGGATAAGTATATGTCTAATAGTAAAAGAAGCCGGTTTTCAAAAGTGGTGTACCACTTTACACTTCTACCAGTAGGGCTGGAGAGTTCTGGTTACTCCACAACTTGCCCCTGCCTCCCTCTGAAGCCCAACGAGGCCAGGAATGGCCAGAGACCTGGGAGAAGGACTGGGAGGAGAACCAAGAGTAAGTCCAGGAGGAGGAGGAGGAGAGTGATGAGGAGGACAGGGAGGAGCCCAGGACCAGGAGTCAGGCCTGCCGCAGCGAAAGCCTAGGTACAGGCCCAGCCCTTAGTCTGTCTGGAGGACGGAGGTGTAGCATCCAGATCCGGCAGAGTGACAGTGAGCAGGAAGCATCAACAGCACAGCCCCGAACCCATGAAGCAGGGACAGGCGGCTCTGGTGAGAGAACGTTCCAGAACGCCGAGCTTAGATGCAGACGCAGAAGGCTCCGCACAAGAGCAGAGTGCAAGTTGAGCAGCTCTCCCGCGAGCGAAGCAGAGACAGGTGGGTGGAGACAGCAAAAGAGATATTACGAGACCCTGGGATCCCGGGAACCGACGCCGCGTGTGGAGAGAGGGGCGTCTCGTCGCTCCAGCAGGAAGGTGCCCCCAGCCCACCGCTGGTCCTCCCGCTGCCCTTGAAGTGCCGTGCCTCCCTCCGCTGCAGGCAGGCCCAGGCGGGGACGCTCCCGCTCCTCCGAGGCCTTCCTCCGGGTCGGTCCCGTGTCTTCTGTCCTGAGGAGACTGAGCGACCGAAGAGGTGACGTCCCGGCGTGCGGCCCCGCGCTCCCGGTAGGTCAGGGTGTTTGGCGAGACGACTTTGCTTTCCTCTAAGGAGTGGGGAGACTGTTGAGGAAGAGCCCTTCTGAGCAAAGGTTTGTTGTTGCTGTTGTTTTTAAGAATTTTAAAATATTTATTTCTTTTTGGCTGCGTCGGGTTTTAGTTGCTGCGTAGGGCTCAGTTTCCCCACAGCATTTGGGCTCTTAGTTCCCAAAGGAGGGATCGAACCGTCGTCCCCTGAATTGGCAGGTGGATTCTTAACCAGTGGATCACCCTGAGCAAAAGGTTTTAAATCAGAAGTTAAAACCAAGCCTTGTGCACCGTTGGTAGGAAGGTAAAATGGTGTGTTGCCTGTGGAAAACAGTAGGTGGGACTGCCCCCTCCCCCAAGCAGTCCCACATTTGGGTGAATATCCTGAGGAAATTGAAAGCAGGGTCTCCAAGAGGAATTCACACCCTCATGTTCCCAACAGCACAGTTCACATGAGCTGAGACATGGAAGCAGGCAAAGGGGCGTTGATGGGTGAGTTAGTCGGTGTTAGTCGCTCAGCCATGTCCAACCCTTTGTGATCCCATTGACTGTAGCCGGCCAGGCTCCTCTGTCCATGGGATTCTCCAGGCAAGAATACTAGAACGGGTTTCCATTCCCGCGGGATCTTCCAAACCCAGGAATTGAACCCAGGTATCCTACATTGCAGGCAGATTCTTTACCATCTGAGCCACCAGTGGGTGAAGGGATGAGCAAACATGCCAAGTTCATATGATGACAGTGACCCAGCCTTGACAAGGAAGGCAATCCTGACACAGGCGACAGCATGGATGGACATGCCAGTCACGGAAGGACAGGGCATGTATGATCCATTCATATGAGGTCCCTAGAGCAGACTGATTCATAGAGGGGGATGGTGGGGGATGCGGCTGGGGGAGGGGAGGGGAGTGAGAGTTGAATGGAGACAGTTTCAGTTTTACAATATGAAAAGAGCATGGAAGGTGGTGATGATGGCACAACCACGTGAATGTTCCTAACACCACTGGACTGGTCACTTGAAAATGATAAATTTTGTGTTATATACATTTTACCCAATAAAAAGAGATAGACCAAAAAAATTTTTTTAGTCATTCTGGTGGGTGTGTGCTACTACTCATAGTAGTTTTAATTTGCATTTCTCTGGCCCTAAACATTAATGATCTTAAGCATCTTTTTACAAGTGTGTGAGTGCTCAGTTGCTCAGTCTGGACTCTGCGACCCTATTGGCTGTAGCCTGCCAGGCTCCTCTGTCCTTGGATTCTCCAGGCAAGAATCCTGGAATGGGTTGCATTTCCTTCTCCAGGGGCTCTTCTTGACCTAGGGATCTTTTCATATGCAGATTTTTATTTGGTTTCTTCGTTTGTGACGTGTCCAAGTCTTTTGCCCATTTTTAGAGTATTTTTTTTAAAATCAAGATGGTGACTGCAGCCATGAAATTAAAAGACGCTTACTCCTTGGAAGGAAGGTTATGACCAACCTAGATAGCATATTCAAAAGCAGAGACATTACTTTGCCAACAAAGGTCCGTCTAGTCAAGGCTATGGTTTTTCCAGTGGTCATGTATGGATGTGAGAGTTGGACTGTGAAGAAGGCTGAGCGCCGAAGAATTGATGCTTTTGAACTGTAATGTTGGAGAAGACTCTTGAGAGTCCCTTGGACTGCAAGGAGATCCAACCAGTCCATTCTGAAGGAGATCAGCCTTGGGATTTCTTTGGAAGGAATAATGCTAAAGCTGAAACTCCAGTACTTTGGCCACCTCATGGGAAGA
>NW_011494716.1:1409049-1417991 GCF_000754665.1 Bison bison bison | reverse complement strand
GCTAAAGCTGAAACTCCAGTACTTTGGCCACCTCATGGGAAGAGTTGACTCATTGGAAAAGACTCTGATGCTGGGAGGGATTGGGGGCAGGAGGAGAAGGGGACGACAGAGGATGGGATGGCTGGATGGCATCACTGACTCGATGGACGTGAGTCTGAGTGAGCTCCGGGAGTTGGTGATGGACAGGGAGGCCTGCCGTGCTTCGATTCATGGGGTCACAAAGAGTCAGACACGACTGAGCGACTGATCTTATCTGATACTTCATATAACAAAATTCACTATTTTTAATATATTCACTGTGCTGTGCAACCATTGCCACTAATTCCAAAACATTTCCATCACTTTAAAAGAAACCCACATCTATTAACTTATGTTTTTCTTCTTTCTTTCCTTTTATGGGAAAAAGGAATGTTAAGATTCCAGAAGAAACCTACACTACATCTTATCTCAATGAAAGAGTAACTGGAAATTTCAACACAAAGGGAAAGAGTCTATAGATGAAAATAAGTATAGGAGAATTCATTGTAATATACTTAAAACTTTTCCATGGGTTTAAATTTTTTCAAAATAAATACATTTAATTAATTTAAAAAGGGAGTCCTTTGGCATAGAGAAGTGGTGAAACTGCACAACTCATATTGGGATTTTAACTCACTGTCTTTTTTATAATTAAATTTGTTTATTTTTAATTGAAGAAAACTCACTTTTAATTGAACTCACACATTTGGTCTCAGGACTTGATGAAGTTCTTAATGAAGTTCTTTATGTCTCAAAAAGAATTCAGTGAGAGACAGGGAAAGGTAAGAAGTGGGATTCCTAGGTGGCGCTAGTGGTAAAGAACCCATCTGCCAATGCAGGAGATGTAAGAGATATGGGTTCAATCCCTGGGTCAGGAAGATCCCTGGGAGGAGGGCATGGCAACCCACTCCAGTATCCTTGCCTGAAGTACCCCATGGATAGAGGAGCCTGGACGGCTACAGTCCATAGAGTCGCAAAGAGTCAGACACAACTGAAGCGACTTCACACACAGCGCAAGAAGCGGACTTATTTAGAGAGAGATGCGTTCCATAGACAGAATGCAGTCTGTCTCGAAAGGCAAGAATGGCCTTGGGAGAAGCACAGTGCACAGACTGATTGTGGGCCATCTCAGAAGGTACGAGGGTTCAAAATATGGGGTGGTTAGTTTTTAATGAGCTGGGTAATTTCATAGGCTAATGAGTGGAAGGATTATTCCAACTATTTTAGGAAAGCAGAGGAGATTTCCAGGAGTTGAGCCTCAGAACGGTCATGGCACTTGTGGCTGTGTCATTTACCTAATGTATTACAATGAATGGCGACTGCAGCCTTGAAATTAAAAGATGCTTGCTCCTTGGAAGAAAAGCTATGACAAACATAGACAGCAGAGGTGTTTTTTGTTTGTTTGTTTTGTTTTTTAATCACAAACCTAAAAAGCAGAGATATCACTTTGCCAACAGAGGTCCATAGAGTTAAAACTATGGTTTTTCCAGTAGTCATGTACTGATGTGAGAGTTGGACCATAAAGAAGGCTGAGTGCCAAAGAAGTGATGCTTTTGAATTGTGCTGGGAAAGACTCTTGGACAGAGAGTCCCTTGGACAGCAAGGAGATCTAACCAGTCAATCCTAAAGGCAATCAACTCTGAATATTCATTGGAAGGACTGATGCTGAAGCTCTAATACTTTGGCCACCTGATGCGAAGAGCTGACTCACTGGAAAAGACCCTGATGCTGGAAAAGATTGAGGGCAGGAGGAGAAGGTGGTGACAGAGGATGAGATGGTTGGATGGCATCACTGACTCAATGGACATGAGTTTGAGCAACTCCAGGAGATAGTTAAGAACAGGGAAGCCTGGTGTACTGCAGTCCGTGGGGGTAGCAAAGAGTCAGACATGACTTAGTGACTGAACAACAGCAACAATTATCTGAATTCATTTTATTTCTTTTTCATGCCTTACTGTAGGGGCTAGGACCTGCAGTACAATGTCTACTAGATGTAGTGAAAGCAAATGTCGTCTTTCTTCTCCCAATTATAGGAGGAAAGGACTCAGTCTTTCACTAGTAAGTTTGATGTCCATTGTAGGTTTTTCATAGGTGCTCTTCTATTTTTAGTTTGCTGAGAGTTTTTCTCGTGAATGAATGATGAATTTTGTCAAATGCTTTCTCTGAACTTACTGAGATGATCATATGGTTTTTCTTTTATTCTATTTTAGTGGGTTACATTGATTGATTTTCAAATGTCGACCTAATCGTATATTCCTGGGGTAAACCTCATATGGTTCTGATTCTTTGACTATATTACTAGATTTTATTTGCTATCATTCTGTTGAGGATTTTTCTGTTTGCATTCATGAGCGATATTGGTCCGTAGTTTTTTAAAAAAAACTTTTACAGAGCCCTACTTCCTCCTTAAGTAAAATGTAAGGGTTGGGGAAGTCCTCCCCACAGAGGGTATTTCCAAGTCTAAGGTTCTCTCCAGGTAGGGCTCTAGTCCCAGAAATGCCCTAATAAGCAGCCAGTGTCAGTGAGATGAGATATGCTGGCTAAGAGTTCCCCCTGGGTCATTTAGTACATACATTTGATGGGTAAAGCTGATGCCAAGATCTGAGCTTCTCCTATACAGGTTCAAGGATTCAGCTTTATCAGATCACCCAATGGTGTTAATTTCCTAGGAAACTGCACCATACTGTGCAAGCTCACGGAGACTACGCGATTAGATCGGTGTCTTTTTATGAATTTATGACAGAAGTATACCGTTCCTGAAATCTGAATATTCATGCCTTTTATTCAAGGAACATACTCCCTGACTTAGTCTCTCAATATTCAAGAAACCAAGTTAGTCATGCAAAGGGTTCTTGGCACACCCAGAGGCCAAGCGCAGGGAGCTGGGCAGTGCTAGGTTGGTTTTATCCAGGCTGGGGTGGAATATGGAGTCTTTCCATTCCTAGCTGGTGATCCTGTGCCAGTCAGAGTCCCTCTGCCATTGTTAGCGCTAAATAAACAATGGCAAATTCTTAGCCTTAGGCAATCCTAGACTTAGTCCAGGCCACTATCTTATAGCCTTTCTCGTGTTGCAGTTAATTGAAAAACTGCTGATTTTACATTTGCTCTCATTTTGCCTCCGTGATGGAGGCTTAAGACACCCTGAAATGGGGACAGCAAATATTCTATATCTTTCAAAAACCTTTGTGAAAAATGACACCTGCACAGAAAATTGCACAAAAGAAAACAATGCACTACCCAATGGCTAATCACAAGGCAAATACTTGCACAAGCACTACCCACGTCGAGAGGTAGAACACTGGCGGCAGTCCAGAACCCCCCGTGTGCCCTTTCTGTCACAAATCTCCGTTCCCATCTTGATTTTTGGTTAATCTCTTCTTTGTGTTTACCTATAATTTCCCACCAAAACGTGCATTCCTAAATCCTATGACTCTGTGTGTGTGTGTGGTTTCTTTTTCAGTCAGTCATGTTGCTGTACGTTGTTAATTCACTTTCATCCCATCCTTTGGATATTTCACAACTTATTCACCCATTCTACTGTTGGTAGATTAAAAAAATATTTTGGCTGTGCCCTGAAGCATGTGGGATTTTAGTTTCCCAACCAGGGATCCAACCCATGCCCCCTGCATTGTAAACAGAGTCTTAACCCCTGGACACCAGAGAAGTCCCTCCTGATAAATTTTTGGATTACCCAAAATCCAAACTTTTGGATTTTTTTATTTATCCCTCCCTATTTTTTAATTGTTTCCATTTTCTGAAGTCAGTTTGTCAAGTTCTAGTTTTTAAAAAATCCTTTGAGATTTTGATTAGGATTTCTTTGGATCTACAGATCAGTTTGAGAATTGATATTAACATTATTGTCTTCTTATCCTTAAATGTATTTATTTAGGTCTTTTAAAATTTGAAGTAATTTTTTTTAGTTTTATATTTAGAGATCTTCTCTTAAAGTTTTGGGAGTTAGGAAGACAAATATTGGTATCTAACTCATATTGTGTGTGTGTGTTTTTTTTTTACTGTATATAAAACTTCACATTTAGTGACATTTTGTTTCAGTGAATATACTTAACATAGACTTTTTAAAATAGTTGATTTAAGTCGTGTTAGTTTTGGGTGTACAGCGCAGTGATTCAGTTATCTACATGCGTGTGTACATGCGTGTTCAGTCCTGTCTGACTCTTCGTGACCCAATGGACCTAGCCCGCCAGGTTCCTCTGTCCGTAGGATTCCCCAGGCAAGAATACTGCAGTAGGTAGCCATTCCCTTCTCCAGGGGATCTTCCCAACCCGGGAACTGAACCCAGGTCTCCTGCATTGCGAACAGGTTCTTTATCAATGAGCCACCAGGGAAGCCCCCTATATAAACATGTACATATATGTATATTCTTCTTCAGATTCTTTTTTCTTATGGATTATTACAAAATATTGACTGTAGTTCCCTGGGCTGTACAGTAGGTCCCTGTTGATTATCTGGTTTATATAGAGTAGTGTGTATGTGTCAGTCCCAACCTCCTAATTTATTCCTCCCTATTTGGAGGTCTTTGCATACTTTTTTTAGTTTTATTTTTAGACGTGAGTATTTTTAAAGTATTGCAGATGGTGTCTTTTAAATTTCTTTTATGTTTATTACTGGGACACTCTTGTTTTTGTACATTGACTCTATATCCAGTTACCTTACTAAAATATTTTATTAATTCTAATATAATCAGTCGAGTCATTTGGATTTTCTTCATATAGAATCATTAGCTGAGAATAATTACTGTCTTAGATTTTTTTTTCCCCCCTCTGTCCAACCCTTATAACATTTATCTCTTTTTCTTGCCTGTTGTACTGGTCAAAGCCTCCAGCAAAATGTTGAATAGAAATGATGGTTGTGAGCTTTCTTATATACAATCTCAAGGATAAGTTGAAATCTTACCATTTCAACTTTTTACCAAATATGGTATTTACCAAGTAACATCGGGGTTTTTTTAATCCATACTTTAAAAAAATATTTTATTTGTTTATTTATCGGGCTGTGCCAGGATGGGGAAGCCTGGTGGGCTGCTGTCTATGGGGTGGCACAGAGTCGGCCACGACTGAAGTGACGCAGCAGCAGCAGCAGCAGCAGCGGCCAGGTCTTAGATGCAGCATGCAATGCCTTCGTTGCCACATGGGCGATCTTTAGTTTCAGCATATGGGTCTTTTTTTTTGTTAGTTGCAACATGTGAAATCTAGTTCCCTGTTGTTGTTGCTCAGTCACTCAGCTGTGTCCGAGTCTTTGTGACCCCGTGGACTGCAGCACACCAGGCTCCTCTGACCTTCACTATCCCCCTGGAGTTTGCTCAAACTCAGTCCATTGAGTCGATGATGCCATCCAACCATCTCATCCTCTGTTGCCCCCTTCTTCGCTTTCTGTCATAAGGGTGGTGTCATCTGCATATCTGATATTTCTCCTGGCAATCTTGATTCTACCTTGTGCTTCATCCAGCCCAGCATTTTGCATGATGAACTTTATATATAAGTTAAATAAGCAGAGTGACAATCTACAGCCTTGATGTACTCCTTTCCCAATTTTGAACCAGTCTGTTGGGGGTCAAATCCAAGCCCCCTATGTTGGGAGCATGCAGTCTCAGTCACTGGACCACCAGGGAAGTTGCAAAATAGGTGCTTTTTTTTTTTCTAAAGCAATTTTATTAGTTTGTGTATTTATTTATTTTTTGGCTGCCCTGGATCTTTCTTGCAGCGCGCGGGCTTCTCTTTGCAGTGGCTTCTCTTGTGGAGCACAGGCTCAGTTGTGATGGTGGTGCACGGGTTTAGTTGCTCCATGGCATTTGGGATCTTCCTGGACCAGGAATCCAACCTGTGTCCCCCATGTTGGCAGGAGGATTCTTAATCCCTGAACCACCAGGGAAGTTCCCCAAGATAGGTTTTTAAATTGATGTCCCTCATCAGATTCAGGAAGTTTCATTCTTTCCTGTGAGTTCTTGTTTTATAAAGATGTCAAGCTTTGTCACTTTTCCTGTAAGACTTTAGTTGATGAATTTTCTCTTTTAATCTGTTATTGTGGTAAATTCTATTAATTGATTTCCTAATGTTAAATCAACATCCATTCCTAGGATAAATCCAATTTAATCATGATGCATTATCCTCTTAGGTATTGTTTGACTTGACTTCCTTTATTTTGTCTAGGATTTTAACACCCATACTCAGAGTGCAATTGACTTGTACCTTCTCTTTTTGGTGATGTAGTCTGCCTGTATCTACAGTTTCACTTTCCCTTGTTTCAGTGACCCAGGATCAACCACCGTCCAAAAACATTAGATGGAAAATCCCAGGGTGGCCCAGTGGTTAAGACTCTGCGCTTTCAATTCAAGGGGTGCAAGTTCAATGCCTGGTTGGGAAACTAAGATCCCACATGCCAAGGGATGAGGCCAAAAAAAACCCCACAAAACTCCAGAAATAAACAATTCATAAGTTTTACATTGCAGGCCATTCTGAGTAGTGTGATGAGATCTCAGGCAGTCCTGTTCTCTACCACCTGGGATGTGAATCATCCCTTTTTCCAGCAGATCCTGCCCACTAGTCACTTAGTAGCAACTCAGTTATTAGACTCACTATCACCGACTCATGGGACTTATGTACAAGTGACCCTTATTTTACTTAATAATGGCTCCAAAGTATAAGACGAGTGATGCTGGCAATTCAGACATGCCAAAGAGAAGTAAAAAAGTGCTTCCTTTAAGGGAAAAGATGAAAGTTCTTGACTTAACAAGGAAGAAGACAATTGCAGACTGAGGTGGGTAAGATCTATGATATGACTGAACCTTCTATCCATGAAGTTGTGAAGGAGGGAAAGGAAATTTGTGCCAGTTTTTGCTTTCACTTCTCAGGCTGCAAAATTATAGCCACAGTGCAGGGTAAGTTCTTAGTTAAGATGGAAAAGGCATTCAGTTTGTGCAATAAGATGTTTAGAGAGACTGCACATTAATATAACTTTATTACAGTATATTGTTCAATTTTATTATTGTTGTTGGTAGTCTCTTACTGTACCTAATTTCTAAATCAGAATTCATCATTGGTGTATATAGATGGGAAAAACAGAGTATATATAGAGAGTTTGGTACTGTCTGTGGTTTCAGGCATCCACTGGGGGCTTGGAACATATTCCTGCAGATACGGGGGCCTACTATACTGTTCTTGTTGGGCATTAATGTAAAATTTATACCAGTGTCCGAGAGTGAGCTGTTGAATCATTTCCTGCTCTCTGGAAGAGCTACATAAGTAAGCATCTTTTCTTTATTCAGTGTTTGGTAGGATTCCCCAGTGAAAACATTTGAGTCTTTAAGTTTCATCATCAAATATTTTAAAATTACAGCTTTAATTTTTTAATCATTATAAGACTAAGATTTTCTGTTTCTTTTTGTGTCAGTTAGGTAGTATTTTTCTGTGTGTGTATGTGTATGGGTGTGTTAGTTGCCCAGTCGTGTCTGACTCTTTGCAACCCCATGGACTGGAGCCCAGCAGGCTCCTCTGTCCATGGGATTTCCTAGGCAAGAATACTGGAGTGGGGAGCTGTTTCCTTCTCCAAGGGATCTTCCTGACCCAGGAATCAAAACCTCCTCTCCTGCATGGCAGGGAGATTCTTTACGCCTGAGCCACCAGGGAAACCCTGCTCTTTTTCTATAAATGTGTTCATTTCACCTACATTTTCAAGTCTTTGGCACAGAGTTGTTCATAATATCCTCTTACTTTTGCAACAAAGTTTCTTTCATTTTTGATACTTCTCTGTGCGCCTTTTTTTTTTTTTCATTTTCAATGGGGGTTTATCGATATTTTTAGTGTTTTCAGTTTGTTTGCTTCTCTTTGCTGTTTGCTGTAGGTTTTCTATTTACTTATATTGTTAAATTATTTCCTCTCATCTACTTTTGTTGATTTATTTTGCCATTCTTTCTCTAACCTTTCAAAATGAATGCTTAGTTCATTATACTTCAGTCTTTTTCTTCCCTAAAATATGCAATTAAGACTATAAATTTCCCTCCAAGCATTGCTTTATTTTTATTCCACAAATGTTGTTGTGTTGTATTTTTTAATTATATAAAATTTAGTTCAAAATAATCTCTAATTTCCATTTTTATTTTTTCAGAGACTATGCATTATTTAAAAGTGTATTTTGGAAGCATATTACTCAGAAGTGTAGCTTTCAAAGATACAGGGATTTTGCAATTATATTTTTGCTGTTGATTCTTAACCTGTTTGCAATGTGGTTAGAGAGCATTATCTTCTTTAGTTCAGCTCTTTGAAATTTGTTGGAATGTGCATTTTGGTTGAGCATTATAGTCAAATTTTTAAACGGATTAAAAAAAATCCACTCTTCTTGAGACTAATATATTCTCTGGTTGTTGGGTGCGCATATGTCCATAAAATCAAATTTGTTGATGATGTTTCAGATCTTCTGTAGTGTTATTTATTTCACGTCTGCTTGCTCCATTAATTACTGAAAAAAGTATGTTATAATATCTCACTGTGACTAGGGACTTAATCAGTTCCTCCATATAATTCTGTCTATGTTTACTCTGTTTCATGTTGTTCAGTTCAGTTCAGTCGCTCAGTCGTGTCCGACTCTTTGCAACCCCATGAACCTCAGCACGCCAGACCTCCCCATCCATCACCAACTCCCAGAGTCCACCCAAACCCATGTCCATCAAGTCAGTGATGCCATCCAGCCATCTCATCCTCTGTCGTCCCCTTCTCCTCCTGCCCCCAATCCCTCTCAGCATCAGAGTCTTTTCCAATGAGTCAACTCTTCACATGATTTGGCCAAAGTACTGGAGTTTCAGCTTTAGCATCAGTCCTTCCAAAGAAATCCCAGGGCTGATCTCCTTCAGAATGGACTGGTTGGATCTCCTTGCAGTCCAAGGGACTCTCAAGAGTCTTCTCCAACATTAC
>NW_011494716.1:1408279-1408949 GCF_000754665.1 Bison bison bison | reverse complement strand
TCTTCGGCGCTCAGCCTTCTTCACAGTCCAACTCTCACATCCATACATGACCACAGGAAAAACCATAGCCTTGACTAGACGGACCTTTGTTGGCAAAGTAATGTCTCTGCTTTTGAGTATGCTATCTAGGTTGGTCATAACTTTCCTTCCAAGGAGCAAGCGTCTTTTAATGTCATGGCTGCAGTCACCATCTGCAGTGATTTTGGACCCCAGAAAAATAAAGTCTGGCACTGTTTCCACTGTTTCCCCATCTATTTCCCATGAAGTGGTGGGACTGGATGCCATGATCTTCGTTTTCTGAATGTTGAGCTTTAAGCCAACTTTTTCACTCTCCACTTTCACTTTCATCAAGAGGCTTTTGAGTTCCTCTTCACTTTCTGCCATAAGGGTGGTGTCATCTGCATATCTGAGGTTATTGATATTTCTCCCGACAATCTTGATTTCAGCTTGTGTTTCTTCCAGTCCAGTGTTTCTCATGATGTACTCTGCATATAAGTTAAATAAACAGGGTGACAATATACAGCCTTGACGAACTCCTTTTCCTATTTGGAAGCAGTCTGTTGTTCCATGTCCAGTTCTAACTGTTGCTTCCTGACCTGCATACAAATTTCTCAAGAGGCAGGTCAGGTGTTCTGGTATTCCCATCTCTTTCAGAATTTCCCACAGTTTA
>NW_011494716.1:1395248-1407976 GCF_000754665.1 Bison bison bison | reverse complement strand
CTGTGGCCGCTGCTGAGTTTTCCAAATGTGCTGGCATATTGAGTGCAGCACTTTCACAGCATCATCTTTCAGGATTTGGAATAGCTCAACTGGAATTCCATCACCTCCACTAGCTTTGTTCATAGTGATGCTTTCTAAGGCCCACTTGACTTCACATTCCAGGATGTCTGGCTCTAGGTCACTGATCACACCATCGTGATTATCTGGGTCGTGAAGATCTTTTTTGTACAGTTCTTCTGTGTATTCTTGCCATCTCTTCCAGGGATCAAGCCCAGATCTCTGCAGTGAAAGCTCTAAATCCTAATCCCTAAGCCACCAGGGGACTCCTTGAGATACTCTTTTATATTATAGAGTGCGTGCATGCTCAGTCGCTTCAGTTGTGTTTGACTCTTTGCAACACCATGAACCATTGCCTGCCAGGCCCCTCTGTCCATGGAATTTTCCCAGTAAGAATACTGGAGTGGGTTGCCATTTCCTTCTCTAGGGGATCTTCCTGACCCAGGGATTGAACCCACATCTTCTGCACTGCAGGCGAATTCTTTACCTGCAGAGCCATCAGGATTATTATAGAGTGATGCTCTTCAGTTCTAGTGATGCTTTTACCTTAAAGTATATTTGTTTGACAGGATTGTGACCCATACTATCCTTATAGTATTTCATTTGTATATGATTGTTTTCATCATTTCTTTGCAGTCTTTCTTGATTCTTCTGTTTTAGATATGTCTCTTGTAACTTAGCATATATAAGATTTTGTTTCTATCCAGTGTGATAATCTTTGCCTTTTAGCTGGAGTAGTTGCCTCTCTTTGTAGAAGGCACTGGCAACTCACTCCAGTACTCTTGCCTGGAAAATCCCGTGGACAGAGGAGCCTGGTAGGCTACAGTCCATGGGGTCGCTAAGAGTCGGACACGACTGAGCGACTTCACTTTCACTTTTCACTTTTCACTTTCATGCATTGGAGAAGGAAATGGCAACCCACTCCAGTGTTCTTGCCTGGAGAATCCCAGGGATGGGGGAGCCTGGTGGGCTGCCATCTCTGGGGTCGCACAGAGTCGGACACGACTGATGTGACTTAGCAGCAGCAGCAGCAGTTGACTCTCTTACCTTTAACGTGATGATCTTACTGTCTTCCTGTGGATGGGCTTTCTGCTCATCTCACCTCTTCTTTGTTCCCTTATCTCTTTTTTGCCCTGGTTTAATTTGGTTGAGTTTTTACATTATCATTTTGTTCCTCTGTTGGCTTGATATTTATTCAGGATTTTATCATTCTTTTTAGTGACTATTTAGTGACTATTTTAGGAATTACAATATGGCAGCCTTGACTTATCACCCAATAGGAATTATTACTGCTTCTTCTCTCCTAGAAAAACCAAGGCATTTATAAAGAACATTTACACTTCTCCCATATTAGATGCTTTATTTTTTCAAAACCAGCAACTTTTTATTGAAGTATAATTGATTTAAAATGTTGTTTTAGTTTCAGATGTACAGTGAAGTAATTAAGTATGTATCTTCTTTTTTAGATTTTTTTCCATTACAGGTTGTTACAAGATATTGAATATAGTTCCCTGTGCTACACAATAGGCCTTTGTTATTTATTTTATATATAGTAGAGTATAACACGGAGAAGGCAATGGCACCCCACTCCAGTACTCTTGCCTGGAAAATCCCATGGACGGAGGAGCCTGATAGACTGCAGTCCATGGAGTTGCTAGGAATCGGACACGACTGTATAACTTTCAAGTAGACAACCTGAGCGACTTCACTTTCACTTTTCACTTTCATGCATTGGAGAAGGAAATGGCAACCCACTCCAGTGTTCTTGCCTGGAGAATCCCAGGGATGGGGGAGCCTGGTGGGCTGCCGTCTCTGGGGTCGCACAGAGTCGGACATGACTGAAGTGACTTAGCAGCAGCAGCAGAGTGTAACTGCTAATCTCAAACTCATCATTTACCCAAATCTTCCCCTTTCCCCTTTGGTAACCATAACTTTGTTTTCTGGGTCTGTGAGTCTGTTTCTGTTTTGTAAATAAGTTCATTTGTATTGTTTTTTAAGATCCCACATAAAAAGAGATATCATGAGATTTGTCTCTCTCTGTCTGACTTATTTCATTAAGCATATTACCTTCTGGGTCCATCCATGGTGCTGCAAATGACATTATTTCATTCTTTTTTAAGGCTCAGTTGTATGTATACAACAGAATATTACTCATATATATATATATATATGCGCCATATATTCTTTTCCATTCATCTGTCAATATCAAAAGGTTGCTTCCATGTCTTGTCTACTGTAAATAGTGCTGCTGTGAACATTGGGTGTCTGAATATATGCCTGTGAGTGGGATTGCTGGATCATGTGGTAATTCTATTTTTAGTTTTTTGAGGAGCCTCCCTATTGTTTTCCTAGTGGCTGTACCAGCAGTGTAGGAGGGTTCTCTTTTATACACACCCTCTCCAGCACTTATTATTTGTAGACTTTCTGATGACGACCATTCTGACCAGTGTGAGGTGGTACCTCATTGTAGTTTCGATTTCTCTAGTAATTGGTGGAGAACTGAGGAGCCTGGTGTGCTGCAGTTCATGGGGTCACAAAGAGTCACACACAACTTAGCGACTGAACAAGAGCCAAAGTTAATGATGATGAGGAGGATCTTTTCTTGTGCTTATTGGCCATCTGCTTGTCTTCTTTGGAGAAACGTCTTCTACCCATTTTATTAAGAGATTTTTTTCTTTCTAATTTTATTTATTTTTGGCGGTGCTGGGTCTTCGCCTGCTCACGGCGAGCAGGGGCCACTCTCTAGCTTGGTGCGCAGGCTTCTTATTGCAGTGGCTTCTCTTGCTGCAGAGCACAGGTTCTAGGGCACGTGGGCTCAGTAGTTGTGGCTCGTGGGTTTAGTTGCCCCAAGGCATGTGGAACCTTCCCAGACTGAGGATCAAATCCATATTCCCTGCATTGGCAGGCACTGGACCACCAGGGAAGTCCTAAGTTACTATTTTTTTACAGACACCAAGTACTAAATGATAAATAAATGAGAGAGATGTATTTAGAGGAGCATAGAACCTCCCAGAGAAGATGCCCTTATTCAGCTTATCCATGAGCCAGAGAGCGGGACGGGCAGTGATGCTGCAGCAAGTACCCAGGGAACACGGAGCCTCGAGGGCTGGAGGGAGGATGCAACCCGCTGGACAGAGCCTCTCAGGACGAGCCGGGCCCTTACGTTACTGCAGGCACCAACTCTCGCTACGTGAGGATTCTCGTGAGTTCTGAACACTCAAGGTGCGGTTTTCTTTTCTAATCTTCACATTCTATGGGCCTTAGGGTGGAACCTGTGCCCTTAGCTCATGACTGCTTACAGTAAGAAAATCCTTCATTGTTCACCCGGCCTGGCTTAGGTCAGTCATTTCACAGACCCCATGGAGACTGGAGGGATTACAGGAGATTCCCTCCCACCCCACACCGCCCCGTACTGACGAGAGGCTCTGGCCCATCAAAAGCCTTTTCCTTTCAGCAGCTTTACTGAGATACCATTCACGTGCTGTTCTGTTCACCCATTTATGTGTGCAGCTCAGCTGTTTTTAGTTTGTTCACAGAGCTGTGCCTCCATCACCACAGCTATCTTTAGGACATTTTCATCACCCCCAGAAGAAACTCCATACCCCTAATCCTCCTTCTCCCCAGCCCCAGCTCTAGGCAGCAACTAACATGCTTCCCATCTCCATGGGTTTGCCTGGTCTGGACATTTCATTCTATGGAGTCTTACAACATGCCGTCCTTTGTGTCTGGCTTCTTTCACTAAGCATCATGTTTTCAAGGTTCTTCCATGTTATAATCCATGTCAGTGTTTCATTCCTTTTTTATGGCTAAATTATATTCCACCATGTGATTAGACCACTTTTCATTTATCCATTCTCCAGCCTATGGACATATGAGTTGTTTCCACTTTGAGCTGTTGTGAATAATGCGGCTATGAACCTTCAAGTACAAGTTGTTGTGTGGACAAAGGTTTTTAATTTTCTTGGGACTGTGCCTGGGAGTGGAGTTGCTGGGTCGTATGGTGATTCTGGGTTTAACCTTTTAAGGAACTGCCAGACTGTTTCCCAGAGCAGTTGCATCATTTTGCATTCCCACCAGGAGTGTGTGACGGTTCCAATATTTCCACATCCTCAGCAGCATCTGTTATTACCTGTGTTTTTCATCATGGCCACCCTAGTGGGTGTGAGGTGTGTCTCCGTGTGGCTCCAACTTGTGTTCCCTGATGACAAGCAACCTTTTGTTTTTCTTTCTGGCTCTGCTTTCAGCTTCCCTCCATCACCCTCGTCCACCCAGACGAGGGGGAACCCACTGAGCTCATTCTGCAGAAAGACTGGCAAATGCTTAATTCCATCCTTGTTAGAATTTTCTCTCCCTCTCAGCTTTCCCATTAAGGGCAGTTTTCACAGGTGGTGCTTTAACACTTAGAGTTGCTCACGTCGTCTCTCCCCAGCTTTCCCCATGAAGCACATTTCTCTCACCCAGTTTACATTTTCCTTTTACCCATCTCCTTGCTGGATAGTTGTGGACCAGGTGAACAAAGACCACCTCATCCCTCCACAGGAGTCTCCTCTTCCTCTGAGCAAGGCCCCGTGCAGCACAGAACAGGTTTCCCTAGTTCTGCAAGCCGCCTTCCCCACAGTCCTCACACTCTGTGGGTTCTGGCACCTCTCCCGGGCGTGTGCTCCAGGTCGGCCAGCAAGCTTATTTCCTGTGCAGTGATTGGCAGCATGTGGACCCGTTGGCTCTGCCCAGTGCTATTTGTGGCAGCTGAGCATCGCCCATTGCAACAATTCCGCGGAGGAAATGCTAGCTTGTGTGCCTTCACCCCCTCCAGACTTGCGTTCAGCTCCCAGGAAGGGGCATTCTGGGAAATATCTGGCCCAAACCTTCCCAGTTTAGGCAACTGAAGAGCTGAGTAAGAGAAGCCCTCCAGGGACTTCCCTGGTGGTCCAGTGGTTAAGAATCTTCCTCCCGATGCAGGGGATATGGGTTTGATCCCTAGTCAGGGAACTAAGATCCCACATGCCACAGAGCAACCAAGCCTGCTTGCCACAACTACAGAGCCCACGTGCCACAGTGAGTCCACGAGCAGCAACACAGGCAACTAAGATCCAGCACAACCAAATGCATAAATAATAAAATTAAATATGTAACAATAGAGAAGCTCTGAACCCCTGGTAGGGGCTAAGGAGAGAATAAAAATGTCACTGCTTAATGATGGAGTGCAGGCCTTTAATTAAATTCCTGTGTATCAGTCCTTTTCTTTTACCACATTTGTAACCCACTGGGAAAAATTAAGTATTTCTAGAGGGAGGAAAAAAAAAAATCCTGGTAGAATAGTCAAACAGAATGGAGAGAGAAATCATTTAGTAGTTGTTTGGTTTGTGGCAATGCCAACTGTGTTACAAAGACCTGGATCTCAGGATCCCACCACATGCTGTGAGAGAGACAGGTGCTCACAGGTGAGCCATGGGAGGAGATGTGCTGCACAGGTCCTGTCAGTGTGGCAGTGCACAGCCTGGGCAACTTTCCACTGCACTCAGGTTGTACTTCAAAGTGCCTAGGGGTACAGCTTTGCCTCTCATATTCTCTGGCAGGATCTTGTATCCCTTGCAACCAGCCCTGTGGGCTCTCTTTGCTGCAGTGGGAGGAGCCCTCTAAGATCCTAGCATCCTCAGAGAAGCCATGTTTTCCTGAGCACACAAGTGGTACCCACTGCCTGAATTCAAAACCAAGGAAGGGAGTGATGGGATCCACAAGAGGGCAGGCATTTTGGGTCCACTCTTTCATTTGCTCATTTGTTCAGTGGATATTTAATGAGATGTCAATATAGAGTGGGGAACAACAGTAGTTCTGATCCTGAGCCTTTGGACTGAGTCCCTGGGAAACTCTCAAACCTGTTGAATTAAGAACAGAGGTGCGTGTCAGCAAAGTCAGGTCCTAGGAAGGGTGAGTTTGGTGGGTGCCAAGGAACTTGGACTGGCCTCCCAGCTAGGGAAGGCCCCTGAGGACGAGATGGCTGAGCTAAAAGATATGGAGGGTTTGGGGGTCATGAAACTTCTAGGGAGAATGGAGAGTGCAGACCAGAGCCCCAGAGAGCAGTGTCTTCCAGGGACTGATGGAAGGTCAGGGTGGCTGGACATGGAGAAGACACGTAATCACTTAGGATCTGGCCCTGATCTGCTGAGGTGGGGTCTGACCTGGGCTGGCGTGCACTGGCAGGACTGGTTCAGGCATTAAAATCTGAACATTCCCATGGCTTCTCAGCCAGCCCTTCCCCTCCCCAGGAACCCGCTGTACCTCCCTAACTCCAGGCAGTAAAGGGAGAGCTTGGTCCAGAGGGAGTCTCCAGTATCCTATTCCCCCGCCACAGTCAGGCCTCTTCTCGTTGGTCCTGCCTATGCCTTACCTGCCCAGGTCCTGCTTGCCCCCTGGGGTACCAGAATGGCTGGCCCTGAGTGTCCTGTACTCCCCTTGCAGCTGCCGTGACCTCATGCCTCTCAGCTGAAGCTGCTTCCACCCTGTCTTCACACCCAAAAGTGGGGACACACAGGGTGCCCCGTGTTCAGCCACATGAAATGCTACCAGAAAACCTCAAGTCCAAGCAGCTGCATTTGGCCACTTTCCCAGGACACCTTTTAGGTCACAACATTTCCTCCTGACCCCTCCAACCTCTCCATCCTCCCCAACTCTTCCCCACCCACTGGCTAGGCTGGGGACCCCTGAGTACCATGACCACCAGACCCTGCTGGTCCTCTTCTCTCCTTTCAGATCCAGCAAGTCCTTCCCCACCCTTGCTGTCTGGATGGATAGGGATGTGGCTTCCCCAGGTACTGGCCAGCAGGACACACCTGGATACACCTTGTCCCATCTGCATCTCTCCACACACATCCGCCCACGGGAAGACACAGCCCAAGACTCGCCCAGACTGCCTCCACCCAGCTCTTCAGTTGTTTCCAGATGACAGCCTGGTCCTTACAGCTTCCTATTTATTTATTTTATTATTTATTTGGCTGCACCGAATCTTAGTTGTAGCATGCAGGATCTATTTAGTCATAGCATATGGGCTCTTAGTTGCAACCTGTGGGATCTAGTTCCCTGACCAGGGATCAAACACGCCCCCTGCATGGGAGCTTGCAGTCTTAGCCTCTGGACCACCTGGGAAGTCCCTAGAGCTTCCCATTTCTTTTCTCAATTAGTGTGGTCCAAGTATCTGCTCAGCACCAGGGCTGCTCACCTCCAGCTGCAGGGATGGGGAGGACAGGCAGTATCCCCAGACACCACAGAAATCAAGCCCCCATGTCAGAGCTGAACGCATGGCAGTGCTGTGCCCCCCTGTCCCCCCTGGGACAGGACTGGGAGATGCTTTTGGGGACAGGGATTGGATTGGGTGGGAGTACTGCATGGCCTCTTTCAGAAGATGATGAGGCAGGAACAGACTTGAGACTCAGGGAACAGCTGTGCCAGGGTTGGGAACAGCATGACTGCGGTCAGCAGTGGGGGCTGGGGCTGGAGGTGGAGATTCAGCAGGGAGGTGGGTCTGTGCCTTGAGAATAAGGGGGGTGATTCCTTCAAGCAGAGGAATGATGGGATCTCATTTGTATTAATAGAAGATGATTTGTTTGTGCTTGGTACCAAGAGAAGCAAGGAGACCAGTTAGTGCCAGGCTCTTCCATGAGCCTTTCGGCTCCCCAGATCCTGGAAGCAGGAACAAGCAGGGTCCTCTGTTGGTTGGCCCTGGAGGCCATGGCCGTCCAAGCTGCTGGGTGGTGGCCCTGTGGTCAGTCCAGTCTTTCTCCCTGAGCCCTGCCCCACTCTGCCCCATGGGTGCCCTCCCTTCTTCCAACCTCCAGAATCTCAGAACATTCTGGCTTCTTCAGGTAGCTCCTTCCTCAGTCCCTGACCTCCTGGGGGATGGGTAAGAGGTTTGCATCAGAAAACCATGTGGTTCTTGGACCTCTGCTCCTTGCAAAGAGACACCTGGCCAGGCAGACTCACGTGAAAACCCAGCGAAGGGGAAAAATCAGGGTGTTTCATTCCCTGTACATTACCTGGAACCAAATCAGAGAAAGATTTACTGCCTCTCACAACACAGGCATTTCAAAATCCCTAACAAGAGCCTTCCTGGATTACAGTGATTATGGTACAGGTATGAGCTGCTGTTAGAAAGTCTGGAGGCAACTCATTCCCTTTATAGAAGGTTTTCCAGAGCGTTCTTCATGAAAGATGCCTGCAGAGCATTCAAAAGGGCATTTGATTGATGTTCAAGAAGCCATTTGGCCCACAAATATTCCAGCCCCTAGAATAATCACAGCAAAGCTCTGCTCTCCAGCAATATGGGGCTTTAGGCGATAAACAAGACAAGTGGTCACTTTAGCTGGTTATAAAAAGGGTGAAATAAGATAACGTAGTGGATGTGACCTGGGGTGGAACTCTAAAGAGGTGGCACTGAGTGGAGCTCAAAATAATGGGGAGGGGCAGCCTTGTGAAGGTCTCGGGGAAGAATGTTCTGCGTGCAGAGGTTTGGCAAGTTTGAGTGGCATTTGGAAGATGGGAACCTGTAGCATAATAGTGGGGGTGGAGCCTATCACAGGAGTCTTGTAGCCGTGGTGCAAGTTGAAGTTTTTACTCCAAGAGTAAAGGGGAGCTGCTGGAGGGCTTTAAGTAAAAAGTGGTGTGAACTGATTACAGCTTGGACATCCCGCACGTGCTACTGTGTGGAAGGTGAGCCTGGGAGGCAAGGCTGGTACACAGTATTGACACAGAATTTGGGGGCTTTTTTGTTTGTTTTTCTAAACATCTTCATGTTGGGTTTTTTAAATATTTATGTATTTAATATTTATTGGGCTGTGCCTTGTCTTAGTCGTGGCTTGTGTGATCTTTAGTTGTGGCATGTGAGATCTTGGTCCCTGACCAGGGATTGAACTGCTTTGGGAGCGCAGAAGCTCAGCCACTGGACCACCAGAGAAGTTCCTTGGCACAGGATTTGGATTGAACTGAATGCCAACCAATTCCTTTGATCCTTTGTATAAAAGAGACAGCAGTCCTCCCCCAGGGTGACTGTCCACAGACAAGAGTCCTGCTGAGGGTAAAGGGAAAGAAGCCAGGAACCTGCTGTAGGGCTGGCCCCTGAGTGGGCATAACTCACAGTCCAAACCTTAGCCCCTCGGGGAGGGGACTGCTGAGACCTCAGAGTGGAAAGGAGCTAACCAGACCCTGCATTCATCAGGCATCTAGCCCTCTGTGTGTGTTATCCCAGTGAATCCTGACAGATACTTGAGGTGAGTGTATCTGTTATCTCTCGTCATGTAACAAAATGCCTCCAGTGTCCTGTTGTTGTTGTTGTTCAGTCCCTAAGTCGTATCCGACTCTTTGTGACCCCATGGACTGTGGCATGTCAGGCTTCCTCATCCTCCACTATTTCCTGGAGTTTGCTCAAATTCATGTCCATTGAGTCAGTGATGCTATGCAACCATCTTATCCTCTCTCTCACCTTCTGCTTCTGCCCTCAATCTTTCCCAGCATCAGGGTCTTTTCCAATGAGGCTTTTGAATTGTGGGATTAGAGAAGGCTCTTGAGAGTCCGTTGGACAGCAAGGCGATCAAACTAGTCAATCCTAAAGAAAATCAACCCTGAATATTCATTGGAAGGAGTGATGCTGTAGCTGAAGCTCCAATACTTTGGCCACCTGATACAAAGAGCCAACTCATTCCCATCAGGTGGCCAAAGTATTGGAGCTTCAGCTTCAGCATCAAGTGGTGATTTAGATGACAAGTTGTGTCTGACTCTTGCAATCCCATGGACTATAGCCCGCCAGGCTCCTTTGTCCATGGGACTCTCCAGGCAGGAATACTGGAGTGGGTTGCCATTTCCTTCTCCACGGGATCTTCCTGACTCAGGAATTGAACCCAGGTCTCCTGCATTGCAGGCAGATTCTTTACCAACTGAGCTACAAGGGAAGCCCCACTTCAGCATCAGTCCTTCCAATGAATATTCAGGGTTGATTCCCTTTAGGATTGACTGGTTTGATCTCCTTGCTGTCCAAGGGTCTCTCAAGAGTCTTCTCCAACTCCAAAATTCAAAAGCATCAATTCTTCGGTGCTCAGCCTTCTTTATGGCCCACCTCTCACATCCACACACGACTACTGGAAGAACCATAACTATGACAATATGGACATTTGCCAGCAAAATGATGTCTCTGCTTACTGGTTGAAAGCAACTGACACTGATTATCTCACCATTTCCACAGGTCAGGAATTCAGGAGCAGCTTCACTAAGTGGTTCTGGATCAGGGTCGTTTGAGAAGTTGGTATTGAGGTGTTGGCTCTGTCTGCTGCCATCTGAAGGCCAAACTGGGACTGGAGGATCCTCTTCCAATATGGCACCCTCACATGGCTATTGGCTGGGCTCCTTGGTCCTTCACCAGTGTGCCATCCTTCGTGACGTGGCAGTTGGCTTCCTCTGGAGGGAGAGATGAGAGCTAGAGAGGTAACAGGCAGGAAGCCATGGTGCCTTTTATGACCCAGTCTCCACGGTCAGAAGCCAGCACTGCTGCTTCATTTTATTAGTTGGAATCGAGTCATGAAGTCCAGCCCACACTCAAGGGGAGGGGAACTAGGCTCACTTCTTGAAGGGAAGACTGTCAAGGGATTTGCAGACATACTTTAAAACCACCACAGGAGACATCTTCACTCCCATCCCAGGTTGGGAATCCTTTTTTTTTTTTTCTTAATTTTTAAAAGTTGAAGTATAATTGATGTACAATGTTGTGCCAATCTCTGCTGTATGGCAGAATGACTCAGTTATACACATATAGACATCCTTTTTTAAATATTCTTTTTCATTATGATTTATTACAGGATATTGAATATAGTTCCCCATGTGATACAGTAAGACCTTATCCATCCTATATATAACAGTTTTTCATCTGCTGATCCCAGACTCTCCGTCCTTCCCTCGCTCGCCCCCCACCCCCTTGGCAGCCACAAGTCTGTTCTCTATGCCTGTGAGTCATATGACAGGTTCATATGTGCCATATTCTAAATTCCACATATAAGTGATATCGTATGGTATTTGTCTTTCTCCTTCTGAATTCCTTCACTTAGTATGATAATCTCACATTGCATCCGTGTTGCAGCAAGTGGTATTATTTCATTCTTTTTTATGGCTGAGTAGTGTTCCGTTGTGTATATGCACCACGTCTTGTTCATCCATTCATCCGTCAGTGGACATTTAGGTTGTGTCCACATCTTGACTATCGTGAATAGTGCTGCTATGAACATAGAGGTGCATGCATCTCCCCGAGTTATAGTTTTGTCCTGGTGTATGCCCAGGAGTGGGATTGCTGGATCATATGGTAATTCTACTTTCGGTTTTCTGAGGAACCTCCACACTGTTTTCCATAGTGGCTGCACCAACTTATACTCCCAGGCTGGGAATCTTGAATGAACTTTCCCTGCATCACACTATAGGAAGCAGCAGGCATATGATTAGAACTTAGATCTCCAGAGCCTGAGTCCTTCCTCTGGCGCCATGATGCAGAGAGTAACTTTCCCAGACATTTCTTGGCCTCAGCAGCTAGCTTCAGGTAGAGCCAGACCCATCAGCTCAAACTTACGTTTCCAAAAATGTCTTAAGTCCAGTTATGGGCCCAGCCTAGGCCCCAAGCTAAGATTTCCCTACTGGGGCAGGGAGTTTGTGTCCAGGCTTTAGATGTAAGCATGAGTCCAGATGCTGCCCAACCATTCGCGGTCAGGGTCAGGGCTGCTCACGGCCTGGAGGGGCCAACCCCCCAGGGTGCTCAGCAGAGTGGGGCTAGGATGGGACAGTGGGGCCAGAGGCTGCTGTGTCTTCCTCTTCCTGCAGCAGGAGGTGCTTGTGGAGTCTTCCAGGGCATTTCAGGGATGGTATGTGATAGAACTTGTTTGGTCACTCCCAACTCTGCAATTAAGAGTAGATTCACGCCCTGGGGAGCCCACGTCCCTGAGGAGCTGCCTCTGCAGCAGTGGGATCAGATGCTCTGACTTCTGGGTCAGCTGGGCCTGCCCTCAAACAAGTTTCCGAGTGATCCATTTGTAAAATGGGAACAAGTGTCTACTCCCCAGGGCTGTTGAGACAATTAAACCCAATAAGGTATGGGAAGTGCTACCCTCGGTCTTGGTACATAGTCAGTGCTCAGTGGGCATCAGCTGTCTGAATTCATCACCATTCAGAACGGTGGCCCCACTTCATATACTGGACATCACCGTGCTGGCCATGGGAATGTGTTTATGGGGCTGGCTGCCCCTCCCATCAGGGGATGCCGTGAGCCCATCAGTATCTACTCATGCTCTAACTGACCTTCGGGTTGCACTCTGGGTGGTCTGGACACAGAGGGAGGGAGGGAGTTGGGGCTTTTACTGGGGGCAAAGCAGAAACCAATGAGGGTCAAGAGAAAGCGGGCTGACCTGCCTCAGACCTCATCTCCATCCTTATGGCCAATTTGTGTGTTTTCCCTAGAAGCATGTGTACCCTCCAGAGAGCACCTCACTGTCTAAGTAGGCCAAGCGCTCCCTGACCTTCGGGAGAGCATGTGTGCCCTGGTGTACCTGTGGCTATTTGGTAGTGTCCGGAGCAGTTAAGTGAGAACAGAGGCACCTGTCGAAGTTCATGGCTAGATGTGTGTGTGTGTGGGGGGGTGGGGGGGGGGAGCG
>NW_011494716.1:1391919-1395148 GCF_000754665.1 Bison bison bison | reverse complement strand
GGTAAGGGGGGGGGGGGGGGGGCGGTAGAGAGAAGTGTCAAGAGGAACAGAGGGGCATCGGGGAGAATGGAGGCCGCCAGGTTGCAGGAGAGAGTGACCAAGGACCTGGGAGTTCTGGATCCTGGCCCTGGCTCCACCTGCCCGAAGTCAAGCCCCACCCCTACCCCAGTGAGACGGAAGGACGCAGGTCTGCTCCCATCTGGTCCACTCCCCGTGACAAAGCACCCTCCAGCCTGTGTTTGGGGTGCCAAGGCTCGTCATGGCGCTAATAGAGTTAGCATCAGAATCCTTGCTCGCCGGCTTTCTGCCACAAAGCCCTCACTCTTCATCTCCAGGACACAGAGCAGGCCCAGCGTCTGTGCGTGGATGTGTGAAGGCCAAACCATGTATGCAGCATTTTAAGAGCTTCTGCGCATCATGAGTCATGTGGACCAAACGTGACTGTAACCCTTGTTTAGAGCCCCAAGTAGGCATCACTCGGCAGCTTTAGCTGGGACTGGCCTTAGGCAAGTTGTTAAACACCTGTGTGCCTCAAAGTGAGTTAAAAACCATAACATGCCATTAGGTGATGATCAAGGCACCCCTCACAGGTCCCCGGCCCCACCTGGGCACCTTACAGCCAACTAAGGTGTAACTCAGTTAAACTAAGCTAACTGTGGCCACCCGCCTGGCGACGTGAAGGCAGTCCGCCCTCCATCCCTACTTCCGCGGTGTCCTCTGGGCTGCCCGGTGCACTGGCCTTCAGGAGGGAAGGAGTTTGCTCACAGCTACGCGGGGTGCCAGGCGCCGAGTCCGTTGCTCCCCACGATCACGATACACACTGCTCAGTGATGCTCCTCTACAGTGCACGGCAGAGGCTCTGAGAACCCAGCTTACCCCGGTCAGTGGGTCGCAAAGCCCAAGGATGAGCTGACCAGCCCTGCTGGAGTCCCTTCATCACCTCCTCTGGACCTCAAGACAACCTTGAGGATGTGGCGAGAGTGGCCTCATGCAACCACAGAGGAGCCACAAGTCCCAAAATGCGGCTCAGACTCGTCCTGTGATACTTCCCTCCCCCTACCCCCAAATACTCGAAAACATCACAGAGGGGAGCAGGGTGGGTGGAAGGAAAGAGCTCCACACAGTTGACTTCATATCCTCGGCACCTCTGAGCTCAAAGGGTTTCTGGGGAGCCACCCCTCATCCAGCGTGCCAGATCACATCTCAGTCTCAATAGTCACCCCGCGTCCTCCCTGCAGGGGTTTGTCCCCCTCAGTTCCTGCCTTTTGAGATCCCTGCATCTCACCTCCAGTGGCCTTAGTCCTACCGCATCGGCTGGCTTCTCTGGAGGAGGGGGGTCAAGAGCCGCTGGGGCACCTCCCATCCCAGCTCCAGGTTGACTTCTGAGCATCTTGGGGTTCTTGGGGCAGAGCAGAGTGTCCAGAATCCAAATACTGGCCCCAAATGAGGCCACTTTCCAAGACATCAGACTACAAATTAGCAAGGAAGAACGACTTACCAGTGGAGTCTGGTGTCGCCTGGCACAGTCTCTCAGCTGGAAACTCAGCGCCATGTTACTGGGGAGGGTTCCTGAGACTGGCTTGGTCCCACTGAAGGATTTTGGACTTTAACTGGGAAAGTGTTCCCAGAAGATGGTTATTCTTTTTCCTCAATAAGCTGTTTCCAAAGCTGTCCATTCTGTCACACCTCTTCTCTCTCCTCTGACCATGAGTGATATCCCCGCGTCGCCTGTGCTGGCATGCTAAGGGTATGGGGAGACGCTCTCCCAGTGGTTGCAGCTGTGGAGGTGCTGGCGGGTGGGTGGGGTCTGCGTTCCCTCATGCTCTGTGTTGCCCTCACGGCCATTGTTACAGGATAGTGGTGGATGGGGCTGTTCATGCTGTCTCACTTCTGAGGGGCCCCTGGATCCCTTGGTACGAATGTACCAGAGACCCCTGCCCTCGGGAGTTCACAATTTGCTCTTCCTGTTGCCAAAGAAATGGAAGCCTGGCTGCCACAGGAGCTTAACTGGAGCCCCCAAAGGTATGCCCACCTGGCATCTCAGACTGTGACCTGATTTGGATTAAAGATCTCTGCAGGTGTCGCTGAGGTAAAGATCTTGAAGTGAGCTCATGCTGGATTATCTAGGTGGGCCCTGACTCCCAGTGACAAATACCCTTATGAGAAAGGAGAGAGGGACTTCCCTGGTGGTCCAGTGGTTGAGAATCCACCTCCCAATGCAGGGACACAGGTTCGATCCCTGATTGGGGAACTAAGATCCCATATGCTGCAGGGCAACTAGAGAACCTGCACTGCAGGAAACGATCCCGCTTACCCCAGTGAAGATCCCATGGGCCACAGCTCAGACCCAACGCAGCCAGACAAACAAGCATTAAAAAAAAAAGGAGAGGAAGATCTGAGACACACAGAGATGGCCGTGTGACAATGCGAAGACAAAGGCAGGGGTTGGGGCGACGTGGCCACAAGCCAAGGAGCACCTGGAGCCACCAGAAGCTGGAGGAGACAGAGAGGACCCTTCCCTTGAGTCCCTGGAAGGAGCACATCCCTGCGGCACCTCAACTTCAGACTCCTGGCCTCCAGACTGTGAGGGAACACGCTTACGTGTTGTGAGTCCCGCAGCAGCCCCGGGACACCAATCCAGGTGCTGTGGGGGGCTGGGCCCCCCGGAAGCAGACACAGGGATGGAGGGGAGCGTGTGGGAGGTTTACTGGGGCTCCTGCAGGGAGGCCGCTGGGCTGCATCGGCAGGTGGCCCTTCACCATGGGATTGGAGTGGGCACTGAGCCCTGCGTCCACCACCTCGGATGCAGACTCCCAGGAAGGGGACGGCACCCTGATGAGACAAGTTTCCCCAGTCAAGGGCAAGTCCCAGAGAGTTTCTCACAGTTGGGGAACTAGATCCTTCAGCCCCAAAGGGGATTGGGGGGTGAGGTGCGTCATGGAAGGGCCCCTGCGGCCCTGACCACTTTAAGCAGTGCAGCCCAGAACTCAGCGTCCACTTGTGCCTGTCCCAGCCCCAGGGGGACCGCCCTGACCGTCAGCATGTCAGCATCACCTGGTTCACACGTGTCCCCTGCAGGCGGTGGAGAGGCTGAGGCCCGAATCACACTGGGTCACAGCCACTGGGGGCTCGAGAGGGGCCCCTACACGAACTCCTAACCATCCCCACGGCTGACCGTGGCCCGGCGGCCGTAGTGCTAATTACATATGGTCACCGCCGTGGCCACCGA
>NW_011494716.1:1366963-1391819 GCF_000754665.1 Bison bison bison | reverse complement strand
ATGTGGCCCCCGCAGTGGCCACAGAAGATAATGCACGGCACCAAGCGCGTGTCGGGAGAAGCTTGTCAGGCCACATGTGTGCCTCCTCACTTGGCCTCTGTTGTGTGGCGTCTGCCTGTCTGCTCTCAGCATCGGACGAGAGAAAGCCCTGTCCCCTCGGGCCCTGCTCTTGGCCCTCGGGACCTGCTGGAGTCCCAGGGGTGGCTGAGCAGAGTCCAGCCCCACCCTGGCATCCATACCCAGCCCACCATAGGCCCTGCACACACACGAGTCATCATAGGTGCCCAGGTGACTCCCTCGGCCCTTCGTTAAAGCTGATGATGTTCTTCAGTAGGTTTTCATCCTTAATAGACAATGGTCTCTTTGGTCATTGGGTTTTTTCTCATGATTTTTTAAAAATTTGAGTTTCTAAAACTAGGCAGGTGATACACAAATTTGTTTGTGTTTAGTCTTTTTTCCCTTTAGTTTTTAACTCAGGCACAGGGGATTAGGTGACTCGGGCTCTGGTTCATGGTCCCATCTCAGCATTGGTCTGTGCAAGGCACATCTTTTCTTTTGTAAAGACAGAACTGGCACACAGCCTGCAAGTAGGTAGCAGTGCCTTCTACCTTGAAGATGGTTTCTACTGTCCCCACAGCAGAAACCCCGCTGTGGGTGGTGCCCAAGATGACAGTGTTGGCCCAGCTTCTGGAAACGGTGCCTAGTAAGGAGGGCTGTCACTCAGAAAGTGAAATTCCTAAGCTGCCTTTCTTGTCCAGAGACTCTAACTTGACCAGGTCTCTGGTGTCAATTGGTGCTTCCCAGGTGGCTCAGTAGTAAAGAATCTGCCTGCCAATACAGGAGACGTGGGTTTGATCCCTAAGTCGGAAAAATCCCCTAGAGAAGGAAATGGCAACCCACTCCAGTATAATGCCTGGAAAATCCCATGGAAGAGGAGCCTGGCAGACTATGGTCCATGGGGTCTCCAGAGTCAGACACGACTGAGCAGCTAATCCACACCACCTGGCTTCAGTTACACCAGCCTGTGGAAGTGACAGGAAGTGTGCATGCTCAGTTGCTCAGTCGTGTCTGACTCCTTGGGACCCCATGGACTGTAGCCAGCCAGGTTCTTCTGTTCATGGAATTTTCCAGGCAAGAATACTAGACCAAGTTGCCATTTCCTACTCCAGGAGATCTTCCCAACCCTGGGGTTGAACCTGCATCTCCTGCTTCTCTTGCGTTGGCAGGCAGATTCTTTACCACTGAGCCACCTGTGAAGCCCCTTACGTGTACATGAGCCCCTTACCCAAAACCCCCAGTGGATGCCTGAAACCCTGCAGAGCACTGAACCCTATACACACTGTGTTCTTCCTATACATATGCACATGTGATAAAATTTGATTCAGAAATTAGGCACCGTAAGAGATTAACAACAATAACTAAAAATAAAATATAGACATTATAACAATATACTGTAATAAAAGTTATGAGAATATGGTCTCAAAACATCTTTTTGTGCAAATTTATTGTCTTTTCTAACTAAGCACTTACCTGCACTGTGGCTGTAACTTTTGCAGTTTAAGGAGCGGAAGCAAAACTGGCATGAATTGTTTCTTTTTTTTTTTTTTGAATTGTTTCTTTTTTGTTCACAGTTTCACGGGCAGAAGATTCATTCTTACCATAGATCGTAGCAGTCTCAGCTTGCAATTTATTTCTTTCATTAAGTCAAGAACTTTCACCTTTTCCCTTAAGGGAAGCACTTTTAGGTTTCTCTTTGGTGCATCTGAATTGCCAGCATCAGTCTTCTTATACTTTGGGATCACTGGTAAGGAAAAGAAGGGTCATTTGAGCACAAGCGCTGCAAGAGGGCGATCGTGGGTCTGATACCTGAGTTGCTACCAAGTGACTAGCAGGCAGGACCCACTGGACCAAGGGATGATTCACATCCCAGGTAGAATGGAGTGGGACAGACTGAGATTTCATCGTACTGCACAGAATGGCACACAATTGAAAAGTTGTGGATTGTTTATTTCTGGAATTTTTCTATTTAATATTTTTAGACCATAGTTGACTGAGGATAACTGGAACCTCAGAAAGCAAAATTGCAAATACAGGAGGACTACCGGATAGGTGAATTTGTATGTCTGAGGTTGGCTTTATATTCACGCTCTTGAAATTTGGCTGGATATAGATTTCCAGGTTAGATGCCATTTCCCCCCAGAATTTTGAAAGTATTGTTTCCTCGTCTTCTGGCTTCTGGGGTTGCTATTGAGAAGTCCACCATCATTCTGATAGTCGGCTCTTGGAATGAAACCTATTCTCTCTGTGTGTCTGTCAATCTCTCCAAGTTCATAGGCCTTGATGTGGGTCTCTTTTCATCCTCTGGAATGGAAAGTGTGGACATGAGAATTCCCTGTCCTGACCCTACACTTCATAGAGCCCTCCAGTCACGCTTTCTCCCATAGGATGGAGCATCTACTGGCAACTCAGAGCCCATGACCTGATAGCAGCCTGGGTGCTTACCTGGAAACATACACTCTGAAAATGCCCGTAGTGCTCAAAGCCCATCGCCAGGACCCACGCAGGCACCTTCTCTAGATCTGTCCTGGGGACAGAGCACACTGCAACTTGTTCCCAACGTCATGCCTATGAAGTGACCAAGAAGCAGCTTTAATGGAAATGTATTTTGGAAACATTTTCTCCCAGTACATTACTTGCTTTTCTATTTTATGGTGTCTTTTGAAGAACAAAATATTTGCATTTTAATGAAGTCCAATTAATCATTTTTTTCTTTTATGTATTGTGCTATTGTTGTCATATGTAAGAACTCTGACTAACCCAAGATAGCAAAGATTTTCTCCTATTTTTCTTCTAGAAGTTTTATTGAATTTGTGTTTTTGCTTTTTTACAAATTCCTTTATTGCGTAAAATATAGCCACTTAAAATTTTGAAAAACTAAATTTATTTTACAATACTTTGGAGTGGGGAGGAGAAATCAATATAGGATGACATTGTGAATAAGTGTTAAACTAGGTAATAGGTGAGTAGGAATTCATTATACCTTTTGAAGGTATGGGATTTTGTGAACCATGAACTTCCAGATGTTCAAGCTGGTTTTAGAAAAGGCAGAGGAACCAGAGATCAAATTGCCAACATCTGGTGGATCATCAAAAAAGCAAGAGAGTTCCAGAAAAACATCTATTTCTGCTTTATTGACTATGCCAAAGCCTTTGACTGTGTGGATCACAATAAACTGTGGAAAATTCTGAAAGAGATGGGAATGCCAGACCACCTGACCTGCCTCCTGAAAAATCTGTGTGCAGGTCAGGAAGCAACAGTCAGAACTGGACATGGAACAACAGACTGGTTCCAAATAGGAAAAGGAGTACATCAAGGCTGTATATTGTCACCCCGCTTATTTAACTTATATGCAGAGTACATCATGAGAAATGCTGGGCTGGAGGAAGCACAAGCTGGAATCAAGATTGCCGGGAGAAATATCAATAACCTCAGATATGCAGATGATACCACCTTTATGGCAGAAAGTGAAGAACCAAAGAGCTTCTTGATGAAAGTGAAAGAGGAGAGTGAAAAAGTTGGCTTAAAACTCAACATTCAGAAAACTAAGATCATGGCATCTGGTCCCATCACTTCATGGGAAATAGATGGGGGAACAGTGGCTGACTTTATTTTTCTGGGCTCCAAAATCACTGGAGATGGTGATTGCAGCCATGAAATTAAAAGATGCTTACTCCTTGGAAGGAAGGTTATGACCAACCTAGACAGCATATTAAAAAGCAGAGACATTACTTTGTCAACAAAGGTCCATCTTGTCAAGGCTATGGTTTTTCCAGTAGTCATGTATGGATGTGAGAGTTGGATTATAAAGAAAGCTGAGCGCCGAAGAATTGCTGCTTTTAAACTGTGGTGTTGGAGAAGACTGTTGAGAGTCCCTTGAACTGCAAGGAGATCCAACCAGTCCAGCCTAAGGAGATCAGTCCTGAATATTCATTGGAAGGACTGATGTTGAAACTCCAATCCTTGTGCCACCTGATGCGAAGAACTGACTCATTGGAAAAGACCCTGATGCTGGGAAAGACTGAAGGCAGGAGAAGAAGGGGAGACAGAGGATGAGATTGATGGATGGCATCACTGATGTGATGGACATTAGTTTGAGCAAGTTCTGGGAGTTGGTGATGGACAGGGAAGCCTGGCGTGCTGCAAAGGGCGTCACATGAGAGTCGGACACAACTGAGCAACTGAACTGAACTGAGCACTCACACACATACATATTGGACAGAGGAGTTGGTAAGCTACAGTCCATGAGGTTGCAAAAGAATAGGACACAACTTGGCGACTAAACAAAAACAACAGCAACAACAATACATGTACCCATTCTTTTTCAGATTCTTTTCCCATGTAGGTTACTACAGAGTATTGAGTAGAGTTCCCTGGTACACAGTAGGTCCTTGTTGATTATCTATTTTATATATTGAATTTGAATTGAAAGTACGTGCTCAAACAGATACTGCTGCTGCTCAGTTGCTTTAGTTGTGTCCGACTCTGTGCGACTCTATGGATTGTAGCCCGCCAGGCTCCTCTGTCCATGGGATTCTCCAGGCAAGAATACTGGAGTGGGTTGCCATGCCCTCCTCCAGGGGATCTTCCCAACCCAAAGATTGAACAAAGATCGAACCCAGATCTCCTGCATTGCAGGCGGATTCTTTACTATCTAAGCCATGAGGGTGTATATGGTAATCCAGCCTCCTGATTTATCCCTCCCTCTCCATCCCCTTTGATAACCATAAGTTTGTTTTATAAATCTGTGAATCTGTTTGTTTTGTAAGTAAGTTCATTTGTATCATTTTTTAGTTTCCACAAGTGATGTCGTATGATATTTATCTCCCTCTGTATGACTTACTTCACTTAGTATGATAATCTCTGACCACTTTTGCCTTTTAATTAGTGTTTATTAGTTCATTGACATATGATGTAATTATTTCAATGGTTAGGTTTAGGTATAACATTTTACCATTTGTTTTGTTTGCCCTTTCTTTTTTTGTTCCAGTATTTCTCCTTTCCTTCCTTTTTTTGTATTAACTGAATATTTTAATGATACCTCTGGGTAGTATTTCTTTAGTAAATGCTCTGGGGATTGCACTGTGCCTCCTTAATTTTTCCCAGTGTACTTAGAGTTAATGCCATGCTACTGCTCCCAAATGTAGAAACCTTGTAACTGTACAGGTCCATTTATTCCCTCCCCCATCCTCTATGCTGTGGCTTTCATGTATGCTCTATCTGCACCCATTGCAAACCTCACAATCAATACAACCCTTTAAATTTTGCTTCAAATAGTTACATGTGTTTTAACAGAATTAAGAGGGAAAATATTCTTTTCTATTTCCCCACATATATATACCATTATCAATATCATTCATTTCTTTCGGAAAATTCAGTTTTCCAGGAGATAGTTACTCCTTAGTCAGAAGGCTTTCCTTTAGCAATTCCATAGCAAAGTTTTGCTGGCAATGTATGCTCTGAAGATTTTCACTGAATTTTCACTGAGTACAGAATTGGGGGTTGATAGATTCCTTCTTCCCTCTTAATCTAAAGATGGTGTTCTGTTGTCCTCTGGCTTCCACTGTTTCTGATAAGAAGTCAGTATCATCCGTTCATGGCTCGTCTATGGCTTCCTTTGCCCCTGAAGTCAATGTCTTCCAGATCCTTGTTGCACTCTATCTATTGTGTCACTTTTTGTCTGCTTTCAAGACTGTCTCTTTATCTTTGGTTTTTAACAGTTTGACTATGAAGTGCCTGAATGTAGTTTTCTTTGTACTTATCCAGCTTAGGTTTTCCTGACTTTTTTGAATCTGTGAGTATGTCACCAAATATAGGAAAATTCCATTCATTATTTCTTCAAAAATTTTTTCTGTCCATTTTCTCTTTCCTCTCCTTCTAAGACCCCAATTACTCATGTTAGATCATGTGATCTTATCCCACAAGTTACTGAAGTCATTTTTTTCATGCTTGTTTTTTTCTCTCTAAGCTTCAGTTCGGGTAGTTTTATTATCCTATCTTCTAGTTCACTTTCTTTTCTTCTACAGTGTTTGATCTGCTCTCAAGTACATCAAATGAATTTTTAGTTAAATTATGTTTTTCTAAAATTTCCATTTAGTTCTTTTTATTAGTTTCTGTACCTGTCCTCTGTCCTGAGATATACTGTATTCTAAATGTGTGTTTATCTATCTATCTATCTTTTTATATATATTGTCTTTGAGAACAATTCTTTTATGGACTGAATTGTGCCCCCTAATTCATGTATTATAGCTCTAATTCCCAGCTCTGACTGTGTTTAGAGATAGAATCTTTAAAGAGGTAATTAAGGTTAAATGCACTCATCTCACATGCTAGCAAAGTAATGCTCAAAATTCTCCATCCAGGCTTCAACAATATATGAACCGAGAACTTCCAGATGTTCAAGCTGAATTTAGAAAAGGCAGAAGAACCAGAGATCAAATTGCCAACATCCGCTGGATCATCGAAAAAGCAAGAAAATTCCAGAAAAACATCTACTTCTGCTTCATTGACTATGCTAAAGCCTTTGACTGCATGGATCACGACAAACTGTGGAAAATTCTTCAAGAGATGGGAATACCAGACCACCTTACCTGCCTTCTGAGAAACAAGAAGCAACAGTTAGGACTGGACATGGAACAACTGGTTCCAAATTGGGGAAGGAGTTCGTCAAGGCTGTGTGTTGTCACCCTGCTTATTTAACTTATATGTGGAGTACATCATGAAAAATGCTGGGCTGGGTGAAGCACAAGCTGGAATCAAGATGGCCGGCAGATGACACCACCCTTATGGAAGAAAGTGAAGAGGAACTAAAGAGCCTCTTGATGAATGTGAAAGAGGAGAGTGAAAAAGCTGGCTTAAAACTCAACATTCAAAAAACTACAGTCTTGGCATCCGGTCCCATTACTTCATGGCAAATAGATGGGGAAACAATGGAAACAGCAAGAGACTTTATTTTCTTGGGCTCCCAAATCACTGCAGATGGTGACTTCAGCCACGAAGTTAAAAGACGCTTGCTCCTTGGAAGAAAAGCTATGACCAACCTAGACAGCATATTAAAAAGCAGAGACATTACTTTGCCAACAAAAGTCCATCTAGCCAAAGCTATGGTTTTTCCAGTAGTCATGTACGGATGTGAGAGTTGGACCATAAAGAACACTGAATGCCAAAGAATTGGTGCTTTTGAGCTGTGGTGTTGGAGAAGACTCTTGAGTGTCCCGTGGACTGCAAAGAGGTCAAACCAGTCAATCCTAAAGGAAATCAATCCTGAGTATTTGTTAGAAGGACTGATGCTGAAACTGAAACTCCAATACTTTGGCCACCTAATGTGAAGAACAGACTCATTGGAAAAGACCCTGATGCTGGGAGGGATTGAAGGTCGGAGAAGAGGATGACAGATAACAAGATGGTTGGATGGCATCACCGACTCGATGGACAGGAGTTTGAGCAAGCTCAGGGAGATGATGAAGGACAGGGAGGCCTGATGTGCTGCAGTTCATGGGGTTGCAAAGAGTTGGACACGACTGAGTGACTGAACAACAACAAGTTTAAATGAAGTCATAATGGTTAGATTCTAAGCCCATAATATTGGAGTCCTTATGAGAAAAGAAAGAGAAATCAAGTATGTGCATGGACAGGGGAAAGGACTTATGTGGACATAGCAAAGATGAAGCAACTATCTGCAAGCCAGAGAAACCACCCCATGGCACCTTGATCTTGGACTTCCAGCATCTGGAATTGTAAGAAAGTAAATTTCAGCAGGTAAACCATCTAGTCTGTGGTATTTGTTACAGCACCCTAAATGTCCAATGCAAGTTATAATAATTGTTGTAGCATCCTTGTCTGTTAGTTCTAATGTCTTGTTTATCTTGGGGTCAGCCTCCATTGATTATCTTTTCTCTTGAAAGTGGGTCACATTTTCCTATGTTTTTATATGTCTAATAATGTTGAGCTGTGAATGATATATTGCAGAGACTCTGAATCCCATTATCTTCCTCTGAACAGTGTTTTTATTAAGCCAACATTTAACTTGGCTGGATTCTGTTTGCAAATTCTGTCTTCCCCATAGTGGGCAGCAGCTGAAACCTCAGGTCAGTTCTTTTAGGCTTCACTTGGTGCCAATGCATGCATTGTTTATGAGTCAGCCAAAGATTTGAGCAGTTTATACACAGAATTTGGAGCACTCCATCTCTGTTTCTGTTCTTTCCAGGTTTTCTCTCCTTCCTCTCCAGCAGCTATGCTTGTCACAAATCGTCCTCTGTTTCTTCAGCCCAGTAAAGCTATGAGTTTTCTATTGGAATTTTAGCCATCTGGAATGGTGGTTACTGCAGCCTTCCCTCAGGCTAAAAACCATAAAAAATGAGAAGTAGCTAATGCAGTTCCATTCTTTCAAGTGTTGATGCCCCTCCAGTATTGCTTTTGGTTTCATTCCAGAGCCTTTAAGTAGGTGCTTTTTTCAGTGTTTGGTCCAGAATTTGCAGTAGTGTTCTGCAGGAGGGTGATCCAATAGGAGCTCCTTGCCCATACCTGAGTAGAAGTCCTAAATATCACTGGAATCAGTCCAAGTGTCTCCACTTCCTTTGCCTGAGTCTGAAGCTACCATTGCAATAAGACTAAAGCAGTAACTCCCAAACTAGTTTCTCCTAATACTTTATCCCCATTAAACTCATTCTCCACATGCTTAGAACACTTCCGTGGGTTGGCTTTGGATCCCCTGTTCCTGCTGTATACACCTCCTGGGCGTTGTATCCACTTCTGTCTTCAGTGGCTGTGCCTGTGCTGATAACTCCTGAATGTGAACCTCTGGTCCAGAGTGTCTCTTAATGAATGCGTCCTTTTATTTATGTCAGCAGACCCTTTAACCCTTAGAGGACATCATTATTTCAC
Source organism: Bison bison bison (assembly GCF_000754665.1). Classification (NCBI taxonomy): domain Eukaryota; kingdom Metazoa; phylum Chordata; class Mammalia; order Artiodactyla; family Bovidae; genus Bison; species Bison bison. The sequence continues at coordinate 1,382,879 of NW_011494716.1, read as the reverse complement.
ATCTTAAAACTAGTTTTCTTGGGTTCCCTTTCACAATGAATGCCTTCACTATCCACTCATTTTCCCAAATAAGAGATCTGGAAACCATTTCTTTTAATTAATTCATATTTTTTTTGGCTGCACTGGGTCTTCATTGCCGTGTGCAGGCTTTCTCTGATTGCAGTGGGCCAGGGCTACTCTTCGTTGCGGTGAGTGGGTTTCAGTAGTTGGGGTGCACGGGCTTAGCTGACCCACAGCATGTGGAATCTTCCCCCAACCAGGGGTCGAATCTGTGTCCCCTGCATTGGTGCGTGGATTCTTCACCACTGGACCACCAGGGAAGTCCTGGGAACTCTTCTTGGTCCCCCTACCTCCATGCTGAATCTCCAAAATCTCTTGGTATTTATCTCCTAAACCTCTCTCAACGCTGCCCATTTTCTCCATCTTCATTTCCACTGTTGCCACAGTCTCTAGCCTGGGCTCTCAGCAAGTGTCTCCTAATTGGCCTTCCTACTTCTCCTCTTGTCACTCCCACCCCTTCTACACAGCAGTGGCCAGAGTGACATTTTCATGCTACCAGTTCCCCTTAGTTTTCCATGTACATTTTTGAATTCTTATTTATTTATTTTTGGCTGTGCTCATCTTTTGTTGCTACACAGACTTTTCTCTCGTGTGGCAAGCGGGAGCTACACTAGTTCCAGTGTGCAGGCTTTTCACGGTGGTGGCTTCTCTTGTTGCAGAGCACGGGCTCTCGGGCACGTGGGCTTCACAGCTGTGGCGTGTGGCTCAGTAGTTGCGACTCTCAGGCTATACAGCACAGGCTCAGTAGTTGTGGCACATGGGCTTAGGTGCTTTGCGCATGTGGCATCTTCCTGGACCAGGGGTCGAACCTGTGTCTCTGCATTGGCAGGTGGATCCTTTACCACTGAACCACCAGGGAAGCCCTCTATAAACATTTTTTATACAGCTTGTGAGTTCCCTTTTAAAAATCTTGCTGGGGTTGCACTGAATCCATAGATCAATTGGGGGAAAATTGACATATTAGCAATATTGAGTATTCTAGCTCTTGAACATGGTACTGGTCTTATTCCATTAAGTTTGCTATAACAAACAAAAAAAAAATCACAGATTGAGTGGCTTATAAACAGCAGAAATTTATTTCTCACAGTTTTAGAGGCGTGAAGTCTGAGATCAGGGTGCCAGCATGGTTGAGCAAGGGCCCTCTTTCAGTTGCAGGCTTCTCATTTTATCCTCACATAAAGAAAGGGGTTAAGGGAACTCTCCGGGGTCTCTTTTATAAGGACGCTAACCCCATTTATGACCTAGTCACCCCCAAAGGCCCCATCTCTTAATACTATCACATTAGGATTTCAACATATAAATTTTAGAGGGATAACAGTCAGATCATAGCAGTATCTCTCCTCATTTATTTGGGTTTTTAATTTTTTCAAAAATGTTGTGTGTTTTATAAGGTATGGGCCTTGCACATCATTTTTGTTAAATTTATTCCTAAATATTTCATATTTTAATGCTATTTTAAATATTATTGCTGGACTTCGCTCATGGTCCAGTGGTTAAGAGTCCTCCTTCCAGGGCAGGGGACTCCAATTTGATCCCTGGTTGCGGAGCTGAGATCCCACATGCCGCAGAGCAGCTAAGCCTGCTCCCTCCAATGAAGACCCAGCTCAGCCAAAAAAAAAAAAAGTTGAAGTCCAAATTATTCATAAGTGCTTTAACTACTGTAGTTTAACTTAAAGCATAAACGTTATCATTCATTAATATCAATTTCCAATTTTTTGTTAATGCTATTGAGTTTTTTTTTTTTGCTATTGAGTTTTATATATTGACCTTACATCCTGTAACCTTAATAGACTTACACATTAGTTCTATTATTTTTTTCTAGATTCCTTTAGATTCTGTGTAGAAGCAATTATGTCATCTCTGAATAGTTTTACTTCTTTAAGAAGTGAAGTTTGCATTTCATTTCCTGTCCGTGTTTTATTGTGCTGGATAGGACCTCCGTTAAGAGTCATATAAGATGGGTGAAAATGGACATCTGTGCCTTGTTTCTAATCCAGGAAGGAGAGAACTCAATCTTTCACCGCTGAACGTGATACTAGGTTTTCTGTAGTTGCCTTTTATGGGACTGAGGAAGTTCCACTTCTTTTTTTAAAGTTTTTTTTTTTTTTTATGAATATATGTAATCCCTTCTTATTTTGAAGGAGTGCTTTTCTACTGATTTGCTAGTTCAGTTATTTTTTTGTATATATAATTTTATTTGCGTACTTTTGGCTGTGCTGGGTCTTCATTGCTGCAAAGGCTTTTCTCTCATTGCAGTGAGCAGGGGCTGCTCCCTAGTTGTGGCGTGCGGGCTTCTCATTGCAGCAGTTTCTCTTGTCGCGGAGCACCGTTTCTAGGGCATGAGGGCTTCAGTAATTGCAGTGAATGGGCTCAGTGGTTGCAGATCCTGGTCTCTAGAGCACAGGCTCAATAGTTGTAGCTTGTGGGCTTAGTTGCTCTGCATCATGTGGGATCTTCCCAGATCAGGGATCGAACTCACGTCTCCTGAACGGCAAGCGGATTCTTTACCACTGAGCCACCAGGGAAGCCCATGGAAGTTCCACTTCTACTTCGGTGTTCTAGTTTGCTGAGAGGTCTTCTTTTTCTTTTGTGTTTAAAAAAAATGATGACTAGGTATTGAATTTTGTAAAAAAAAAAATTGTTTTTTGCATCAAAAGAGATGGTTAGAAGGTTTTTCTTTTGTAGCTAGTGTATGAGCTTCCTGGAACTGCCATAACAAATTACTACAAGCCTGGGGGCTTAAAACAACAGAAATTTGTTCTCTCACAGCTCCGAAGACCACAAGCCTGTAATCAAAATGTCAGCAAGGCTACACTCCCTCCAAATGGTCTAGGGAAGGTTCTGTTCTTTGGTTCTTCCAGCTTCTGGTGGCCCTGGTGTCCCTTGGCTTGTAGCCATGTCAGTCAATTCCCTTATGTCTTTATCTCCTCTTATGTGTCTCAAATATCCCTCTGCCTTCTCTCTCTCTCTTTTTAAGATTCATTTATTTATTTACTTATTTTTGGCTGTTCTGGGTCTTCATTGCTGTGCTCGAACTTTCTCTAGTTGCAGTGAGCAGGGGCTGCTCTTCAGTACAGTGGGCAGGCTTCTCCTTGCAGTGGCTTCTCTTGTTGCAGAACACAGGTTCTAGGTGCATGGGCTTCAGTACTTGGAGGCAAGGGGGCTCAGTAATTGTGCTCAGTAATTGTGGCTCCTGGGCTCTAGAGTACTGGCTCAGTAGTTGTGGCACATGGAACTTAGTTGTTCCACCGCATATGGGAATTTGCTGGACCAGGGATCAAATCCATGACCCCTTCCTTGGCAGGCAAATTCTTAACCACTACACCACCAGGGAAGTTTCTCGTGGTTCAGATGGTGAAGAATCCGCCTGCCAGTGCAGAAGACAGAGTAGACGTGGGTTCAGTCCCTGGGTTGGGAAGATCCCCTGAAGGAGGAAATGGCAACCCACTCCAGTATTCTTGCCTGGAGAATTCCATAGACAGAGGAGCCTGGCGGGCTGCAATCCATGGGGCCATGAAGAGTCAGACACGACTGAGTGACTAACACACACAGACCACCAGGGAAGCTCTCTTCTGCCTTTGTCTTATAAGGACACTGGTCACTGGATTTAGGGACTACCCGAATAATCCAGAGTTATCTCCTCATTTCAGGTTCCTTAACTTAATCACATCTGCAAAGACCCTTCTAAGTAACATCACCATTACAGATCCTAGGAATCTGACGTGATACCCTTTAGGGACTCTTTCCAGGCCCACCACAGTCAGCTAACATGTTAATTGCCATGACTGATTTTCACATGTTAAACCTGGCATTCCCCACTTGTCATGATGTATTAAATTTGCTTTCTGTGTCTATGTTCATTACTAATATTGATCTGCAAACTTTTTTGGTAATCTTGCCTGATATTGGTATAGAGGAATGAAGACCTCATAAAATGAAATGACTTCCTCTTCTGTTTTCTGGAAAACCTTGTGGACAATTCATTTTTTCCTTTAAATGTTTGGTCAAATTCATGAGTAAGGCCACCAGGACCTGAAATGTTCTTTGTTGGAAGGTCTTAAACTACAAATCTAATGTCTTTCGTTGACATTAAATTAAATTAAATTTCAGAAATTAAATCCATTCACCTTGAGTGACCTTTGGTAGTTTGTGTCCATTCCTTCTAAGTTTCTGGTCTTGTTGCTATGAAGTTTTTCATAATGTTCTTTTATTATCCCTCACACCAGGCTATGTTTGGTTTCTCCTCTTTAATTCCTGATATTGGACATTTTAATTTTTTCTAGAAGTTTATCAATTGTATTGATATTTTCAAAGAACCAGCTTTTGGTGTTATCGATTTTCTCAGTTGCATTTCTATTTTCTTTCATTGATTTCCACTCTTTATTTTATTTTCTTCTTTCTGCTTATTTTGGTCTTAATTTTGTCTTTTGTTTCCAGTTTCTAAGCGTGTAAACTTATTTCATTGATTTGGGACCTTTTTTCTCTTTTCTAATGTAAGCACTTAATGCTGAAAGTCTTTCTAAGCACTATTTTAGGTACATTCCACACATTTTGATATGTTATGATTTTATTTTCACTCAGTGCAAAATATTTCCAATATCCCTGTTATTTTTTCTTTGAAGCAATAGTTATTTAAGATTGTGTTACTTAATTTACAAACATTTGGTTATTTTCCAGATATCTTTTTCTTATTCAGTATTTATTTTTAATTTCAACGATGGTCAGGAAACACTGTATACAATTGAAATTCTCTTATTCTTCTTCAAACTAGTTTTATGACCCAGAATATGGATGAGTACATTGCCAAGATGTTCGGCCATTCAGAAATCGTCACCAGCATGAGGTTCACCTACAACTGATCACAGTGTCTGGAGACAGCTGCATCTTCATCTAGCAGGTGGGCAGCGAGATCACCAGCTGCTTGAAGCAGCATTTTCTGGAGATCAACCCCTGGGAGCAGCAGCAGTAGAACACTAAGGACAGGAAGTGGAGACCAATACTCAGGCCTGAGATGTGCTCCCTAAGCCCTGGAGAGCAGATGGGGAATGAGGCGGACGAAGAGTGTGAACCCGAAGAGGTGCTGAAGATGCCGTCGAATGAGAGTTTGGGTCCAGATCCTCAGTGTCTGCTGATCAACCGCATGCTGCCACTCTGGGCAAGGCAGCTGGTGAGCCTGCCTGGAAAGCGGGACACCGAGGGGCTAACAAAGTAGCGCCCCTTCTCCATGCCCCTTGTTTTTCTGGGAACCCTTTCCCCTTGACATCTCTGCTTTCCTTGGAGAACCTCCATCCTGCTTCCGGTCTCCGTGTATACAGCCTTTCATTCATCCCACAAGTATTTACTGCATGCCTACCCTGTGCTTTTGACACTGTTCATGGGGTTCTCAAGGCAAGAATACTGAAGTGGTTCTCCTTCCCTTCTCCAGTGGACCATGTTTTGTCAAAACTCTCCACCATGACTCATCCATCTTGGGCTAAAACGGTTTCCCTGGTAGTTCAGTGGTAAAGAACCTGCCTGCCAATGCAGGAAACTCGGGTTCAGTCCCTGGGTTGGTAAGATCCCCTGAAGGAGGAAATGGCAACCCACTCCAGGATTCTTGCCAGGAAAATCCCTTGGACAGAGGAGCCTGGCGGGCTACAGTCCTTGAGGTCACAAGAGTGAGACACAGCTTACCAACTAAACAACAAATGGACTATCTGGGTGAATGTCTCATGGGTGTTTTAAAACAGCTTGTGTTCTACAGTTATTAGGTACAGTGTTCTATAAGTGTTAATTTAGTCAAGTTTGTTGGCCATGGTATTTAAGTCTTTATCTACATTGAGCCTCTGCTTGCTCTGTCAGTTACTGACAAAAGTATGTTGAAATCTCTAAGTCTAACTGGATTTTTCTATCTATTTTTCCATGTCTATCAGTTTTTTGAATTCATACGTTTTGAAGCTATTCTATAAGATGCATATACTTTTAGTTTTATTATGTGCTTTTAATTAATTGACATTATCACTGTAAAATGTTCTTCTTTATCCCTGGTAGTATTCCCGGTTCTGAAACCTACTTTGTCTGATATTAATATAGTCACTCTAGGTTTTCTTTTTTGAAAATGTATTTGTCGAAGTGTAGTTGATTTGTAATGTTGTGTTAGTTTCTGCTGTACAGCAAAATGATTTATATATATATATGTATATATATCCTTTTTCATATTCTTTCCCTTATAAGATTATAATGGATTATAATGGTTATTATAAGATATTTACTCTAGCTTTTCTTTTGATTAGTGTGTACATGCTATTTTCCCATCCTGTTATTTTTAATTATCTTTGTCTTTATAACTAAAGTATAATTAGAAATTTGAAAGAAAATTTAAAATTTATAGTAGATAGCACATAGTTTTATCTTGTCTTTTCACCCAATATAATGATTTTTTTCCCATTATTTGGGGGTGTTTAGGCCATTTACATCAATATAGGTTTTAATATAGAGCAGGAATTAATAAAATAGAAAGCAAAGAACCAATAAAGTAGATCAAAAACCAAACAAAAATTGGTTTTATAAAAAAATTAAGTTGACAAAACTCTTGTGAGACTGATGAATACACAAAAAATAGAGAAAATACAAATAAACATTATATTAGATTTTTTCTTAAAAAAGAGAGCTTTCTGAATAACTTCATACCCATATTCTAAAAAACAGGTAAAATGGGAAATTTTGAAAAATAAGTTTATATGTGTATTAACTTACAACCTTAATAATATTTGATTCAGTAGTTAAAATTCTATCCATAAAAAAATCAAAACCAACAAACACACATAAAGTTTGTCATATAGGTGAATTCTACTGAGCACTCAAGGAATGAATGTATCCTATCTTATACAAACTATTCTCATACAAACTATGAAGCAAACTATTCCAAGAAGAAAAAATGAAGGCGAGCAGTTCAAATAATTCTGTGAAACAAGAACAACTTGAATAGAAGAAATTACTAACCAATCTCATTTATAAGATTCAATGCAAAATCCTAAGTAAATGTTAACAAACCAAGTCCAACAATGTATTAAAAATGATAACAACAACAAAAATATGATAACAACAGAGAAATAAAATCAGATTATAATCATGTAAGGTTTATTCGGGAATAGAATGAAGGTTTTCTAAACTTTTATTTATTTATGGCTGCGCTGGATCTTTGATGCTAGGTGCAGGTTTCTCTAGCTGTGGCGAGTAGGAGCTACTCTGCAGCTGCGGTGCCTGGGGTTCTCATTGTGGTGGCTTCTCTCGTCGTGGAGCCTGGGCTCTAGGGCGCATGGGTGTCAGTAATTGCGGCTTGAGAACTCTAGAGCTTGGGCTCAGTAGTTATAGGCCATGGGCTTAGTTCCTCTGAGATACATGGGATCTTCCCGGACCAGGGATTGAACCTGGGTCCTCTCCTCCAGGGCAGTCCCAGAATAAAGGTTTAACATTAGAAAATCTGCTTGTGTGTTTCACAGCATTAACAGATAAAAGAAGAAAATGTGTATTCATTTCAAATTCAGAAAAACTGTTTTATAAAATTCATCACTCATTTGAATAACCCTCAGTAAACAAAGACGAGGAGAGCGATCACTTTAACCTGAGAAAGCATCTACTGAAACCTAGACGAGTATGCTGAGATCCAAGTCCTAATGTTCTCCCCCAAACTACTTCACCTTCAGCCCTCTCCATCTCAGTTAACAGCAGTTCTGGCCCTCCAGAATAAAATTGCTCAGAATAAAATTGAGAGTCATCTCTAACCCCTGTCTTTTTCATTAACTCTGCTCCTAATTCACCAGGATGCCTGGTTGGCCTTCAAAATACATCTAGAATCCAATTGCTCTCCCCATATCCACTGTTAGTACTAGACAGATCACTACTACCTAGCTGAAGTCCTTCCTGGAATTCTTACTTCCAAGTTTGCCCCTTCGACACTCCCATTTCTATTCTCAGTGCAACATACAGAGAGATCCTTTAAAACACACACACACACACACACACACACACACACACACAACAGTTCACTCATTTAAAATGTGCAATTCAATGGCTTTTAGTGTATTCACACAACTGTGCATCTATTACTACAATTAATTTTAGAAGATTTTCATTATCCCAGAAGAAATCTATACCCCTAAGCCAGTAATTCCCCAGCCCTCACAAAAGATCCCCTGGAGAAGGGAATGGTTTCCCACTCCAGTATTCTTGGGGCTTCCCTGGTGATTCAGATAGTAAAGAATCTACCTGCAATGTGGGAGACCTGGGTTCGATCCCTGGGTCCAATCTCTGGGTCGGGAAGGGAATGGCTACCCACTCCAGTATTCTCACCTGGAGAATTCCATAGACAGAGGAGCCTGGCTGGTTACAATCCATGCGGTTGCAAAGAGTCAGACATGACTGAGCAACTGATACTTTTTTTTTCAAGCCAATAATCGCCAGTTCCCCAGCCCCCGAAACTACTGATCTACTTTCTGTTTCTATAGATTTGCGTATTCTGGACATTTCCTATAAACCTAATCATACAATACATGGTGCTATGTGATCAGCTTCTTTCACTTAGCACATTGTTTTCAAAGTTGATCTACTCTGTAGCATGTATTATTACTTTATTCCTTTTATTCTTGAATAATATTATGTTGTATGAATAGACCACATATTTTTGGTGGACATTTCCACTTTTTGGCTATTACAAATAATACTGCTGTGAACGTTTATGTACATGTGTATAGATTTGTCTTGATTATACACATATGCCTAGTAGAATTAGTGGGTCAAGGGGGAACTCTCTGTTTAAGCTTTTGAAGAACTGCCAGACTGTTCCAGAGTGGCTGCATAATTTTACATGTTCATCAACAGTGTATGAAGGTTCAATTTCTAATCATCCTCACCAGCACTTGTTATTGTCTGTCTGTCTTATTCCAGCCATCCTAGGGGGTGTGGAGTGGTATCTCATTGTAATTTGATTTGCCTTTCCCTGATGGCTAATGAAGCTCAGCATCTTTTTATGTGCTTATTGGCTTATTGGCCATTTTTACATGCTCTTTTCTGAAAAATTTGTCAATTTAGATCCTTTGCCCACTTCTGAATTGAATTTTTGTATCTTTTAAAAAGATTTTCTCGTGTATTTTTGGCTTCTCTGGGTTTTCATTGCTGTGTGTGGGCTTTCTCTAGTTGCAGCAAGCAGGGTCTACTCTCCAGTTGTTGTACACAGACTGCTCATAGTGGTGGCTTCTCTTGTTGGGGAGGATGGACTGGAGTTACTTGGGCTTCAGTAGCTGTGGTGCATGGGCTCAGTTGCTCCACAGCATGTGGAATCTTATCCAACCAGGGATCAAACCCATGTCCTTAGAGGATCTTTAAAAAATAAGTTGCATATAAAGTGAGAGAAAAAGAAGACTCAAGAGCGACTCCACATTTTTTGGCCTAAGAATCTGGGAAAATTGAGTTGCAATCAACCAAAAAGACATTGGGTGGAATAAGTATTGTCAGGAGGCACATTTGGGACTATGTTAACTTTGAGATATCTTTCTGGCCTCTTTCTGGAGTTCAGTTTGGAAGGCATGGGCATTCAGTCATGGGTATTTGCCTTTCTTGTTCTGACTTCCTTCACTCAGGAGATAATGTCTAGATCCATCCATATTGCTGCAAATGACACTACTTCATTCTTTTTTATGGCTGAGTGGTATGCCATTGTGTGTATGCACCAAATCATCTTTATCCATTCATCTGTCGATGGACATCTAGGTTGTTTCCATGTCTTGGCTATTGTCAATGAATTTTCAGTATATATATCTTCTCAAATTATAGTTTTGTCTGGATATGTGCCCCAGAGTAGGGCTGTACGATCATATGAAAACTATTTTTCGTTTTTTGAGGAACCTCTCTACTGTTTTCCATAGTGGCTGCACCAATTTACATTCATACCAATAGTATAAGAAATTGCCATTTTCTCCACATCCTCTCCAGCGTTTGTTATTTGTAGACTTTTTAATGTTGGCCATTCTGACTGGTGTGAGATGGTACCTCGTTATAGTTTTGATTTGCATTTCTCTAACAATTAGCATCCATCATGTAAAATTACACTTGTCCCCACACTGACACTCTGGATCCTCCTTAACCTACCTTATTACTTTTCTGCATAGTGTTTATCACCTTCCAACATATGTTGTGCAACAACATAGTGTGCAGCAACTAAGACCCAGCACAGCCACATAAATAAATAAAAATAAATGAAAAATAAAAATAAAGAAATCCAGGTTGTGTTTCTTGCAGAGCTTTGTAGAGTCTGGATTTTGCAGATCATACCCCAGTGTTGTATGACATGTTCCTCTGTCCTCCATTTTGCATGCTAATTGATAGGTAGACTCACTGTATTTTAAATGGTAGTTTTCCTCAAATTATTCTACAGATTCACTGCAAAGTCAATAAAAAATCCAATGTTTTTACTGGTTCTGGAAAGATTTACCTTAAAATTCACCTAGAAGAGTAAGTTCAGTTGAGTTCAGTTCAGTCGCTCAGTTGTGTCCGACTCTCTGCAACCCCGTGGACTGCAGGTTGCCAGGCTTCCCTGTCCATCACCAACTCCCAGAGACTACTCAAACTCATGTCCATTGAGTCGGTGATGCCATCCAACCATCTCATCCTCTGTCGTCCCCTTCTCCTCCTGCCCTCAGTCTTTCCCAGCATCAGGGTCTTTTCCAATGAGTCAGTTCTTCGCATCAGGTGGCCAAAGGATTGGAGTTTCAGCTTCAGCATCAGTCCTTCCAATGAACATTCAGGACTGATTTCCCTTAGGATGGACTGTTTGGATCTCCTTGCAGTCCAAGGGACTCTCAAGAGTCTTCTCTAACACTACAGGTCAAAAGTAAAGGGCTAAGAATAGGCAAGACAAGTTTGAAAAGGAAGAGGAGTTGGCGGAACTCTCCTTACTCTAAATTAGAAACACTGTAGTAGAGGTGGGGGAGTCCTTTCGGTTGATCTCTGAACAGCTCAGGGGGTTAGAAGCCCCCGCGAACTCCTTTACCAACCCTTCTGCTATGTGTGAACACAGCAAGAAGACAGCCATCTATGAATCAGGAAGCAGGCTCTCACCAGACACCAAAACCACTGTCACCTTGATCTTGGACTTCCAGGCTCCAGAACTATGAGAAAAAAATTTCTGTTGTTCATAAATCATTCAGTCTATGGTATTTTGTTCTAGCAGCCTGAATGGAGTGAGGAGTAAGACAGAGCAGGATCTTGAGTTATTTGTAAACTTTGCATTATTCACAACAGCCAGAATGTGGAAGCATCTTAGACAACCATCAGTGGATGGGTGGATAAGTGTGGTATTAAATATATAAGTGGTGTGGTGGTCGTCATTTAGTCCTTAAGTCGTGTCAGACTCTTGCAACCCCATGGACTTTAGCCCACCAGGCTCCTCTGTCCATGGGACTTCCCAGACAAGAATACTTGAGTGGGTTGCCATTTCCTTCTCCAGGGGTTCTTCCTGACCCAGGGATCGAACCTGAGTCTCCTGCACTGCTGATAGTCTCCTGCATTGCAGGTGGAGTCTTTACTGCTGAGTCTCCAGGGAAGCCTGATACATAAGTACAATGGAATATTATTCAGCCTCAAAAAGGAAAGAATTCCTGACACCTGCTACAACATGCAGATGAACCTTGGAGAGGAACGATGGTTGCCAGGGGCTGGAAGATCAGGGAGTGGGGAGTTATTGTTTAATGAATACAATTTCAATTTGAGAGGCTAAAAGACTTGGATGCGTAAGTCATATTTAGATGAACCATATTAATTTGTTGGTGCGGGTGCAGGGATCAGAAACTGTCAGGTATTGACAATTTCACTTGGTTCAGCTGAGTAAAAATACTCAGTAAAAATACATCTTGGCAACTTTCCTATCAGTCCAGTGGATAAGACGCTGCGCTCCCAAGGCAGGGGGCACAGGTTCCCACAGGGGAACTAGGATCCCATATGCCACATAGATGGCCCAAAATCCCCCCAAAATACATCTCATGTGGTAACCATATACACCAACTTCAAGAAAGTGGTGGCTTTGGGGGAGAGAGGAAATGGGGGCTTTAGTTCTGTGTCTGACATGTGATTCCTTATATAAATAAGTAATATAAAGATCTGAAGCTGATGTGGCAAAATGTTAATAGTGCCTACCTTAATAATGTAGACAGGAATATCTATGCATTATTTTTTGTAACTTGTTTGATAATCTTCACTGAATAAAAATTAAAGTGGTGAATGGGAGAACTGAGTCAGGTCAGTGTAGACAACTGGGCTCAGCAGCTTGACTGGGAGTGGAGGAGAAGGGGCAGAGTCAGGGCTGGTTGCAAAGACTGTGCATTCATGGAGGAGCAGAAGCCCCCGCTTCTGGGAGGCAGGGATTAAAGGTTCAGGAAAGTGAACAGTGGGAAGCCACCCTAAGGCCTCCAGAAGAGAGTCAGGACCCATTCCTGGGAAGCGGGGCACATGCGGCAGAGCTGGAGTGGAGACAAGGTTGCCACCTCTCTTTGGGGCCCAGTGAGCATGAGTGTCCGCTGGGGCCCGAGGCAGCAGCCTGAGTCTCACACTCCTCAGCTCTCCTTCACGAACATCCTCTCTCTCCACTTCGGCCTGTGGATCTGGGTCTCCGTCTTTTTCCCTCTGAGTTCACCCCCCAGCCCCTAATTGGGAAATCCAGCCCTAACCCTGGACCTAACCCTAACCTAACCTAACCCTAACCCTTGGTGCCACCACACGGATCCCTTTTCACTCTCCCAACTGGCCGCTGACTTTTGTTCTTCTGCTGGGAGCACCTGCCTCCCTCTGTCTTTCCTTGTCTCTCTTCCTTCTTCCCAAACCAGCCTGTTAAGAACCAGCTTGGTTGAGACAGAGGTCATGTACCGTGTGATTCACCCAAAGTGTATATTGCAGTGGTTTTCAGTTCTGAGTTGTGAACCACCATCATCATCGACTTTGGAACATTTTCATAACCCTAACAGAAACCCCATATTTTTTGGCTACCATTCACTGTCTCCCCCTCTCCCCAGCAACCCCCCACAACAGCTAATCTACTTTCTGTGTCTATGGATTTCCCTATTCCGGATATTTGTATAAGTGGAATCATACAATATACAGTCTTTTGATGACTGTCTTCTTTCACTGAGCATCACATTCTTGAGGTCCATCCATCTTGTAGCTGTGTCCATGCTGTATTCCTTGTGTGGCTGAATGATACTCCATTGTGTGGCTATAACACATTACATTTATCCATTCATCAGTTGATGGATGTGAACGAACTTTTCCCAGGTAAACCTCTCCTGATCTGTTTCTACCTCTTGCTCCTCTCCTGGCCCCGAAGCATCCTGTAAATGGGGATTCCTTGGTGAAATGGCCTCTGAGACTGGAGAGAGCAGGCAGTCTCACGTCTGCAACCCCATGGAGCTCCTTAGTGACGGAGTGGCTCTCCTCTGGGCCTTATTCCCTCCTCTGTAAAAAGAGGACAGTTTCCATCCAGGGTTGTGGGAAGTGCTGATCTGAGTAGAGCATATGGCAGGGCAGCCTGGGATACAGAAGACATTCAACACTGCTGGGTCCCTTTTGTCTGTGTCAACCTTGATCCCGGGCTAAGGGTGGGCAGGCAGGATCCATACTTCCTCCCGTGCCGTTCCCCCACCTATGTCTGAATGCTGTGTTCTTTGACAAGAGTCAAACTAAGGGGAGAAGACATAGAAAGGAAAGAAACTGCAGATATCCTGAAATACCAGAGGAATGGGACAAAAGGATACAAATGAGACAGAAAAAGGGCTGTAGAGCAGGTATGTTTCAGGTCTGGGAGGCCAGAAGAACATGCGGTTTGAAGACCTGTGTTTCAGGCTCAGGCCTGACACGTCCAGGTCACTTCCTGAGTCTTAGGGACGAGTGCCCTCCATTTCCCCCTCTGGGAGTGAGGGGATGGCACGAGCTAATGTGCCCACTGTTGTGTAAGCCATTTACCCAGGAATTCTGAGGGCCTGGAGGTATTCCTACTGACCCAAGCAGGCCCTGGCTGAGGCCTCTCAGTGACCTGACACGTTGTCCCCTCTGTGGGGAAATGGCCTGGAGCTGCTTCAGGCTGGAGTCCAACCTTCTCAGTGTCCTTGAGACCAGGCTCCCTCAGGAGAGCCTGACACTGTGCATTCATTTATTCATTCATCAAATTTTACAAACCTGCCTCCTGCAGGGCACTGTGCTGTGAAGACCTGGCCCTTGTCCTCACAGGGCTCCCAGACTTGTGGTGAGAGGGATACACAGGCACATTCAGATACAGGCTGCTGCTGGCCCCTGTGTTACTCTGTGACTCTAAACACCTCCTGCCTTCTTATGCAGTGACTTCTTGAATGTTTGTTTCTGATTTCCAGGACTTGCTGTTTCGCCTCTTTGAATAGATAGGGATTTCTTTCTTTATTCTTTGCCCAAGAAATTAGTGCAGTGGCAATGCCCTCAGGAGATTCTCAAGGGATATTTGATAGACAAATAAAAACAGGAAGGATAAAAAATGAGCATGTGTGTGGTATACCCTCACAGAAGTATGCCCACAAGTGCTGTGGGAGCCCTAAACTGGGCTGGGAGGGCTTCCTGGAGCAGGTGATATTTGAACCGGGTCTTGGCATTAGTTTGTTTGCCTGGTATATGTATTCTCAGCACAGGGAACAGCATTTGCAAAAGTATGAAGAGGTCTGAGTGGTAAGAACTTCCTAGTGACTGTGTGGGTGTGGGGGACGTAAGGACGGAGTGAGGCATGGATAGTGGAAGAGGGATGCAAAGGGGGCAGTCAAGATTTTGAACAATATACATAAACAGAAAAAAGTAGAAAGATCACTCAGTCTCTTTTTTTTTAGTTGAGGTATAGTTGCTTTACTATGTTGTATTAATTTTTGCGGGTACAGGAAAGTGAGATCACTCAGTCTTGACGCTTGAAGACCATCACAGACACTATATAAGCTGTTTCTTTGAAGCAGAGTTTTTTTCTCTTTTTCCAAGAAGTTAACTCTGGTGCTGAATGGGGAGAAATATGGTTTTCAAGGGACGCTTAGTAGGGAGATGCCATCGGAGCCGGGCAGTGGTAGGAAGAGCGGTTTGCCCAGGTAAAGGACCTGGGAGGCAGGTTGCTCGGTAGGTGGAGAGGGAGGGAGGAGTCGGCGCTGACTCACAGAATTCTGGCTTAGGGAACAGGTTGCTGGTGATACCTTTCAGATAAGGACTTCGGATGAAGCGCTGGCAAGTTTTGAGAAGCAGATAAAAAGAACCGAGATGTGTGAACACCTCAGATTTTTGTGGAACCATCCTGCGGGGAGTGGCCAGGCGGGCTGATCCCCCTGGGACCCCACACCTGTCTGGAGCACCTGAGGGCTCCAGGAGGTTGTCGGGGGGCGGCGGGGGTAGCGCACCAAGGCCGTCGAGGCCCTAAGCTCTGATGTAATGGGGCCTTCTGGGCCTGGGGCAAGCTGAGCGCGTCCGGATGGGGAACAGCGCTCACCACCTCTCGAGGCAGGTGAGGGTGTCGCACCTGAAGCCTGGCGACCCCCCTCACATCTCGTGGGGGCGTTTGAATTCCGGCCCCGCCACTTCCTGCCTCAGTTTCCCCACCGCACCCTCTCGCAAGCGGACCAGAGGGCAATGTGTAACCTGCAGAGGCCACGACACATCGCTGGGACCCGGCGTGGGGAAGCGGCCAGGCCTAGTCTCGGGGCAGCGGCGAGAGAAGCCGAGACCGAGCAGAGTCGCCCTGCGGGACAGGCGGGCCCTGCCGGGGCCGACTCCACGCCTAGGGGCCCGGCTTGAGGCCAGGCCGCAGCCAGAGCTCTCACCGTCCAGTCGCCGTCAG
>NW_011494716.1:1336470-1365859 GCF_000754665.1 Bison bison bison | reverse complement strand
GTTTTCGCGAGCAGGTGAAAATGGCCGAGAACTTGCTGGACGGACCGCCCAACCCCAAACGAGCCAAACTCAGCTCGCCCGGCTTCTCGGCGAATGACAGCACAGGTGAGAAGGGGGCCGGGGCCCCGGGGGTTGCTTGTCAGCCCCATCCGGAGGTGAGCGCCCCCGGAAGACCCCAACTCGGCGGCGGGCTGTGCGGAGCCCGCGGAGCTAAGGCCCGCGCAGCCCCTTCCCCTGGACCCCGGCCGCCGAGAGGGAAGTTTGTCGGAATACTGTCATGGGGCCCGAGTGGGGTGGCACATGCCCGGTGCGCTTGGATCGCCCGGAGTTGGGGAGCCCTCCTCGCCGGGAGACCGAGTGGTACTTCCAGGGAGAAAAAGTAAAGTGGAGCGTGTGTATTCTGCGTGGTGATTCCGTCTGCCTCCCACTGCCGCCGTGTGTCCGTCCACACAAGCGTGGCTGGCTGGAGGGATGACAGCGGAGGCGACGCTGGCTAGTGAGAAGGAAATAGTGCAGCCGAAAGGAATCCCGAAGAGTTTTCTGAATCGGTAACATATTCACAAGGCTGCGACCAGAGGACTTTCCTAACAGCAGCCAGCCCGTGAGTTACGACTTATAAGTTTCTTGGAATGTGCTTCCTGAGAAAATGCTTAGTGCTATTTTGAAAACTCTTGTCGCTGGTCACCTAAGCCATTCCATTTTTCACAACCCAGAACTTCTTAGCAAGATGTCATAAAAGTTGCTGTGGAGTGTTAATTTCACGTGTATAACTTCGGAAGAAAGTTAAATAGCAGATTCATCTGGGCCGCAGTCTCCAGGGGAGCTTGTGTTGTTCTTACAATGTACATATATATATATGTGTATATATATGTATATATATATGTATATAAATAAATTATGTTCAGGAATGTCGGAGTTACCATTAAAAAAATTTTTTTTATCAGAGTATTAAATCTTTTAAACAGCTTGTCTGGAGACTTTCTTCGGTACTCATATCAGTTGCCTAAGAGAAGTATTTTAGTTTTCTATTGGTTTAATGGTTCTGGGTTTTTCTGGGCTGGTTCACGGTAGCGTTAGGTACTAGTTATGTTTCCTCTTTCAGAGCTCTCCTTTGCAGTAAAACGCAAACTTGTGCTCTGCTGCCCATGATTTGATTCCCAGCGTTGCTTGCATTTCTCCACTACGGTCTTGCAGTAGCAGCATCTGAAAATCAGTTTATAATGAATGGGTCCAAATTGAATTATATTGCTGCAGCAGTGCCTTCAGATTTGCAGTAGACACAGCTGTTCAGCTTGTGCAAACATTTCTTTGACCACTAGCGTTTTTCTACTAGTGGTCTAAATATCTCTTTCTCCTGTTGAGACAAAACTTGAATTTTGTGGCTGCAGTTTTAATACAATTCCTAGACTATTATTTAATGTGGAAGTGAGAGAAACAATAAAAAAATCAGTCATGAGATTCTTGTCTGGTTGAAATAAATTTGTTAAGCAGCGGAGAGGAATGAGTAAGTCTGCTGGGTGATATGTAAGTCACTAATAATACTCTATTTAAAAGCTGATAAAGAATTGAGTTTGATGTTAATTTTGTTAAATCGGCTTATCTGAAGTGAGAGATGTGGGAACAGGCAAGAGTTAAATGCTCTGATTTCACACCATGAAAATACTATGATTTTACTGCAGAATAGATCTCCTTTGCTTCATTAATCTTGACGTGTTTGAGTGAAAAATCTTTGAACATATGAAATGTAGATCATACCAGACAAGTTCGGCCTTGAAGCTTGTCCTCTGAAACTGGTAACTTTTGAATGGCTTTGCAGCTTCGCTATTGTTAAATGAGGTTATTTTAGATTTTGTTTTATAAAGAGGGACAAATTAGTAACATGACACTTTAACAGAAAGGCTTGTTGCACTATATACTTTCAGCTGTTTCCAGGATGGTGCACAATGGATTGGCCTTTGGGGCAGTTCTGTTCCTGGATGGTTAGATACTTAATGTGCTGCTAATCACAACAGAGTTTTATCAAAAAGGATTTTCTACTCATGACCATTTTTTCCCCCTTCTTTCCAGTTTTGACCCTTGTAAGGCACGGGGGCTCTTTTGTGAATGTGGAACAAAAAAATCAGTTTTTAATGGCTCTGTTTAAATAATCCAAAGAATAAACTCACCATTATATTTATGTTGGGTCCTTGGTTGCATATTCATCAACGTCACATTGTTGTGAAATGGTCCGTTAGTGTGGGGGCCATGGAAGGCCCACATGTTCAATCACCATTGAACATGTTAAACAAGGTGTAACTTTGTCTCCCATAATTGCTAGTCTAAAATAGAGATTTTAAGGACATATATTAAAGCAAATAAAGGACTAAAGGAATTACATTACACGCACAGAGTGGAAGCATTTGAATAGATGGAAAAGCAGGGAGAGACCTGGCAATATCATTCTGAGAGACTCAGCCTCATTTTAATGAGGGGATGTGTGTTTGTGGTTTCTGGGATAAAGTTCGGCCAGGCAGAGCAAGGTGTGTTCACTGCTCATGAGATAAAATTTGAGGGAGGGGCGCTCCGAATGGGAATAGCTGAAGGGTTAGGCGGAGCAGGAGGTGGCCTTGGTGGCCTGAGAAGCAGGAGGGACTCGGACGGTCATGATCCAGTGCGTGTCTCTGGGGACTGGCCTTCGGAGCCATCCTGTCTGTCAGCTGAGTCTGGTGGGCAGGCCTTGAGCCCCCGAGCATAGTACACCTGATGCTGAGGAGCTGACCAGCTAGGATGCTGCCTGCAGGGCGCTTGCAGTCCAGCCGGGGGAGCGTGGATGTGTGCAGGGCCCAATAAGGTAAGGTGGGATCTCTGACCAGTGCCATTGCCACCAGTGACAGGTGGGGGAGGTCAGTGCAGGCTGGGGAGATCAGGGGACGATTCTAAGGAGAACATGCGGAGGTGATGCAGAAATAGGAAAGGTGCCCCAAAAGGTAGCAAGAGGAGGAAGGGAAAGCAGTGCTTTCCACCCACACCTAGCCTTTCTTCTGAAGCGGCACAGGATTTGATGGCATCTGATGTTGCGGAAGTAGCCTTGTCTTGTTTTACATTGAGGACGTAGATGCTTTCTCACAATTGTCATCTTCATTGACTTGGCACCCTTTATGAGCAGTGGGACCAGTATATAGTTTGTTGTGTGTTCTGGAAATTTTTGTGTTTAATATTTCCACATTAAAATAGCGTATTACTGTTTTGCAGCAGCAGGGATTCATGATTTAACAGTATGGAAGAAATACCTAGGCAAGCAGTAGAGGTTTTTTTTTTGGTCAGCTTTATTGAGGCCAAATATACATTCAACAAATCTACTATAAAAGTTTGTAGGACTGCCTTCTGAAAGTTGAATATAGGTGTATTTTATCTTGTGCTGTATACGTGTTGCTAGTGTGTATTAGTTGCTCAATCATGTATGACTCTTTGTGACCCCATGGACTATAGCCTGCCAGGCTCCTCTGTCCATGGAATTCTCTAGGCAAGAATACTGGAGTGGGTTGCATTTCCTACTCCAGTAAATGTCCCTAAGCAGTTGTGGTTACATTGTATACTGTGAATCCCTTTAAATGCAATAGAAAACTGTATTTAAAGATACTTGGTGTAAATACCATTACCAACCAAAATGCCTTTTACAGCAAAATGATGACCTTTTAGGTTTACATCTCAAGAGTTCTTTTCTCCCCATCACTTCAGTTTGATCCTCAACAGCATCTTGTCAGGTGGGAAGGGAAAATACTGTTTTTGCCAATTCCAGGTGGGAAATCAGACTTGAGAGAGATGATCTATTGAAAGTAATGCAAAGGGTGAAAGCCAGAACCTAACCTAGATCCTTAAAGTCTGTACATTCATCTTGTGAGTCTGCATCCAGAAACACAGAATTTACTTGAATCGTGAACTCAGGAGACTACGTCCTTAGCAAGTTTCAGTAGCATAACTCCAGCAAGTGGGGTCAGTTTGTCAGTGGCTTTACGGGGATGTTGGCGGCGGGTGGTTGGGCGTGGGCAAGCAAGAGAATGCTCCCCTCCAGGGGCAGGGGCGCCCCCTCCCCTTTGTTCTGGCACTGCAGGATGTCATCCAGGGTGTACACCGTCTCACCTGTTTATTGCAGCAGATAATTGAGGACCAGTCTCGGGTTATTTCGTGTCTTTACTACGTGCCAGCTAAATAGGAGCTGTGAGTTTTTGCAGAGACTTCTAGGGCTAGGGCTTTTCATGACTTTGCTTAGCTTTTACTTGGTAGAAAAGTAGGGATTCTTGGATAACTGAGAGGCATGAGGACAGTGGCCACATTTGAAGTTGCTTGGGGTGGGGGTAAGTATGAATCCCACCAGGGGAGTTGTCACAGTAGAGCATAAGATTGGGAATCATCCCTGCTTAACGCTTGAATTTGATTGTGTGATTCTCCAGCATGGTTGAGAATGACTTGTAAAGGGACTTAGGCTTAATCCTATAGTCGGAAGTTAATGCTTGTATTGTTAGCCTGTGTTTTTACAACTTCTGACTTGTGCCATTGTAGTTGTGTGACAAAGTATGTGATTACTTGGGGCTATGGAAGTGCCGACTTTGTGTTTTCACTTAATGTGTTTGAAGACAAATAGTTAAAAATGATTTTGCCAAAGCATGCCTTCCTTCCCTTGTTAATATGAAATGTTCCTTACTGTGAGCTGTTCAATACGAGGAAGGCTTGCTTTCAGCCAGGTTAGTTGTTGGTGTATTCTTAGTCAGGACAGCACCTCTTCATCTCATTCAAACCAGCTCTTCGGTATATTCCAGGGACACGTAAGAAAGTGTTGCTCAAGAGCAGATTTGTGCTCAGGAGAAATTGGGCATGGCTGAGGCTCTCGCCTGCAGATTCTCCCCAGCCTTCCTGTGCTCTGGGCTCTGAGTCTTGCAGGGGCTGCAGCATCATTCCCAAGTGCATGGGTCACACACCTTTTCTGTAGAGGGTCAGAGGACAGAATTTCGGCTCCGCAGGCCATGTGGTCTCTGCCACAGCTGCTCACTCAGTGCTGCCACTTCAACGTGAAAGTGGCTCTGGGTGGTATGTCCACGGATATGCCAGGAAACTAGTAAAACTCTGGTTTCAGAAACTGGCAGCTGGGGGTTTGGCCTTGAGGCTGCAGTTTGTGACTCCAAGGTGATACGGGACTGGTGCTCTGAGGATTTTCAGTTGCCTCAGGTGTGGAGTAGAACGAGCATTCCCTTCCCCAGGGGCTGGGTGAGATGGTGTGTGAGAGGTGCCCGGCGCCAGCGCTGTCCGGACAAGGGGAAGAGGTGCACTTTGTAGCCACGTTTGCTGGTGGTTCTGGAAGCAGTAGCAGCCGCATGCATGCGTCCACACAGGACACCAGTGGGCAGGTCTGTTGTAGTGGAGCACATTCAGCATATAGCCAGGAATTCTTCCATCAGCACTATTAATTTTTTTGCCTCCGTTTTCAACTGTTTTTTTTAATAGGAACACGATGGCCATGAAATTTTAAAATTGCAAAACCTTAAGCAGTGTGGTATGTTCTGAAAATTCTTACTAATTTTGAAGCATATGTCATGGACTGTTTAGGCAGCCAGCGTGTGAATCTGTTGACTTAGTGTGTGTATCACACTTCCATCTGAGGTGCCCCTTATGCCATAAGTGTACAGAGGATCCGGGTGACGCCTTCTAGTAGCTTAGAACTGTGTTGACGAAGAGAAGACTAAGAAACAGAACTTGAGAAAAGAATGTAAAATGCAGTTAGGTGCCCAGATGCACAACTCAGAAAGGGCAATTGAAGGAAGCTTCCTTTACTCACCTGCTTTTCACTGAGTGCCCCTTGTGCAGAAGCCCAGGGCTGGGTGTTCAGGAGGGGGTGGCACCAGAGGCAGGCACTTGGTGGTCTTTTCTTTGAAGCCCGCACCCTGGGAAGTCTGCTGGTTTTCTATACTTTCTGTGTGCTGGGAAAAGCACTCTGGCTACTCAGAGAATTTCCTCTCTCGGTGTGATCTTGGCCCATGGCCTGCACCTAAGTCCTTTCAGGTTGTCCCAGCTGCTCTCTCAGATGCCCTCAGGCTCCTGGCCATGTCCTCTTGATTTTCAGCACGTGTGCCCGTTGTCCCCTGAGCCCTTCCCCTAGTGGCACGTCTCTCATCAGAAGACTGTCCCACACCTGGGGGGGCTCTCAGGATCTGGAGTGGTGTACACAGCTCCTGCACAAACTGGGAAGCGGGGGGTGAGGGATGCCACACTTTCCCCGTCCAGTCTAGGTTTAGCTTTCAGGAATTGTCATGTCACAGCAAGGCATCGATGCAGGGTGTCCGCACTTGCACCAGTGCCTGTTGGGGACGCTGGCGACTTTCCGTGGGGCTGTGATTGCCAACAGGGGTGCTGGGGAAGAGCCATGTGCAAGGGTTGCCCAGCTCGAGCTTTGACTGGAAGAGTTGGGAATCGGGGTGGGGAGGGGCGGCGGTTCTTTAGGAAAGGCATGGAAGTAAGCAAAAGTGGCTTTTTTTCCGTGTTCTTAGACAATACACAGAACGACTGCTGCTGATTTAGAAAAATTTGCCTTCAGGGTGTTTTCTTGTTCTAAATTTGGGAATTAAGGCTATTTTTGAGCTCTATGTCTAAAAGTCAAATTCCTGTCTTTTAAAACCTTACCCTTAGAAAGACTTGGATATCATCCCATGTGTCATTTTCCCCCGTGTTTCATTTCCATTAATCAAAAGAATGTTTAGTTGAACTATCGCTAAGAATAGTAAAATCTAATGCTGAAGAAATTTTCACTTGGTTAAATCTGACTTTCCCATTTCTAGATGTCCCGTCTGCTGCTGTTTGACAGTCTCTTAACTTGCCAGCCTTTCTAACACACCTGTGCCTTAGTTTATGTAGGAGGTGTTTCTTAATAGCTGGAGCTGTTTAAAGGGGTTGTACAATTCTGTTGTGAAGTAAAATCTTTATATAGTTCAACAGCTTCCTTTTGCACTGCCCCCAAATATTTTGAATTTTTTAAAAATCAAAACTGTATCACCTGGACATGTTTTAATTTTGTAGTTAGAATACCCAGTGAAATCACAAGAAAAATAAGCTACTATTTTTTATAACAGCCTGTAGAGTGAGGCTTGGGCCATATTTGAATAACGTGGATTTTGGTGGATTTATCAACAAACTTCATGATAACATTCAGGAACTATAGAAATACATCAGATAATTGGGGTTTGCTTTGACAATTATGGACTGTATGAGTTTGACCCCTATTTCTTTGCATTGATTGCTAAGGAGGGCTTTCTTATCTCTCCTTGGTATTCTTTGGAACTCTGTATTCGGATGAGTATATCTTTCCTTTTCTCCTTTGCCTTTAGCTTCTTTTCTTGTCTCAGCTATTTGTAAGACCTCTTCAGACAACCATTTTTGCCTTTTTGCATTTCTTTTTCTTGGGGATGGTCTTGATTACTGCTTCCTGTATAATGTCACGAACCTCTGTCCATAATTCTTCATGCACTTTATCAGATCTAATTCCTTGAATCTATTTGTTACTTCTACTGTATAATTGTAAGGGACTTGATTTAGGTCATACCTGAATGGTCTACTGGTTTCCCCTGCTTTCTTCAACTTAAGTCTGAGTTTTGCAATAAGGAGTTCATGATCTGAACCAGAGGAAAACAGTAGAATGGAAAAGACTAAGGATCTCTTCAAGAAAATTAGAGATACTAAGAGAACATTTCATGCAAAGATGGGTGCAATAAAGGACAGAAATGGTATGGACCTAACAGAAGCAGAAGATATTAAGAAAAGGTGGCAAGAATGCACAGAAGAACTATACAAAAAAGATTTTAATGACCCAGATAACCATGATGGTGTGATCACTCACCTAGAGCCAGATATCCTGGAGTCCGAAGTCAAGTGGGTCTTAACTTGAAGTGTCACTATGAACAAAGCTAGTGGAGGTGATGAAATTCCAGCTGAACTATTTCAGTCCTAAAAGATGATGCTGTTAAAGTGCTACACTCAATATGCCAGCAAATTGGAAAACTCAGCAGTGGCCACAGGACTGGAAAAGGTCAGTTTTCATTTCAATCCCAAGAAAGGCAATGCCAAAGAATGTTCAAGCTACCACACAATTGCACTTGTCTCACGCTAGCAAAGTAATGCTCAAAATTCTCCAAGCTAGGCTTCAACAGTACGTGAACTGAGAACTTCCAGATATTCAAGCTGGATTTAGAAAAGGCAGAGGAACCAGAGATCAAATTGCCAACATCTGCTGGATCATCGAAAAAGCAAGAGAGTTCCAGAAAAACATCTACTTCTGCTTTGACTATGCCAAAGCTGTTGACTTTGTGGATCACAAGAAACTGGAAAATTCTTAAAGAGATGGGAATACCAGACTACCTTACCTGCCTCCCAAGAAACCTGCATGCAGATCAAGAACCAACAGAACCAGACATGGAACAATAGACTGGTTCCAAATTGGAAAAGGAGTACATCAAGGCTGTATATTGTCATCCTGCTTATCTAACTTATATGCAGAGTACACCGTGTGAAATGCCTGGCTGGATGAAGCACAAGCTGGAATCAAGATTGCTGGGAGAAACATCAATAACCTCAGATATGCAGATGACACCACCCTTATGGCAGAAAGCAAAGAGGAACTGAAGAACTTCTTGATGAAAGCGAAAGAAGAGAGTGAAAAGGCTGGCTTAAAATTCACCATTCCAAAAACTAAGATCATGGCATCCAGTCCCATCACTTCATGGTAAACAGATGGGGAAAGGATGGAAAAAGTCAGAGACTTTATTTTCTTGGGCTCCAAAATCACTGCAAATGGTGACTGCAGCCATGAAATTAAAAGATGCTTGCTCCTTGGAAGAAAAGCTATGACCATTCTAGACATAATATTAAAAAGCAGAGACTTACTTTGCTGACAAAGATCCATATTGTCAAAGCTCTGGTTTTTCCAGTAGTCATGTGTGGATGTGAGATTTGGACCATAAAGAAAGCTGAGCACTGAAGAATTGATGCTTTTGAACTGTGGTGTTGGAGAAGACTCTTGAGTGTCCCCTGCAAGGTGATCAAGCCAATCAATCCTAAAGGAAATCAGTCCTGAATATTAATTGGAAGGACTGATGCTGAAGCTCCAATTCTTTGGCCACCTGATGCAAAGAACTGACTCATTGGAAAAGACCCTGATGCTGGGAAAGATTGAAGGTAGGAAGGGAATGGGACAACAGAGAATGAGATGGTTGGATGGCAGCACCGACTTGATGGACATGACTTTGAACAAGCTCTGGGAGTTGGTGATGGACAGGGAAGCCTGGTTTGCTGCAATCCATGGGGTCGCAAAGAGTTGGACACAACTGAGCGACTGAACTGAACTGAACTGACTTTGACCCAGTTCCTTTGGATTAAAATATTTTGAGTATTTGTCACTTGATTAAAAGTAGAACCTTCTAACCATGACTCAGAGTTGAAGGAAATGTCAGAGCTTTTTATACTGGGAGGCAGGCAGTGTGGTAGTGAAGAAGGAGCTCGGCTTCCACTCAGTGGACACTGGAGCTTGGTATCCAGCTCTTCAGCTCTGTGACTTGGACCAATGACTGTACATTAGAACTTGGTTGGGGAGGATGGATCTCATGTCTAAAAGGGAGTCTTTCCCCCTAAAATTTTGCATTTTTTCTCAGTTTGATTAGCTTTGCATATTGGGCTCCTGAGTGCTTCCCAGATCGTGCAGTGGTAGAGAATCCACTTGCCAGTGCAGGAGATGCAACAGACGTGGGTTTGATCCCTGGGCCAGGAAATCCTCTGGAATAGGAAATGGCAACCCACTCCAGAATTCTTGCCTGGAAAAATCCCACAAGAGCTTGGCCAGCTACAGTCCAGTCCTTGGGGAGTCAGACATGAGTGAGTGCACAGAGAGAGAGAGACAGACAGACAGACACACACACACACACAGTTCCTGTGGTTTCTGTCATTTAGCCAGGTGCAGTGGCTCTTACTGTTGTATCATTGTGTGGGAAAGTACTAGATTCGTTTTCCTCCTGGGCTGGTGAGGACGGGCTGATGTAGGTGAGGGGTCTGACCCAGAACCAGATCCGTGGACATCCTCGCCGAGCACACAGAAGATGCCGCCGCTGCTGGTTCCCATGGAGCACCAGGGCCAGCGCGGCCTCCGCCCCTGCCGGCAGAGGAGTGAGTGAGAGCTGAGATTGAAGTCCCGGGACATGGGTGCGAGCGTGACACACTTCACTCAGTCTGTGTTTGTAGTTTAAAATTGTTCTTTATTGGAAAATTGAAGTCTGAATGGAACTTTTTCTAGTATTATTTCAGAACAGGGACTTGACTTAAGTTAGGATTTGCGGGGAAAGAAAGTGAGCACAGAGAAACTATACAAATGGTCTTTCTTTTTTAGAGAACAGAGTTCGGGGAGAAAACGTCCTTTGAGTCACTGTCCAGTTTAGTCAGGCTGATTGGTTGAAATATCAGTGAAATTTAATTTCCTCTTTGATTCAGCAACCACTGATCTTGAAAGGGGTAGATTCAGCTGCTTGCTGTTCTGTAGAGTTTTCTATTCCTGCAGATTCCGTAATAGGAAGTGACCTCAGTGGAGTTTACTATTTTTTCCATTCTAGATTTTTGTTGTTGTTGTTGTTTAATGGGCAAGTTGTGTCTGACTCTTTGGACCCCGTGGACTGCAGCCCACCAGGCTCCTCTGTCCATGGGATTTCCCAGGCAAGAATACTGGAGAGGATTACTATTTCCTCCTCCAGGGGATCTTCCCCCCCCAGGGATCGAACCCGAGTGCCCTGCATTGGTACATGGGTTTTTACAAACTCTGAGCCACCTACGTATTTTAGGTATGGCAGTTTATGGGTTTTGCTAGTAAAGATTGCCCCATGGTGGACAAAGAATTTTTCTCCCTAATTTGTGTTCATCTTTACATTGGATCTTTTTTACATTTTATTTAGTTGTAATTTTTATTGAAAATAACAAAAGAGGCATAAAGCTCTGATAGATTGTCTGTGTCCTTTTGGTTGTGCCTCTACTGCTGCTGCGGAGAAGGCGATGGCACCCACTCCAGTACTCTTGCCTGAAAAATCCCGTGGACGGAGGAGCCTGGAAGGCTGCAGTCCATGGGGTCGCTGAGGGTCGGACATGACTGATCGACTTCACTTTCACTTTTCACTTTCATGCATTGGAGAAGGAAATGGCAACCCACTCCAGTACTTTTGCCTGGGGAATCCCAGGGACGGGGGAGCCTGGTGGGCTGCTGTCTATGGGGTTGCACAGAGTCGGACACGACTGAAGCGACTTAGCAGCAGCAGCAGCTACTGCTGTTGGGATTGTTTTTTGTTTGAAGAGCAGAATCCACCCAGAGTTGAACTTCTCTTTTAAAAATCTCTAAGAAAATCGTATTGAAAGATTAACTCCTTGTCTTAGCTCACAGTGATGACTTTTTCAATCTGAAAGTTGAAGGAAAAACTGGTTCCTTCTCAACAGTAAGAATGGTTTTGGACATTTCCCTTGTTGGAAACTCTGTAGAGTTCTCATGGTGGTCAGTCCTGTTGAACTTCCACTGACGGTGGCCACCTTCTAGACCCGCACCCCCAGGACTGGGTCCACTAGACTCTTGTGGCCAGTGAGTGCTTAGACTGTTAGTAGTGTGACTCAGGAACGGCATTTTTATTTTTCTTTAATTGTAACTAATATAGATGTTAATAACCACGTGTGCCTATCCGCTGCTGCGCAGACAACGCAGCCCAAAGTCACGTTCGTTGTTGTTTAGTCGCTGAGTTGTGTCCAGCTCTTTTACGACCCCATGGACTGTAGCCCATGGGCTCCTCTGTCCATGGAATTTTCCAGGCAAGAATACTGGAGGAGTTGCCATCTTCTCCAGGGGATCTTCCCGACCTAGGGATCAACCCCACATCTCCTGCATTCGCAGGTAAATTTACTTACCTCATTTGCCTAGAGTGTTCTTTAAGATATAGGCCTGAAGCCCAAGTCCTCTAAAAGGACCAACTTTTAAAGATGGAAAACATTTTTAAAAATACACTTTGGTTTAGATTCCAGATTTTTCACTCATGTAGAAAGTATTCTAGTGTGAGTCAGCCCTGGAAATCTAGGGGACACGGTGGGCCCAGGGTCTGCCTTCGCGGAAGGCAGCTCTGTCAGCGGCAACTGAGCGCCTTGGAAAGGAGGCCTCGATTGGGGCATAGGACAGAGGCTGTTCGGAAGGGCCCTGGTAGGGCTTCTGGAGGAGCTAACAGAGACCTGAGAATGAGTAAGACACGAGAGGTACTATTCCAGGCACAGGGAACGGCATAAATAGCGAGTGTGGTGGTCTGGAGGTATACACTTCTGAGCAAGTAAAGTTTTTGCAAGAGCTGGTTTTGTTTTTCTTTTACATTCAATAAATTGCCACTTAGAGGCAGTGTGGTCTTGCCTCTTGAGAGGGGGAGACTGCTAGTGTCGTTCGACCCTGGTGGGCCTGGGCTCCAGTCTCAACTGTGCCCCTCTTTATTCTTTTATTCAACAAGTATCAAAATGCTTATATAATTCACATTATCTATGTGTGCTTACTCTGTGTGGACACTGCTTGGCTGTGGTTATATCATTGTGGCCCCGTCTTCTTGGACCTCAGAGGGTGGTGGTGCGGTCAGGCAGCCCAGCAGCCCTCCCTTGCCTGTCTTAATCACAGACTGAAAGCAGTGTCGTGATGGGAAAGAGCCCGGAGCTGCTGGCTGGCTGGTCAGGGAAACTCCTTAGAGGAAGGGCACTGGAGCAGGACAGACCATTGGGGGGGTCAGGCTGGGCACGTGAAGGCAAGGTCACCGCGTGGGAAGCCTGCAGTGTTGGCCCAGGGAATCCAGACTGTCCATTTGGGGCTTAAAAAGCAATTCAGAGTTTTAGAAACCCATCACATTCAGGGTGATTGGAGGAAGTGACTGTGACTTGTTCTCCAGGAGGCTCAATCATCTTTTTCCAGGTGTATTTTCATCCAAGTTCATATGTGCAGTGAGAGCCAACAGTTGCCTGCTCACTCCCCAAACTGTATTTGTAGGAGCAGGAAAAAGACCCTAAGAACAACAACCTAAGAATCAGAACTACAGTTGACCCTTGAACAATGCGGGGCGTCGGAGTGCCAACCCTCCGTGCAGTCAAAAACCCATATAAAACTTGCCCTCTGTATACCAGTTCCTTCACTGTGTCTCCCTAACGCAGTTTCTCTGGATCCACGGTTCTGCATCCTCAGATTCAACCAGCCACTGTGTAGTAATGTAGTCTTTATTATTATTTTTTTTTATGTAGTCGTTACTGTTGGAAAAAAAACTGTGTTAAGTGGGCCTGTGCCGTTCAAGCCCTTGTTCAAGGGTCAACTGTAGTGTTCTTATTTAAGGTATTAGAAAATTTTTGTACACACAGGAGGTTTTTGTTAAAAAAGTTTTTTTTTCTTTTAAATTCTTTTGACTGGGTGACATTTTCATAGTGTTCCAAAAAGTACAAAAGGCTGTTTAGTGAAAAGCCTTCCTGTCCTTTTTCTAAAATCACCAGTTCCCCTCCCCACAGGCAGCTAGTGTTCCTCGTGTGTCATGCAGGAGACGCACTGTGTATGTGAGCACAGGCTTCCTCTGCTTACTCCTCCTTCCCCAAGTGGCACGTGGGTGTGTTGATCCAGTCTAGGTGCATTTCAGACTGATGAATAGCTCAGAGCTGCTAGAAGTATTAATAATTGAAGAGCGGGCATCATTCTAAAAATCCCTTTTTTTAAAATGTTAAAATGTTTTGGCGCTGTACTTAACACAGAATGATTTTTGTATTTGTGCTACACTTTATAAATACGAAGAATCGAAGTTTTAAAAATTAATCTCGTCTCAAAGGGTATTCGAGGTTTGTTGCTGTTCTCATGTTGCACATCACGTGACCCTGGTTGACACCAGAGTTCTGTTTTATGGTTTTTTCCCCAGTTTCTGGAAAAAATTCTTTAAACCTGTGGTTTTTATTAACCACCTTACTGGTTGACATACAAATACCTGTTGACATACACAACCTACTTCTGCACCAAGTAGATAAAGTAAAAATCAGTCTCTGGCTTGGTAGGACTTCTGAGAATATTCATATTCACCCCAGACGTTTCTGTTAATTTAGTCAGTCAGTCTAGATGTTGCAGAACCTTAACGGTGACGCAGCTGTCCTTCAGAAGAGGAGTAGCTGAGCTTTCCGCCATCGCACATCTGGTGAGGGAAATTGATAGGTGTTTAAGATGGAAGATAGTCTCAGGCCGTATCAGCCTGAAGGCGCCCGATCTCGTCTGATCTCGGAAGATGGAAGATAAATTTCAGAATTGTTAAGTAGGATGGAGAGCAGAAATGATAATTAGACCCTTTTTAGGGGTAGAAAGATATACTAACGCATGCATAGAATATTTTCAGAAGGAAATCCCTGGAAATTGTTTTCTTAGGCATGGGAGTCCTCCACTTTCACTGTGTATTCTTCCAAATGTGTTTTTTTTTTTTTAACTTTAAAGCATAAATATATTGTTTTTAAAATGAAAAACTAGTTTAAAAGTAAGTCAAACCCACAGCAAAACATCTTTAGTATTTGTGGTTAGAAGAATCTGTGAAATGGGGAGAACTGGAATTCCCTCTTGTAACTGGTTAATCCCTCTTGTAAAACCTTTAGATCTGTAGCAGGAATGATTTGAACAGAATGTAAACTAACTTAGAGGTGTTGTCCAAGGATGGGAAAATATGATTGTGTTTTAGTGTGGTGTCCAGTCATCACTTCCTTTGTCACAAGCGCTGACTGTAGCAGAGTCCTTTTGTTAGAGAATCTTCATTGATGTGCTTGAAGCTGCAGGACCTGACAGCCAGCTGATGTTTCTTCGAGTATACTGAAATAATGTCACCTTTCCCAACGTGAGCAGCGTGTATTTTACTACTGCGTTGGGTACAAAACATTATATGTAGATTATCACATTTCTTTAGAGAAAAGATAGTATTTTTGAAAAGTCCTTCTTTACAGTACGTTTTATTTTCCTGCCTTTCAAACTCATTTGAATGCTAAAAATATTTTAAAGTAATATTGAACCCATTTCTGATTTCATCCTCAAACTGTATAAACACTTCCAAGTGTAACCAGGAGCATCTGGAAGCCTTCCAGGTGTTATCACCTGGGCTGAAGCTAATCGCCTGGGTCTGGACACCGCAGGGGCTGCCTAAAAACATCAGTTTCTTTAATTAAACCGGTAGTTCACTCACATTGTTAAAAAACTGACACAAGTCTGTCAAGTGAGAGCCTCCCCCGGTCCCCTTGGTGCTTTCCTCAGGGATGATTTCTTGGAGCAGAGAGCATGTTTGCAGCTCCCTTGCCCCCGTCCTGCCTTTGTCTTCTTACTGGAAGCTGCACCCCGTCCACATGGTTGCCTGCCTGTACACAGCAGCACGTGGAGAGCTTCCCCACTCTCCCTTTCTGCAGTTGCTTGGTTCCCACTGTGTGGGATTGGTTCAGTCTGTTCCCCACTGGTGGATGGTCAGCTTTCTAGTCTCATCAGTGCCATAATGAATAGCTCTCCTCAGCTACATGTATCTGTGTAGAACAGATTCCTCAAAGTGAAATTAATGATGGAAAGGAACATGCATTTGTAATTTTGATCAAATCATCAAATTGTCCTCCAAGAGTTTGTATGTTGGTGGAGCCCTAAAGCTTTAAAAGCAGCACGCTTAAACCCAGCATAGACATCACTGGGTATTTTGTGTATGTTATTAATACAGTTGATAAATACTCAAGTTATTCTTCAGCTTATGATTCTGTATCATTTTGTACCTCTCAGTCGTTTGTGATTTATCTGTAATTTTATGGCATACCCTTTTTTTCCCCTTTAAGACAATTTTTTAACACATTTTCATGTTCAGAGCAAAACTGAGGGGAAGGTTGTACAGCGATTACCCACATATGCTCCCGCCCCCTACCCACGATAATCTTCCCATTATCTGCATCCCCCACCAGAGTGTACACTTGGTATGATTGATGAACCTCGTTGATACATGATAATTATCCCGAGTCCATAGTTTACTTCAGGGTTCACTCTTGGCTTGGTACATTCTGTGTGTTTGGATGAAGGTGCAGTGGCATGTATCCATCATTAGAGTGTCATGCAGCGTTTTTTCACTGCCCTAAAAATCCCCTGGGCTTCCTTGGTGCTTTAGTGGTAAAGAATCTGCCCATAGTGCAGGAGATTCAGGTTCGATCCCTGGGTCAGGAAGATCCCCAGGAAGAGGGAATGGTAGTGACATCCCATGCAAGAGGAGCTCCCATGAACAGAGGAGCCTGGCAGGCTCCAGCCCATGGGGTCACTTAGCGACTGAACAACAGATCCCCTGTGTTCCTTCTAATTTATCCCCCTCACCAACAAAAGCAAACTCCTGGCAATCATTGATTATTGTTACTGCCTCCATAGTTTGCCTTTTCCAGAATGTCATATAGTTGAAATCATGTAGTATGTCATCTTTCAGATTGTATTCTTTCATTTAGTAACATGCTTTTCAGGTTCCTCCATGTCTTTTCATGGCCTGATAACTCATTTTTTTTTAGAACTGAATAATATTCCATTGTCTGGATGTTGGTGTACTTTTTAGACTAAATGCATTCATTTCTGTCCTAGCCCACACACACTTCCATATTTTGTACACTGACACCTCTAAGTTCAGAACAAGGCTGTTCTTCTTTCTCCTGACATGGGACTGCTGCCTACCAGCTGCAGCTCCCAGCATTTGGGCCAGGGGACCCATCTCTGGCTGGCTGCTTGCTTGTGGCCAGTGGTCTGAGGTGGCCTAGCCCCTGAGGTGAGGGGTTGCTCCCGCAGAGGCCGAATCCTCGCTCCGCCCCCACATCCTCCTCTGGGACTTTTAACTGGGTTGCCAGCACTGCCCTTCTCTGCCTGGATGCTGGAGAACAGTGAGCCCCTTTCTACAGGCCAAGCTGTCTGGTCCCCATTCCGGGGCTGCTGGTGGTTGATGGTTGGTCTGATGGTGGCTGTACCTTCTGACAGTACCTTCTTTCCCACCTTTGTCCCAGGAAGGCTTTTCTCCCCTCAGGGCTGAAGGAGGCAGCACACAGACCTCATTTAGGAAACTGTAAATTGTCCTAAACTGTCTGGGAAATGGCACTCCCCCTTCCCTGGGGCTTCTGAGGGAATCAAATGAGGTCAGAGGCTGGCTGCAAGTCCAGGACTCTCCTGATTTAGGGTCTAGTGTGACAGAGAGCTTCCACTCAGTATTATCTTATAATCCTTTCATACAAGTCTCTGGTGAACCGTCCCTGCCTGGAACGAAGGCCTGAGAGCAGGCACTTGCTCCCACTGAGGAAGGCCTGGGAGGAGGGGGATCACCTGGGGCTCTTGGGCAGATAGTGATCTTGAGGAAGGGCATTTTGTTGTTGTTGTTGTTCAATATAAAATCACTGTTCAGAATAAAGTAAAACCTTATTTTTACTAATTTATGTATTGCATTAAATATTGAAGCCTGAATCATAGATGATTTTAGAAAGAATTTGCTTTTAATTATTTCCTAATAGTTATTGTAACCAAAAAAAAAAAAAGGTTACATTAGATGTCTTTTCAGAATGTGACTAAATGCCTGAAGTTTATTTATAGTGGCATAAATGCCAATAAAATGGTGCTTTTTTTCTTTTCCTTTTCCTTTAGATTTTTAAAAAAATTTTATTTCTCCATTGTTGAAAAGTTGTTCCTTTATTTATTTGCATAATCTTTAAGAATTTTCAAAGCAATATGAGCATTAAATCTAGTAGAATTGTCAGATTATTAGGGCTTTTTACCATACAGAAGAGACGATTGCTGGCACGAACTCTGTACCAGGCATAGGGTGCCAGGTCCTTGGTGTGCATGTATCGTTCAGTCTTCATAGCAACTGTGGAAGATGGGGCAGTGACAGTAATAATAATGACTAATATTTACTGAGCACTCACTGCATGCCAGGCTAAGTGCTGTGTACACAGTGCATGACTTAATTCCTTCTTCAGTGATCCTAGAGGCAGGTACAATTTTCCTTTCCAGGTTAGAGCTAAGGAAGCACACATAGGGAGCAGGCAGGAGTAAGAGACAGAGATGGACCCGAATGAGGCTCTGGCTGGGTACCTTCCTCACTACCCAGCCTGAGCTGCCTCTGTTGTTGGTGTCTGATCAGCAGTATATTAACAAATGCACAGACGAGGCCTTGAATGGGCTCCAGGTCATCTAAGACTGAAAACCCTGTGAAAATGTCTAACATTCTGTGGATTCCTCAGCTTTAGACGTGAGCTTTTTCAGGATGCATTGCCCTTTTTGGTTCAAGGTGGGTTTTCTTTCTTTCTTTTAATCCAGTTTTGACTCAGGAATTAAAATTCTTTTTGTAAAAATTTCCAAGGTTGATGAATAAAGGTGCTCAGCTTTTGAAAGATTTAAGAGATGCATTTAATAATGCCGAAGAGAATCTAGAGAATTCTGAAAAGATTTTAAAGAAAGCAGGCCTTTTTCATGGGGCCGAAGGGCTGCAGAGAGAAATAGGGGTAAGTGGGGAAGAGAGATCCTTGGGAGGGAGTTTGATGCTCAGAAGTAGAGCAGCACATGCACAAAGCAGCGTCTAAACTCTTGGGTAGTTTACTTCCAATACCACCATCTCTTCTCTATTATGCTTTTTAATGTTTGCATCACCGGTAGGATAGAGGGTCATTGATGCCAAGATGTAGCCAGAGGGGGAGATAGACTTGGCTGGTTTTCTGGAAGATAGGCAGCAGGAAGAAGGTGTGAAGAGGAGGATGAGCAAAATAATGTAACATTTCAAGAAAATTCATTGTTGAATTTTGTTCTCTTTGTTTCTGTTCTAGGAAAATAGTAATAAATGTTAAAATTACCTCTTGCCCTCTTGGGCTAGACAAAGTAACTTGTTAACATTGATACCGTGTATCACCTGTAGCTCAGGCCTGTTCTCTCAGCTTGCAGTTGGCTGTCCCGGCTCCTCTGCTAAGCATGGGGTGGGAGGCACTGGGCACTGACCTAATCCCTGTGTTCGTGGCCTTTACAGCCTCATGAGCTGTAACAAGAAGTGATAGGAGATTTTAAGATCACCCTTATGTCTGTAGACTGTGGAAGAGTTCATACTTCTGGCCAGTGCAGAGTGTAATAAACTGGTTTGTACATGTTTTGAGAGAAAAATCAGTTCTGCTGATGTGGAGGATCTGGGGTTCTGAATGTAATTCAAAGAAAATAAGATATTATGACAGAAAGAGGAGAATTCAGAAAACCTGAGGGAAGAAGTGTCTTTTAGATGGTTTGTTTAATTAGCTGATGCATTTGAAACAACTCCTTTCAAACAAAACTTTTCAGATGTTACTGGCTGGAAAGATTGAGTCAGTCACCTGCCAGGTATTTGATTTTGTAAAATGAAAAGCCTTTTCCAGCGTGTCTGATAGTAGTTCATTCCTTAAGGTGAAATGCTGCCTTCTGGTCGAGATGCATCGGAATGGGTCTTGCAGCATGGGGGGTGGTCAGTGTTTGGTGTGACCGTCCCCAGACTGAGGTCTCTGTGGTCCAGAGGGGAGAGGACCCTTGTGGCCCCGCGTGGTGAAGCCCTTCCGCTCCCGCGGCGTCGGGTCTGCTCAGCTTTCTCCTTCCTGAGCTGCTGCCACGGGCGCCGCAGCCTCACTGGGCGTGGTGGAGCCTGAGCGCCCGCAGCTGCTTTTCCCGGGTCAGCTTAGCTGAGAGGCACAGGGGAGCCTGGACCTGGTGGAGACGGGGAGGAAAGAGGTTCAGCCCCGCACCCCTCCTTCTCCCAGTGCCTTCCAGCCACAAATGAAGAGTCATTTGTGGAGGTTGACTCCCCAAAGTGTGTATGTTCTATCTTGAGTTCCTTGGTGCAGCTGGAAAGTCCCGAGGGGGCGAGAATTCCTGTTCCCAGCTGTGGCTGCGGACACAGCGTCTGCCGTTGGCTGTGTGACGGGGCTCATCTTCTGCTGAGGGTGACCCTGGAAAGCAGGTTCACCCCGAATCTCTTGCAGCCTCAGCTTTGCCCTCTCCTGGGCCCATCCCGTGCTGATGTGGTGGGGAGACAGGAACCTCCTGGGATTGGAAGTGGTGGCGCTCAATCTTGAATTTTCGGAACTTCCGATGATTCAGACTGGTGTTTGCCCAACCTGTATGTGGGGACACTGGGTGTGTGGAAAGCACAGCTGTGTTGTGTTGCAACAGCCTCCTGCTTCACTCTCCTGTGTCATGTTTTGTTCTGAACTAGAGAACAGGGAAAAGTAATGGTGAGGAAAGTGCGATGGTGTGAGTGTGGATCTGCCTTGCGCAAGCACTGCACACCCCCTTCTGTCTGTTACAGAGACTGTACATCATGTATGTGGCTGTTAGCGTATTCATACATGTTTGGACTGGGTAGGTGAGGACGCAGCAGAGTCAGTCAACCCTTCCTGCACCCAGACAGCTGTGAGATGATGTGCTTGTGCTGAAACAGGATGAGAAAGAGTGGACACAATGTGGCAGACCAGTAAAAACCAAAACCAGAAACGAGGCATAGACATAACACCTGCCACAGCCGTAGAAGGTGCGGGCTCCCTGGGACTAGAGCAAGACAGAACCAGAAAAGAATACGCATCAGTTTGATAGTGGCAGCACGTGGTGAACTTTTTAAGGTAAGAAAGTTTTTGTGCAGGATGGCGTTAAGATAACTGGTGTCAGTGGCAAAGCGCCCCTTTGCTGCTCTCAGCGCGTAGCCCTGGGATACCATTGTCCCTGTTTCACAGTTGAGGGAATTAAGACGCAGAGATTAAGCTGTTTGCCCAGGGACACGGGGCTGATTGACTCAGCCAGGATTTGCACTCCTGTGCTCTGCCTGCGAGTGTTCTTTCTGCGTTCCCATTTCTGACTCCCACTTGCTACGCTGGACTAGGGACCCTGTTGTTGACTTTGCTGTGGTTATCTGTTCTTCTGAATTTACCTGCTGTTGTCCTGGCCTGCCCGCCCTCTCCTAGAAAAGTGCTTTGGGACTCCTGGAAGGGTCAGTCGGGAGCATCCGCAGGCTATTCCAAACTTTGAATGTACAGTATCTGTAGCTCACTTCCTTCTTCTGGTCTCTAGAGCTTGACACTGCATCCCCTCCTAGCAGGTAAGAAGGAAACCTAGTGTCTGCAATAAGTGGCTTCCATTGTCTTTGTTTAAATGAGTTTCATTTTCTTGTTCATAGATTAAGAAGCATTGAATTAAACATATGCACACACTCAATTTTTCTAAAATAGTGGTCAGTAGAAGGCGATGGCACCCCACTCCAGTACTCTTGCCTGGAAAATCCCATGGATGGAGGAGCCTGGTGGGCTGCAGTCCATGGGGTCGCTAGGAGTCGGACGCAACTGAGCGACTTCACTTTCACTTTTCACTTTCATGCATTGGAGAAGGAAATGGCAACCCACTCCAGTGTTCTTGCCTGGAGAATCCCAGGGACGGGGGAGCCTGGCAGGCTGCTGTCTCTGGGGTCGCACAGAGTCGGACGCGACTGAAGCGACTTAGCAGCAGCAGCAGATGTGTGTACATGTGGAAGGCAACAAATACAAATGTTAGTTATATTAGAGGGTTGTTCTCATTTATTTTGACTATATCTCACGTCGTCTTTGTGTCTGGAGACCTTAGTGAATCTCCAGGTTAAGGACGACACGATAGCATGAAAGCCGTGGCATGGAACCCCCGAAGCCCCAAAACGTGGAAGCACAGGAGTGTGGAGGTCGCCTGCGGGAAGCCCTGGCCAGTGGTTCTCTTTGCTGTCTTCTGTATCCAAGAGTCCTGTTGTCGCTTTGTAATTAAGTGTTCTTGAGCCTGAGGAAGCAACCCCACCTTGGGGCACTCTACAGAACAACTGACCTACCCTCTTCAAAAATCTCAGAGTTATGAAAGACAAAGTCTGGAGGTCATTTCTAGAATAAAGGAGAAGACAGAGACATGACAACCTAAATGTGTTGGGATCTTGAAATGGGTTTTTTTTTTTAATTGTTTTGCAGTGTGTTTTTTTCTTCTTTATCTGAAATAGAT
The DNA here is from genome assembly GCF_000754665.1 of Bison bison bison. Taxonomy (NCBI): domain Eukaryota; kingdom Metazoa; phylum Chordata; class Mammalia; order Artiodactyla; family Bovidae; genus Bison; species Bison bison. The sequence goes on along the minus strand of NW_011494716.1, from coordinate 1,343,799 downwards.
TTTGCAACAGGAAAAAGAAATGTGATAAAGGACATTTTGGGAACAACTGGCCAGATCTGAGTAAGGGCAATCAGTATTAAGTACCATATCAGTGTTCAGTTTCCTGAATTTGTCAGCTGTCCTGCACTTGTGTAAGGGTGTTCTTAGGTGTCACACAGCAAAGCACTCAGGAGGAAAGGCGAGGCTCATGCCGTCCACAGCTGCTCTCAGAGGCTCTGCAAGCAGAGTGTGTGTGCAAGGAGTGTCTAGTCCCTCACAGGCAGGATGAACTAAGTATGTGTTCGAGGTGGCTTATGAGGCGTGTATGTTTAGTGAACTCAGGAGGTTGAAAAGGGACTGGTTGGTTTTGCAGGAGGAGTCTCCGTAGTTACTGTTGAATGTGACAGAGGGCTGGACGTGAGGTTTTCTAGCCTGAGAGAAAGTGCATACAGAGGAGAAAGCTTGCTGATGCAGGTGCTGGCTTGTGGTATTGTGGCTGGGAGGTTGGGTGCCCCAGCAGGTGCTGAGGAGAGTGAAGGAGTTTGAACTTCATCCGTAGACATGATGAAGATACCAAGATGCCTTCAGCTGCAAGTTACCTTAGACTGCAGCTGGAATGGCTTCAGTGATACGAGTGTATTTACTCTTGTTACAGGAAGTCTGAAGATGGTGGGGGGTGGGGCGTGGTTCCAGGATCGCTGTGTTAGCCTAGAGATGGCTTCATGGACCTGGGTGCTTGTGTTTGCCCTGCAGCCATCCTTAACGCGTGAGCCCTGTCTCCTTTCCTGGCTGAAGAGCGTTGCTGCAGTTCCAGGGTGAAATCTAGTGAAGAATGGGAGGTCATCTTCTGAGCATCCCTTAGCATTGGGAAGGAAAACCATCTCCAGAATGCCTTGGCCCACTTGCCTTCCGTTTCCATAGCTGGGACTGTGTCACTTGCCATGGGGAAGGTGGTCTGGTGGTTTTTGCTCCTTGGACTGGAAGGCGCTTCCCTTCCTGAAAGGAACATCCCAGGCAGCCAGCTGAGGAGCTGGTTGGGGAAGACAGTCACAAGAGTCTGCACCTTGAAGAAAAAGGTTTTCAATTTTCTAAAAGTGGTTGGTGGCAGGGGCAATGGCTTGTTAAATTTTATAAGCCGCATGCACACATCACCCCCCATTTTACCCGTGCACCTATTTTTGGCAGGTTACTTTCCAGCTACTGCCCACATGCACACACTTTAGTGCTAATCTTGCTCTCTGTGCCATTCTGCATACAGTTTCTATTTGCATGTTTTTATATAACACAAACATTTTCCTATATTTGTACAGTCTTCATATGTTAATGGATGTATAATGTTCTCCTGTTTCTATTGTGCAGCAGCTTATTAAACCTCTATTATTGGATGACAGTAATAATAATAGCTGAGGGCTTCCCTGGTGGCTCAGCAGTAAAGAATTCGCCTGTAGTGCAGGAGCCACAGGAGCCGTGGGTTCGATTCCTGCGTCAGGAAGACCCCCTGGAGGAGGGCATGGCAACCCACTCCAGTATTCTTGCCTGGAGAATCCCATGGACAGGGGAGCCTGGCGGGCTACAGTCCATGGGGTCACAGAGTCAGACATGACTGAAGCGACTTAGGAAGCACACACAAGTAGCCAATACTTTCTGAACCCTTAGCACCCTCAGGCACTGTTTAAGTTATTTACATGTATTAATTCATTTAGTCCTCACAGCAACCCTCTGAGGTGTAGTAGCCATTATCACTCCCAGTTTCTAGAGAAGAACTGAGGCACAGAAAGCCTACGTGACTTAACCAAGGTCGCACAGCTGGTAAGTGGGAAGCAGGAGGCAGAGCCGGCATCCAGATACTGGCAGTCTTGGTCTTGAGCTGTGATAACCAGTAGGTTAAACTGCTTCTGAGTATAGTCTGCGTTTATTTTGATGTTACAGGTAATTCCACGGTGACTGTATTTCTGCACATCTTGTCCTTTGCACTTGCACACATGGCCAGGTTGTTGTTATTTGAACACTGTGTGGTCAGTGAAGGACTAGGGATGACATATATAGGCCACACAAGAGAAGTGTTACTTTGAGAAGGACTGGAAAGAAGGAGTTGCTATAATTTTCATGTTTGATTACCAAAGGATGGTCTCTTTGGTTTACTGTTTTATCTTCCTTTGTGATCCTTACGTGTTTGTATATCCGTTGCACATTTATTCTCGGGAGGTGTGCTTTCCATCTTTATGTAAGATTGACTTTAACCCTTTCTGTATAATTCAAGTACTTTTTAAGCTATTTTCTTTTACTTTTAATTCTTTTTAATTTCTGTATATATCTTTATTTCCTGTAGCTTTAGCACTTTGAGGAATCTCATTTTCTGTTAAGGCTAGTTTTTTTTTTTAATAGTTTACTTCTTTTATATATATATTCACTTAAGGCTAGGCTTTAATTTTCTCAAATTACTGTTGGTCTAACCTGATGCCCAGTTAATGTTTTACACACATACATTCTTGAAGCATTTTAACATCATAATTAAGCGAACTCGTTAAATTTCCATTGTATTCCTTTAATTTGTATTTGCCTTACCCCACACTCTTTATTGTTTTGGAATATAGGATAGAATCTATCATTCTAGATAGCCTTCCTCTCATCTCTGTTTAACTTTCCCTTCTTCAGAATTTGAAAAATATTTTTCTGTTTTATTTTCTCAAATGAACTTTCAGATCATTTTGACATTACTCGTAAGACACGCGAGTGTTCCGTGTTAAGCGCCCCTTTAGGTTACGCTTGTAGTAACATGTGACAGTTGGAGAGAGATTATGGTTGCTTAGTTTCTCATTTCTGTTTCCTGTTTCATTTCTAGATTTTGGATCATTGTTTGACTTGGAAAATGATCTTCCTGATGAGTTGATCCCCAATGGAGGAGAATTAAGCCTTTTAAACAGTGGGAACCTCGTTCCAGATGCTGCTTCCAAACATAAACAACTGTCCGAGCTCCTGCGAGGCGGCAGCAGCTCCAGCATCAACCCGGGAATAGGCAATGTGAGTGCCAGCAGCCCCGCGCAGCAAGGCCTCGGTGGCCAGGCCCAGGGGCAGCCCAGCAGTGCCAACATGGCCAGTCTGGGTGCCATGGGCAAGAGCCCTCTGAACCAGGGAGATTCTTCCGCCCCCAGCCTGCCTAAGCAGGCAGCCAGCACCTCCGGGCCCACTCCTCCTGCTTCCCAAGCACTGAATCCGCAAGCACAAAAGCAAGTGGGGCTGGTGACCAGCAGCCCTGCCACGTCGCAGACGGGACCTGGGATCTGCATGAACGCAAACTTCAACCAGACCCACCCAGGCCTCCTCAATAGTAACTCTGGCCACGGTTTAATGAACCAGGCCCAGCAAGGACAGGCGCAGGTTATGAATGGATCTCTCGGGGCTGCTGGCCGAGGAAGGGGAGCTGGGATGCCATACCCTACTCCGGCCATGCAGGGGGCCACAAGCAGTGTGCTGGCTGAGACGTTGACCCAAGTTTCACCGCAAATGGCCAGTCATGCAGGGCTGAACACCGCACAGGCCGGAGGCATGAGCAAGGTAAGCGAGCGTCAGTGCTTTGCAGCTGTCCCGCTAACCACGGGCACGTTCCTGTCCTCCTCTAGGTGTTCCTCCTGCCCCTCCTTCTCGAAAGGGTTGGATTTGGCATTCCATGTCCTTCTTCCCAGCATACAGATCCCTGCCGTGTCTTTAAGGTAGGAATTATTGAAGAAGCCAGTGGTAGGCTAGCCTGCACGTCAGATGGTTGAGAACACGGAGGGGAGTGTGGGCCGAGGGCCAGTTTTCAGCCTCTAAGACAAACGTGTGGAGATAGGACCACGTGGTTGAGAGGCAACTTCGCGGGGAGTCAGCCTTCTGTGGCGTTAGTGGGCCCGGCAGAGGCGCTCTGCCGTCGCCTCCCGCCGCCAGCCAGGGCAGTCCTCTTCATGCCCTTCCTGTGTTACAGCCAGCTGGCCTGGTGTGTTTTGCCACAGCCTCCGTTTTACCAGCGAGGAAGCTGGGTTCCTAGCTGGTTATCTCCTGCTGGGCTTAACAGGGAAGAGGTGGCATGGCAGAGCTTCGGGTCTCAGAGGAAACTCAGAGCAAGGGTTCTCCAGATGGGCTCCCAGGCCAGCGGCGTTAGCACTACCTGGAGCCTGTAAGGCACTCAGAGCTGCTGACTCGGGGGGTGTGATGGCTGTGCAGCGTAGAGCTCTGCTCCTGAGAAGGGCCTTGCAGCTGGTGTACAGTGTAGGAACTGAACGTGGAGAACAGGGAAGGCAGATGCCAAGGTGGAGAGAGCCCACTGGAAAAATGAGAGCAGACAAGGGACAGAGGATGCGGGCTGCCTTAGTGGCTTAGATGGTGAAGAATCCGCCTGCAGTGTAAGAGACCTGGGTTGAATCCCTGGGTAGGGAAAATCCCCTGGAGGAGGAAATGGCAACTCACTGCAGTGTTTGTGCCTGGAGAATCCCATGGACAGAGGAGCCTGGTGGGCTACAGTCCATGGAGTCGCAAAGAGTCTGACACGGCTGAGCGACTTCACTCTCACTTTCAAGGGGCAGAGCACGGACTGACCCACCAGACGCCGACCCCTGGGACACGCTGAGGAGGCCAGCTGCTGCCCCCAGTGCCCCTGATTTAGGCGGTGTTTGGTGCATCAGATTCCAGAACAGGAACAGCAGAACTGTTTGAATTTGATGAGTCCCAGATGAGGGAGAGGGAGAGGTCAGCGTCGAGCAGTTTCCCCGTAAGGTTGATGCCGGCACTGGGTGACAGCTGTGAACCGTGTGACTGGCTTGGCTAAGAAGAGGGTATTTTTTAACTGAAGAAGTAAAAGTGAAGTAATTCTAAACATTCACATTTCATTTATCTCTTTTGAAGTGTTATTAAGGGAAAATGTGAACTCAAATTTTTGTTGTCCCTGGTGTTTGAAGAGGGGTCTGTGTGTGCGTGCACGTTTTAAAGTTGAATTGAGAAGAGATTTCTTTGGGTTTAGGCTTCATGGGTAGATTTGATGTTTGTTCCTTCCTGATTCACTGGTCATTCTGCTCCAAATGCCCAGTTACGAAAAGGTATTTTGGAGAATTTAAGTCACACACAAAAATAAACAGGGCTCCTGAGTAATCTTAGAAATTATCGAGTTGTTTTCTTTAAAATGTGGATTATCTGTCCATATTTGCCACATTAGATACTAAAAGAGAATTTTAAAACACAAATGTTCATTAACCACTGTAGTGATGTCAAATGTCACAGAGCCTCTTGTGAGAGGATGAGAGCAAAAAAGGCAAATAATTGTCTTAGTGTTTTATGAAAATAGTTTTGACCCCTGAAAAGACCTGAGTCCCTTGACCACATTTGGAGAGCCATTGGTAGTGTGTGTGTGTGTGTTCATGTATTCCTAAAAGTTGGACTTGGCATACCCGGGCAGAGTACACTGTCACGTGTACATACGTGATGTCCTGTGTCATCAGTGTCCACTAGATACTCGGTTTCCCAGTGGTTGCATGTGTCGTGGTTTGTTATTAGAGTCCCCTCCCCCGAATTGAATAACCTATCTTTTATTCAGTTGCTGTGGCTCTTAAGAAGCTGTTAATCTCTAGAATTCTTACAGTTTATTTGTTGACACATCTGGCTGTTTTGCTTGTTTTTTGTTCTGGGAGTTGCCTGAAGCCTGGGCATTGCTGATCACGTCTCCCTCGCTCCATGTTCCTCCGTCTGCCCAGCGTTTTCACTCCTTTGTACAGCGGGGTCTGTCTTCAGACAGCAGCAAGCGTGCAGTGTGAGGACGGTAAGCCACATGACTTGTGGCACAGCCGTCTCCCATCCCAAAGAGGCCGATGGCGAAGAAAGGGTGGGAGGTGGCATTTTTGAAAGTTGCCGTGGCCTTTGGTTGGGACAGAAGAGCTAACAGTGGTGGGCAAATAGTGGGAGCGAGAGACACATTCATTTTAAGCTGAATAAGATTTTAAATGCACAGAGGGACAAAGAAACTTTTTTTAAAAGGCAATTTTGTTTAAAAAAATTATTGGTACAAAGGATATGCAGATTTCCTATAAAATAATGTAGATAGTAAAAAGAGCAGCCCCTCTTCTGCTTACAGGTAACTGCTTCTGTACAGATATATTAACACAGGTCCTTTTTTAATATACGAAATGGAACTAGACTACATGAGATGAGCACCTTGCTGTTTTAGGTAACAATAGACCACGAAATGCCTTTCCATGCCAGTGGGCACAGATTTTTCTTGTTTTCCATGATGCACCATAGTTCCTGTACCCTGATGAGGAGCATTTGGGTTCTTTCTGACATCCCATTAGTACAGGCAGTGCTGCAGCGACTGTCCTCCAGTGGGCATACCCACATGCGTTGTGAGGTACATTCTGAAAAGTGAAGTTACTGGGTCAAAGACTTTGTTAACAGTTTTGTTTTTAGACAGTAATCATGCATATGGTTTAACAACTAAGTCAAATTTTTTTAAAAATCAGCATTAAGGATAAAAACTGAAAAGTTAGTCTCCCTTAATTTTTGACCTTTACTGCTACTGCTACTGCTAAGTCACTTCAGTCGTGTCCGACTCTGTGCGACCCCATAGACGGCAGCCCGCCAGGCCTCCCCTGTCCCTGGGATCCTCCAGGCAAGAACACTGGAGTGGGTTGCCATTTCCTTCTCCAAGGCATGAAAGTGAAAAGTGAAAGTGAAGTCGCTCAGTCGTGTCTCTTAGCGACCCCATGGACTGCAGCCCACCAGGCTCCTCCGTCCATAGGATTTTCCAGGCAAGAGTATTGGAGTGGGGATTTTTGACCTTTGGTTCTCCCAAATTCTCTCACCAAAGGCAGCTACTATTTCTTATCTGTCCTGCCAGAGATGGTCTGTAGATATACAGGCACAGAGAGGGTGTGTGTGTGTGTGTGTGTGTGACTTCTAAACATAGTATAGTATAACCTCTCCCCTCCCCTGCGCCCCCATCACATACATGTGTGTGCACCTGTCCTTTCCGCCCCGCAGCAGTGCAGGTTGGAAGCTGTTGCATGTTAGACGGAGCTCTCAGTTCCTCTCATGAGGTATGTCGGGGGAGTAGCCCCTGATTTGGCTGTATCTTAATTTATAGGACTAATGCCCCAATGGCTGTATGTTTTGATGCTATACGTTTGATTTTTGATTTGTGTATATATCTTTGTATAGCTAGATGTATCTGCTGGAGAGATTTGGGGGGTGAAATTTCTGGATTAAAGGATAGTGACATTTTTAATAAGCATAGATATTTAAGCACAGAACCTCTCCCAAAACATGCAGATTATACCCTAACCAACAGCAGATGAGTCCCTGTGCCTCAAATTCTCACCAACACTGATA
>NW_011494716.1:1309165-1336370 GCF_000754665.1 Bison bison bison | reverse complement strand
CTGATACCTTTTTTTTTTTTTTTTTAACTGATTGCCGTTCTCTTAGGTACAATATCTTGTCATAAATTCATGGGCCTTTCTATTTTGCTGTTGCTCATATTCTCTGTCAGTTTTTCTTTTGTCTTGTTTCCCATTTTTTCTTGTTGGTTTGTACTCAGTATTTTTGCATATTAAAAGCTAAAGTCTAAAGACAAAAAATTAGAAGCAAAAAGCATATAAAGTGAGATGAGAGAAGCAAAATCAAGCATAGCGTGTGTGAAAGTCGCTCAGCCGTGTTCAACTCTTTGCGACCCCATGGCCTATACAGTCCGTGGAATTCTGTAGGCCAGAATACTGGAGTGGGTAGCCTTTCCCTCCTTCTCCAAAAGATCCTCCCAACCCAGGGATCGAACCCAGGTCTCCTGCATGGCAGGCAGATTCTTTACCAGCTGAGCCACCAGGGAAGCCCAAGAAAACTGGAGTGGGTAGCGTATCCCTTCTCCAGTGGAGCTTCCTGACCCAGGAATTGAACCGGGGTCTCCTGCGTTGCAGGCGGATTGTTTACCAACTGAGCTATCAGAGAAGCCCTGAAAATATGAAGTGACTCATTTTTTTTTCCTGAAAGTGTTATCATTTTTTTTTTAAGCTAAAGTCTTTTAATGAGGGAAAGTGTTTCCCCTTTTCTTTACTTGCCAGAATGGCCACATAGTTCTGAGTTTTTACCGAATGGATGTTTTCAGTTTTTATAGAAGCAGATTTTTTCCATGTTTTCCTTTATGTCTCTTGGGTTTTATGTCATGTTTGGAAATACTTTTCTATTCCAAAATGGAGTATTATATATTCTTTTCCCTTATAGCTTGGGTCTTTAATCCAGAATTCATTTTGGCTTGAGTTTCTATATTAATAGAAATCTAGCTTTGTATACACTTTTCCAAATTAGTTAGCCCAGTGCATTTATTTAGTATTACTAATCTATCTATTTTCTCAGTTGTCTTACCCTGTTCATGCAAGCTTTGTCTTTTATGTCTTTTATGAGTCTTATGTTGCTCAGAAGCATACTATAGTTTTCTTTATATAAGTAATACACCTTTTTTTCCCCTAAGTTTCTGGATGTATTCATGGTGTTTTGATATAGGAAAGATGTTAACATATATATGTCACTTCAGTAATCTGGCCACTTGATGGAATTCTCTTGTTCTAATACTTTTTCAAGTGAGTCTCTTAGGTTTTTCCTAGTATACAGTTATCTTTTGCATTATTGGTACTTTTGTCTTCTCCTTGGCAGTATTTCTACCAATGTTTATGCTCTTAGGCATCCCTGTCTTGTCTCTGATTTAAATAGAGATGTATTTGGTGTTTTATTATTAAGTATAACGTGAGCTTTGGTTTTCAGCCTTTTTAAATTGGGACATAATCTATTCCTCATTTGTTGGATGTTGGATTTTATCAGAGTCCCTCTTGACATCTATATTATTGCCCTGTGATTTTTTTCTCCTTTGTTTTATTTATGTGGCAAATTATCTCAGATTTCCTACTGTCCGGTTGAACCACCTCTGTAATTGTGAAATTAAGTTAATATTTTGCTGGATTTTATTGGCTAGCATTCATTTAGAATTTTTGCTTCTCACTAATCAATAGTGAGATTGATCCCTGATTCTTTTTTGTGTGTTTTGTCAGGTTTTCGTATCAGAGTTGTGTTAAATTGGTCAGAGTTTGGAAGCTGTTCATATCTGTTCTCTGAAACAGTTTGGAATTTAAATGATCTGTTCCTTGAAGAACTGAGAAGCTTCATCTGTACAAAAGCTATATGGGCCTGAAGTTTTTTCCCCAGAGGGTGACTTAAGATCTTTGACAATACTCCATTAGACTCTTGGTCTCAAATCAATATCTTTTTGTTTTAGAAAAATTTAAGTTTGTTTTTATTCTGAAGAAAAACTCAAAGCATTTAACTTCTACTCTTCATTAAAAATAAAAAGTGGGTACTATTCCCATTTTACAGATTAGAAATAGAGGCACATAGAATGGAGAGGAGAAACTATTTCATTTAAATCACATCATTCTTTGTTAACATTACTGGCATGTTGTTGAAATGGCTCGTGTTTTCTATTTTAAATGTTTAAGAGTCACACAAAATTAGGAATGAGAAAGTGGAAATAATCATAAACATTATAAAGGGCTTCCCTTGTGGCTCAGCTGGTAAAGAATCCACCTGCAATTCAGGAGACCTGGGTTCAATCTCCAGCCTTTCCCTGGAGAAGGGAAAGGCTACCCACTCCAGTATTCTGGCCTGGAGAATTCCATGGACTGTATAGTCCATTGGGGTCACACAGAGTTGGACGCGACTGAGTGACTTTCACTATCACTATCAGCCAGGCTTCGTGGGATCCTATCCGGGCTGTGCTGGGTGATCATGGGGAGTTACTCAGCGCCCCTCTCCTCCCTCCACTCTGTGTGTCTCCGTTTCAACAGTAGGAAACCTCGTATGTTACCTTTTTGGTAGCATGCTCTACTTTTCTGTAGAGAATCAAAACTTGTCTTTTAGGAGGACAGCAAAAAATATATTTAAAGTGGGGATTGGAAGCTATACGCAAGTTCTCTTGCCTGGAGGTGTTGTTGCCGTGTAGAGAGGTGGCAGAGGAAGCAGACTGATACCAAGAGGAAGGTATTGCAGAGTATCTGGGCAAGGGGTCCAGTTCCAAGGCTGTTAAGTGCTTTTGCAGCCTCGGAAATCTGTTCAGTCCTTTCTTATAAGTAATATATAAGAAATCAGGGAGTTTTGTAATTAAAAAAAAAAGAAATCAGGGACCAAGATAGTTTGTATGGTAAGCCCTCTTCACAAAGGGTTAGATTAGGACTTGTTTTTGATAAGGCTTTTGGAATATTAGTCTTGTTTTAGAAAGTAGTCAGAAAAAAGGGGCCTGGCTTTCCCTAGAGCTGTCTTATAGGTGAAGGTTTTGATTTAGATCTAGATCCCCTGGTCAGTCAGCCAGCATTTTGGTTAGATAGGATAAAGCGATGATTCTCACACTTGGCGTCCAGCACAGTCACTGCGGGCTTGCTAACCCAGCGTGCTGGGGCTCCCCAGAGTTCCTTCTACAGTAGGTTTGGGGTGGGGCCAGCTCCCAGGTGACCGTAGTTGGTGCTGGTCAGGGACTGCACTCCGAGAACTGTCATGCTGAAGGGATGGATTAGCAGCATGTTGTCACTAAGGGAGGAATGGAGCCAAATTGGTTATTGGGAATGAGTGACCCACCTTTTCTATTTTGGAATGATAATTGAAAATTTCTAACATTTAGTAGCAAGAGAAATAATCCTGTACATTTGTCTGATGCTTTTCTCTTTTTCATGTCATTTCTTTTTAATGTCATGTCATCTGATCCTTGGTAGCAAATAAGGACATTTTTTGTTAAGTAAATCCTAATTTGGCCTTTTTAAAAAAGATCACAGTGAAAGTAAATGGTGACTTTATAGAACAAAAGGACTGAAAGCTTAGAAATACTCCAGTGAGCTGTGGTATGATTATAGAGCTATTGTAGGCACAGGTTTTGGTAAAAATGTTAAGCAGTCTTCTACTGGTTCAGTCATCTTATCATGACTTTCATGGAGAATATGTGAGTCAGGATGTGCTGAACTTCCCATGATATGTATGCATGAATTTATTTTTATTTATTTTTTGTAATGAATTTAAAAAATAATTTTATTTTTTTAATTTATTTTAATTGGAGGCTAATTATTAACACTAGAACACTCCAGTATTCTTGCCTGGAGAATCCCACGGACAGAGGAGCCTGGTAGGCTACAGTCCACGGGGTCGCAAAGAGTCAGACATGACTGAGCGACTTCACTTTCATAAATTAATTAGCCTCCAATTAAAATAAATGAATTTATTTTAAAAAACTTTTAAATGAGACTGTATATGTGTCGGTCATGGCTTTGCACAGAGTCCTGCCCTGCTGCTGCGCCTGTCCTTGCTGTCGTCTCCTCTTCATCTTCAGCGGTGGTACAGGTTGCCTCCCCACATGGAGTGCAGTTGAGTGCTTGCAGCAGAGGTTGGAATCTGGACTTGCTGCGTCACTAATTATTAGCTGTGGGAAAATCATGTAATCACTCTGGGTCTTGTTTGTCCTTTAAATGAGCATAATAGTAATATCTGCCTTTGAGAATTGTGTAGATTAAAAGAGGATTGTAATATCTATCTCATAGAATTGTTATGCTGATTAAATGAGATGGGGTATATCTAGTTCTTGGTGTCTGGGTTTACTGAAAACTTGCAGAGAAGACTGGGTTAGTTAGCTGGCCAGATGCTTTATTACCTAAAGGATTTGAGATAATTAACATTTGAAGTGATGAGACTGCTTTTCTGCTGTTTTCAGAGAATTATTTTTTAATTAAAAAAATAGTTGATTGAAGAAAAATTGTAGGTCTAGAGAAGAAAACACTGTCAATAATCCTATCACCCACTTCATAGTTGGTAATAACTTATTAACTTTTTGATGTTTTCCCTAGCAGTCTTTTATCCATAATTACTTACCTCATTTTATTTTTTTACTTTATTTTATTTTTTTTAGAAATATATGCATCATATTTTTTTAAATTATTATTACTTTACAATATTGTATTGGTTTTGCCATACATTAACATGAATCCATCACGGGTGTGTACATGTGTTCCCAATCCTGAACCCCGCTCCCACCTCCCTCCCCATACCATCCCTCTGGGTCATCCCAGTGCACCAGCCCCAAGCATCCTGTATCATGCATTGAACCTGGACTGGCGATTTGTTTCTTATATGATATACATGTTTCAATGCCATTTTCCCAAATCATCCCACCCTCACCCTCTCCCACAGAGTCTAAAAGACTGTTCTATACATCTGTGTCTCTTTTGCTGTCTTGCATACAGGGTTATTGTTACCATCTTTCTAAATTCCATATATATGCGTTAGTATACTGTATTGGTGTTTTTCTTTCTGGCTTACTTCACTCTGTATAATAGGCTCCAGTTTCATCCACCTCATTAGAACTGATCCAAATGTATTCTTTTTAATGGCTGAGTAATACTCCATTGTGTATATGTATCCATAATTACTTACCTCTTTTTAAAATAGAAATTGGAGTTACCTTTCTTTTTTTCAGTTAACTTTATAACATTATTTTTTGTAGTACAAACTGAATGTTTTGCAAAATAGCAACATTGAGTTCTTTGATTTGATAGGTCTCTAGGGTGACTACTTGGAAGAGCATACTTGTAAGAAAAACCAATCAACCTTATTACTTTCTAACTAGAGGTCAACAATTAGGATCTGGGGATAGAGATCCTAATTACTGTTTTATTATTTTTAAAAGTATAATTTGCATAGAGTGAAATGCACAAGATCTGAAGCGTTACAGTTTGATTTGTCAAGACTCATGCCGGTGTTATCCACACCCCTGTCACAGTACAGGGCGAATCGTTGGCCAAAAAGTCCCTTGGTATTCCTCCCTTTTTGTGTTCTGCCACCCATTTCTTTCACCATGGATGAGTTTTACCTGTTCTCAGACTTGATATAAATGGAATTGGGTAGTGTGGGGTTTGTTTTTGATGAGGCTTCTTTTTTGCTCGGTGTTTTTGAGATTCATCCATGTTGTTGCCTGGATTCAATAGTTCTTTTTACTGTTAGTGTCCACTGTGTGAATATACCATGACTGCTTATGTGGTTTCCTATTCATGGACATTGTGGTGGTTTCCAGTTTGAAGCTGTTAAGAATAAAGCTTCTGTGAACGCTTTTGTATAAGTCTTTGTGTGGCCATATAAGTTTTCATTTCTCGTGGTTAAATAACTAGGGATGGAATTGACTGGATAAGGAGGGGTCTGTTTCTGGACTCTAGTCCAGGAGTCAGCAAATTTGTAGCCCAAGGGCCAAATTTGGCCCATAACCTAAGAATGGTTTTTATATTTCTAAAGCATTGATTAAAAAACAAACAACTAAAGAAAAGAATGAGGGATGGAAACCACTGGTTACCTGCTAAGACTAAACTATTTACTAATGACTTTTACAGGGAGTGTGCAACCCCTCTTCTAGTCTGTCCCATTGATCTGTTTATATATATATATATATATATATAGCTTATTTATTTATGGCTGCGCTGGGTCTTTGTGGCTGCATGTTTTCTCTAGTTGCGACAAAGAGGGGCTACTCCAGTTGCCGCGTGGGGGCCTCTGGCTGCAGTCGCTTCTGCTGTTGCGAGCAGGGGCTCTTGGACTTGTGGGCCTCGGTAGTTGCAGCACATGGGCTCAGTAGTTACGGCGCGTGGGCTTAGTTGCTCCATAGCATGTGGGATCTTCCGGGATCAGGGATCAAATCCTTATCTCCTGCATTGGCAGGTGGATTCTTTACCACTGAGCCACCAGGGAAGCCCTGATCTGTTTATTTCTTTAGCTTTATCAGATCAGATCAGATCAGTCGCTCAGTCGTGTCCGACTCTTTGCGACCCCATGAATCACAGCACGCCAGGCCTCTCTGTCCATCTCCAACTTTAGCTTATAGTAAGTATTAAAAACAAATTGTTTAATTTCTCATTTTCATTTGTTTGATGTCTAGATTTTGTCTAGATTGTTTCACTTGTTTGTTGCTAATATAGAGAAATAGAATTGATTTTTCTTTATTAACATTATATCCTGTAACTTTTCATAACTCACTTGTTAGCTCTACTTATGTGATAGATGCCTTAGAATTTTCTAGGTCATGTTGTCTTTGTAAAATAAAGAATTTTACTTCTTCCTTTCTAATTGGTGTGCTTTTTATCTTTTTGGCTCTCTGCTCTGCCTGAGACCTTCAGTACAGTGTTTAATGAAAGTGTTGAGAGCATGTACACCCTGTCTTATTCTTGATCTGTGGAGGAAAACAGTCTTCCATAAAGTATGGTGTTAGTTGTAGGCGTTTAAAGATCCCCTTCGTCAGGATGTTGCTGAGCCTTTTTATCATAGATGATTATTGAATTTCATCAGGTATTTTCCTGCATCTGTTGAGAGGATCAGGAGGATTTTCTTTATTCTGTTAATGTGGTAAAGTGCATCTTTCTAAATGTTGAACCAACCTTACCTTCCTGGGATAACCAACCTCCCTCGATTGTGATGTGCTATCCATTTTATGTACTGCTGGATCTTATTTATTAAAATATTGTCTTAGGATTTATGCTTCTATATTCATGAGGGATATGGATCTGTAATTTTCTTGCAGTATCTCCTGATTTGCTTTGGTATCAAGGCGATGCTTTTTTGTTCTCTGTTCCTTACTTTTTCTATGAGAGTTTAGTATTGTTTCTTTAAATATTTAATAAAATTCACCAGTGAGACCATCTGGGTCTGGAGTTCTCCTTGTGAGAAGATTTCAAATTATGATTTGATTAATTTAATAGGTACAGATTATTTCAATTTTTCATTTCTTCTTGTGTTAATTTTTTTTTTTCCCCAAGGAATTTATCCATTTCATCTCAGGTCTTAAACTTATTTAGCAGTGAAGTATTCATAATATTCCCCTAACTTCCTTTTAATGGCTATAGAATCTGTAATAATGTCCAGTGTCCCTTTTTTGAGTCTGGTATTTATAGTTTTATGTTTCTCTCATTTTCCCCTGATGAGTCTGGAGAGGAATTTGTCAACTTGATTGATATTCTCAGACAGCCAACTTTTGACTTGTCAATATTCTCATTTTCTATATCATTGATTCTCTTTATTTTCTTTCTTCTGCTTTGGATTTTTTTTTGCTCTTTATAACTTTTTGGGGGTAGGTGAACATTTGAGCAATACATTTCATTCTAAATTTGCTTTACACTGCACTTGATAAATTTTGATAGAGTTTTATCATTTAGTTCAAATATGTTAATATTTTACTTGTTATTTCTTGGACTCATTTTTTATGTAGAAGTGTGTTGCTTAATTTTCAAATATTTGAGATTTTTGCAGATACTATTTTGTTACTGATTTCTTATTCCATTGTGGGCAGAGAATGTGTTGTATATAATTTTTGTCCTTTGAAATCTCCGGAGGCTTGTTCTATGGCCCAGCATATGGTCTATCTTGATGAATGTTCTGCATATGCTTGAAAAGAATATGCGGTTGTAGGGTGTAGCATTTGTAAATGTCAATTAGAGTAAGTTGATTGTGTTCAAATCAGCTACATCTTTACTGATTTAAGTTAATATATATTTTGGATTATTATGTCTTCCTGATGAGTTGAGTTTTGCATCATTCTCAGTGTTTCTCTTTATTTCTATTTTTGTTTCATTAACACAGCTACTCTCATTCTTACTAACATCTGCAAAGGATGTCTTCTTTACCCTTTGTCCATGTCTTTGAAGGATGTCTTGTGTAAAGAATATGTAGTCAGAACTTGTTTTTAATTTATTCTGACAGTCTTTGCCTTTAAGTGGAGGGTTTAGTTTATTTACATGAAATGTTGATACAGTTACACTTCGGTCGATATCTTACCATTTGTTTTCTCTTTGTCCCTTCTGCATTTAGTTCTTCTTCTTTTTCCCTCTCTCTTTGTTCCTTTCCTGCTCTCCTTTTGAAGGCTAATTCCAACATCTTTGTCCTCTCTGTGTTTGCAGTCTTTCTGTTCGTTTTTTAAAAATATATAATTCCCAGTGATGGGTCATATTTTCTTGCCTCTTTGCATGTTTAGTTATTTTTGATTATGTAGTAGACATGGTGGATGTGTTGTTGAGTAAGAGTTTTGTTGTCTTTCTTTAGAGAGTGTTGGGTTTGTTCTGGAAGACATTTGACTCTGCCCTTCGTATTCCTCTTGGGTGCTTTTCCTTCAGTGCAAATAATTTAGGAACGATTTGATTCTAAAGCCCAGCCGTTAACATATCTCAGACTTGAACATATCTTTGGGCAGGGCTTCCTAAACTTTATAAGGATTTGCAGATCACCTGGGGATCTTGTTAAGGTGCACATTCTGCTTTGGGAGGTCTTGGGAGTGGGGTGCTGTGAGTCTGCTTTTCTTAGCAGCTCTGGGAGGGTCAGGTGGTGTGGCTGTGCTATCTGGGCACTGGAAGGTCTCTCCATCTTGATGGTATAAGCGTAATTAGGGTGTGTAATGGGTGCCCACTGGTGACCGAATACATCACATTTCAGAAGTTATCTTTCATTTCTTTCATTGTTTAGTGCATAAAGTTAGGAAGTACTAAACTTAACATTCTTAGTGTAAATGGGTCCAAAGCATGACTTCAAGGATCGACTTCTCCAAAATGTTTCTGCAATATTTTGGAAAGAGTTGCATTTACTGTAGACATAATTTGCTGTCCATCTGTCACCAAGTTAAAACATTTAGGGTTTTTATGTTGATTACCGTGTAATACTTCTGGCATTTTCAGAAGTATGTAATGACTATAGCATCAAATTGCAGTATGATCCTTTATGAACAAGGATAACAGTTACCGTGTTGACTCTTTTTTGAACTACAGACAAGAGCAGGCAAAGAGTGACATTTCTGGGGCGCCGGTTATACGGGACTCTGTTCTAGGTGTCTTTGCAGAGTAATCTTGATTCTTTCGTGTTTAATAATCCTGTGAGGTGCATGCCATATCCGTTTTGCACATGGAATGAAATATTCTGAGCCACTTTTCTGTCTCCCAGGAAATTATTCAAGATGACACATGTTAGAAAGTGGCTGAATTTGACTTGGCAACCCCTCCATGTCTGACTTCAAAGTCTGTATTTTTTCTTCACCATTTTGTCTGTGATATACCAGGATTCAAAATAAGGTGAGAAAGTGCATAATACCCGATTTTCTGTATATGAATCAGATTTGACTCCCATCGACAAGATCTCTAGAATAGATAACTTGGAGAGCGAGTCTGATTTCCCAGGAGTACTTTTTGTTGTACAAAAGGATTTGCTATTTACGTCCTTTTAGAAACACACCCATGTATACTGTACTGTGGTCTGATGGGGCTGTAGCTCTCAATCTGAAACAGTAATTCAGCCAAGCAGGATTGGCAAGCCCCATAACAAAGTTGATTTTTCTTGCTAGTGAAAATGTTTTTACCTCCCAGGTAGGAGGCCAGCATGGTTATAATTACTTTTAATGTGGTATTTTGAAGTCATCTTGCCTTTTAAAATTTTTTTAAATAATACTGCTACTATAGCAAAGAAAGGTTTCATTTGTGATTTTCTGGGTTTTTAAGTTTTCAGAACACACCAAAGAATGATAGAATCAGTATATTTCTGTTAGAATTAACATGTTTATAGTTAGCAGATTTTTTCTTCACAGTCTTTTTTTTTTTTTTTTAACTTTTTAAAAAATTTATTTTTGTGTTGGCTGTACCACGAGGCTTGCAGGGTCTTAGTTCCCCAACAGGGGACCAAACCTGCACCCATGGCTGAAAGTGCTGAGTCCTAACCGCCAGAGAGTTCCCTTTTCATCTTTAAAGTAGACGTTTTTTAAGAACAGTTTTAGATTTGTAGAACAACTGGAAGATGGTTTTAAGGATTTGTACACCTCTTCCTCCCCCCATTTCATTTTCTCCTGTTATTATATTTGTATATAACATTTGTATATTTGTCACAACTAATGAGCCAATATTGATACGAAATCCATACAGATTTCCTTAATTTTCCCCTAATGTCCTTCTTTCTTAAGGATCCAATACCACTTTAGTTATGTCTCCTTAGGCTCCTCTTGGCTAGGACATTTTCTCCATCCTTCCTTGTTTTTGATTATTTTGACAGTTTTGAGGAGGACTGGTCAGGTGTATTTAGAATTTCCCATTGTGATATCATTCTGTGATGACTGGGGTTTTAGACTTAAGGTGTTGGGGAAGGAAGATCATAAAGTGCCATTCTCATCACATCATGGCAAAGGTACATATTGTCATCATGGCTGATCACATGGCTGTGTGGCTGCCTGGCCTGGGTCGTGTCTCCGCTGTGCCGGGCCATCCCCTCTCCCTTGTAGCCAGTCCTCTTGGAAAGAAATCACCATGCACAGCCCACACTTAAGGAGTGGGGTTGGACTCTACCTCCTTTATGGGGGGTGGGGCGCATCTGTCTGTGTAACTTATTTGGAATGCTCCTGCATGGGAGATTTGTCTCTTCTTCATAGTTTTTTTTTTTTAATAAATAAAATCAAGTCTAACCCACTCTAGTATTCTTGCCTGGGGGATTCCATGGACGGAGGTGCCTGGCAGGCACCATAACATCGCAAAGGGTTGGACATGACTGAGCGACTTTCACTAGCCAGATTCAACATTCATGAAGTGCAAATGGGAAGTAGATGGGTTTTGACATTGGACAGGTATGGGTGTGAAGCACTAATTTATGAAATGGTAATAAGAATATTCACATCACAGTAATATTGTGTAGAAATTATCTGTGTAAAGTTCTTGACATGGAATAGGTGCTTTTAAAACATTAAGCTCCCTTTCCTGCTTTCTTCCACACCTGACTCCCATACCCAGACACTCCCAGTCTTGACTATGTGGTCTAGATCGGGGTTCCTAACCTCTGGGATCTAATACCTGATTATCTGAGGTAGAGTTGATATAATAATAATAGAAATAAAGTGCACAATAAATGTCATGCACTTGAATCATCCCCAAACTACCCCTCTGTCCCCCAGTCTCTGGAAAAAAATGTCTTCCACAAAACTGGTCCC
The DNA here is from genome assembly GCF_000754665.1 of Bison bison bison. NCBI lineage: Eukaryota > Metazoa > Chordata > Mammalia > Artiodactyla > Bovidae > Bison > Bison bison. The sequence goes on along the minus strand of NW_011494716.1, from coordinate 1,324,749 downwards.
TGGTGCCAAAACAGTTGGGGATGGCTGGTCTAGATCATGTGAATCAGGAGATTTGTGTGACGTTATTTATCATGCATCTTCCATAGAAAATATGTTTTAAAAACCCAGTTCATATTGTGTGTTGGGATTAACTTACTGGCTCCATCATTGACTACTTAACTTGTGTAAATCCTGGCTCTGCCATTTACTAGGTAACTTCGGCAAGTTTTTAACCTGTTAGTGACTTGGTTTCCTCATTTGAACAATGAAGATAATAACTACCCAGGATTAGATAAGATAACCATGTAATACACTTGACAAAGTACTTGTTGCATATTAAGGGTTGGATTTTATTACTATCACTGTTACATTATTAGGTATTTGATTTGTGATGGTACATAGATAAGCTTAGACAAGCCATACTATGTGCCTTATTTTGTAATCCATGCTAATAAATTTTATTAATAGGTAATAAAAAACAAAAAAAAAAAAATAAAAAAAATAAATAAAATCAAATCTAACAGATTAAAAATCTACATGTCTTATGTACGTTATACATGGCACACTATACATATTCATCTCATTTTTCAAAAACTTGATATTATTAAAATTGATAATATAGATTTGATTCATTTATTTTAAACATCTGTCCATGTGACTTTTACAATTCTTCCTTAAATTTTTTGTGTTACAGTTTTTCTGTATTGTTTGTGCAGGTTTTTGAATATATATGTAACACTCTGAAAACTTTGCCTTTTACAAGAACTTGAAGCAGTGGGTATAGTTGAATCTGAGATACAATAAATTTTTGTTTTAGTGATTTTTAAAATGAAGACTACTCACAAATGGAGTTTTCCCCCAAGCATTTTTTCTTTTTCTTTGCTCATGTTTATGACACTTGGTAAAATGAACTCTGTGTGTGCAAACATTCCTTTTCCTCCCTTTGGTTTTATGCTGAGGAATGAGCACCCTTCTTGAATGTTTTAAAGAACGAGTGTCCAGAGTGCTCTGAACACACCAGGTCAGAGCTATCGGTTGATTGTTGATGACATTTTCTGTTCAGGAGGTGTAGGTAATTATCAGTGGATTATAATTCCAAAGTCATAGTTCTGTGTTAGTACACCTGTGCCCAGTATTATATATTTTAGGGGAGGAATGTGGCCTTTGGGTTTGTAGCTTTTGATGAATGGCATATTGCGGTGGTTGCTTTGTTATTTACTTGGTAGAAACTTCATACCCTCAGTAACAAGCCATTTCATTCATGTTTTTCTGCCAAGTTTTTGAAGAATGAACTGGGAGACAAGCCATCTAAAGTCCTAGAGTAAGATGAGAGATAGATGATACTGAGAAATGCCAGCCTCAGACGTGATATTGCAATCACTGACTTTAAATCGTTAGCAGTTATGGTGCAAGCCCGCCTGTTTTCAGTATTGTAGAAAATCTATTCACTTTAGAGAATCCTGTCTGAGGTTAGAGATTTTCTGTGCTCTATTTTTGGAAAGAGATATTAAAGCCACCTCAAGACTGCACAGTGCTTTGTGGTTTTCAGTGCATTTTCCTTTGCACTATTCCATTTGAGTCGGAAACAGGAAGTCTGGGCAGCCCCGTGTGCCTGGTGTACTGGGGCAGTGGTCTCGGTGGTGGGCGGCCATGCCGATAGGGCCGTGGGGAAGCGCTGGGTGTGGCGATAAGGGACAGACCAGGCGGAGGTTTGGAGTCTTGTTTTCTCCCCATAGAACTTGGCACATTTTGCTTGAAGATTGACTATAGAATGGGAGGTGCTGGCCAGCTTGGCAGTTGTCAGGGTGTGACTGCGCCTCGGTGTGCTACTGCCGCACGTGGGTTCATTGAAGGAACGGCGTGGGGTAGGAGTGGCTGGAAGCTGCATGGCTGTGACTCTCAGGTCAGTCTGTCCAGATCTGACTGGAGACGTCACAGCAGTTTCCATTCCAGTCTGTCATGTTGCAGGGCTGCTCTTGAGAGACAGAGCTTACCTCTTATAAGTAATTATCAGCATTAATAACCAGCTTACTTCTGTTCTTCCCAGTCTCGATGTTCCTTTTAATTAATACCTTAGATTTGTCAGTCAGCTCCCAGCCAGATGGCTGGTCATCTAGTCCAATTGTTGTGGGTATTTGAGTGGAGAGACTTTGAAACTGAGAGAGTAACTCCTCTGTGGTGGGTACCCGGGGATGACTTACCGTTTTCTCGTTCCTGGTGCTGATTCTGAACTGCAGCCACCACTGATGAACATTAGTGGTTACTGTTCAGCCCGCTTCTCGGGGCCCATCTAAGTTGGCCCACCTGAGCTGTTTGTCTGCCTGCCCCATCCCTCCCCAGACGCCATTTAGCAGTCGGGGTTGATGCCGCCTGCTGACAGCGCACATGTGTTTCCTTGTAGCTCGTGTCTCTGGTCTTGGGCTCGAGAGCACGTGGCCCCGTGTGCTCTGCACCACCACCAGCCCGCACTGTCCCCTTGTGGAAGGTGCTGATAGATGGCATTCTCATGAGTGATGAGCATGCGTATCACCACCACCTTTTCAATTCCACTGTGCCGAAGGTCAGAGCATCGTTCCAGGAGCTTTGAGCTCAGAGGTAGATGGTCATCAGTGAGAGTGGGAAGGTGTGATAGATGCTGGACCAGCTCCTTGCTTGGAGGGTCTGCTCCCTAAACAGGTACTCTCCGCTGGCAGTGCATCTCACTGTCGAAATCTGGGAGCCAGACACGTTCTGCTGAGTCCCTCGTGATGCATTCTCTTGCCTGCTGCTCTCCAGAGCTCAGGTGCCAGGTGGAGTCAGAGGAAATGGTGTTCCTTGCTGCCTGGACCAGAGTGCAGGGAACAGGAGTTCTTTGTGCCTTTGTTGAATCAAGAGTCACTCACGCAGTTTCCAAGTTGATAAACATTAGCAACTGGAGCAGCACACAGTGTGTTACATCCTGATTGGCTGTTAACTGCATTTGCTTCTCTTTTCCCTCCTTCCAGCCTTTCTTGCCAATGGGAGTGTAGATGTCTGAGTGGCTGAGCCTCATTCAGGCTTTTTTATGGTCATATGTATAATACATTAGAGCAAAGTGTGACAACCTACAACCATGTTATAACTGTGGTGGATTTAATTTAAATTCCCACCCAGGAGTAATCTCTGGCAGTCATAATCAGTTTGATCTACCTAGTTTTATTCAGTGTCTGATGACAGGTTAAAATTAATATTTTAAATACAGCTGTGCAGCCCATCAGTGGGTCATATTAATGTGAGCAGTCAGAATATTTGAGTAGAGAATGACTTAAAAACAACTTTTCCTCCTTGGATAAAATAATGCTTTGTGGAGAGAATTTGGATAATATAGAAAATGTTTAAAAAATAAAAACCACCTCTAAACCCTTTATTAAATATTTTGGTGTTCTCTTTCATGCTCTGCATGTATCTGTGTGCATGTGTTATGGGGATTATATGTTTTTATCCTTTTTTTTTTTAACTTAAGGTACAAGGCCATTTTCCCCTTATCAGTAAGGGGTGAGTTTTTATAGTAAAAGAACTATTTTACCTTAAATGCCACCGCCACTGCTTTACATTGATTTTGCACTTTGCCTTTGCGAGAGCTTTCACATAAGTTACCTCTAGGAGTGAGGCGCAGAGTGTGTGAAGTGTTAGGGTGCCTCTGTGTGTCCTCAGAGCTGTGTGCACCAGTGGACATGACCAAGAGCACATCACTGTACCGAGTGTGTTTTTATTAGGACTTGACACAACTCGGATTTTGGTTAGAAGTAGAGCCACATGTATTTGAAACGACGACGTGTCTTTGAGTGTGTTTTATGGCTTGAGATTTATGGTGTTTAATAAGCTGGGCAGGACTTGACTTCATCCCCTTCGTTCCTCCTCTTGCAGCCGAGGAGGCCCCAGAGAACACTGGGCTCGTGTCCTCCCCTGCCTCCTGGGACTCTCCTCCTGCCCCGCCGGGAAGCTCAGAGCCTGCCTGTTTCCAGAGCTGGTTCAAGTTTTCCTGCCTCGGTGGAGAGGAAGAACAGAATTCTGTGAAATGTCAGCTTTCTTTCTCTTTCAGATTCTACAGGAAATAATCACGGGGTCTGGTCCCCCGCAGCCTTCTTTGCATATTCGGTCCCATCTTTAGTTACCTCTCCTTCCCCTGAATTCCCTTGTTACCTATGTGAGCATCTCCTTGTTCCTCTGTTGTCTCCCCTGTCTGCTGTGTTTCTTCATTCTTCAGGTAGTTTGTAAATCCACGGAGGAGGGTTCTTTTTGGCCTAATAGGAGACTTCTCCCCGTAGAGGGTTGGGGCAAGGTTTATTGAAAGCTTGGCATTCTCTTCTGTTGTGCTGTAGCTGGGCTGCAGTGTAAATTAAAATTCATCTTTATACACATTCATTCTTTATAAAATATAATGCTTTGTTCTCATGTTTTTCCCTTTTTTCTCCTGCTCTTTTATCATCTTTTCCTCTTTCCTCCTCTTTCTCCATAACCACTGTGGGCTGGGCTTGGTTTTGACTCATAAAGAGGCTGCTTTCCTACCTTAAGAAAATATTAGGACTTGAGGAATTAGGAGAAGTGACTGATTTTGAGTTTCATCGCCCTTACCTTGTCTTGGTGGTACTTCCTATAACGCAGTCTGGGAGATGGCGTGGAGGATGCGAAGCTGTGGAAAGCCTGGCGTCTGTGGCAGGGGGGCCCTGCAGAATCCAGTCTCCTGGACAGGCCACTGGCCCCCCGACAGGGACCACGGCCTCAGTGAGATCCTCCCAGGCCAGGGGCCGCACTTGACCAGGCAGACTCCGAATCTCCAGCTTCCTGTCCCTGTCGATAGCTGGGCCTTCCAGGATATGGATATCAGACGATTCAGCGTTGATTCTGTTTGTTTGTTCTGGCTGCACCGGATCTCTGTGGCTGCCTGCGGGCCCTCTCTAGTCGCGGTGCGCGGGCTTCTCACTGTGGTGGCTGGGCTTGTTGCGGAGCACTAGGGTGCTTCAGTAGTTGGGGCTCACGGGCTTAGTCACTCTGCACCATGTGGAATCTTTCTGGGTCAGGGATCAAACCCGTGTCCCCTTCATTGGCAGGCGAATTCTTAACCACTGGACCACCAGGGAAGTCCCACACTGATTTTTTAAAACCGGAAAAGTCACTGGTTTTAGGATCCCAGGAAACTTTAAAGATCACCTAGTGGCCGTCTAAATGCTTCGTGTGTTGTGGTTGAGGAGAACTGAAACTTGGAGGGAACAAGAGGTTTGTCTCAGTCACACAGCTGATTAGAGGCAGATTCAGGATTAGTTCCCCCTGACCTTGGCCTGGTGCTCTGCTTGTGAGTTAGTGCAGACTGCACCCTGGAGAGCTGGTGTCTACATATAGTGACCTCTGAGGGATACCAGCACTGTTAGGGCATTTTTATTGCTAGAAGTTTCTGGAACAATTGGGCAAACACAAGTGAGGCCACCTGAGGCCTTGGCGGTGATCTGCTGTCCTTCATCTTCCCTTTAGGAGCTTCCATGTTCTAAGTCACACTCTGCTCACACACCATCCGAGGGCAGCACCAGGAGAGTCAGTACATACTTCTTTCCACCCGTTTTCCAGTTGCAGTTTATTAGTCTAAGGGGGGTCTTCAGACTTGGGGGGCTGTGTGTTTCCCTGAATACTTTCAAAGCTGGAGGCGTCGTGAGGTGATTTCTCCCATACTCGGGGTCTTCCGCCCAGTTCCCTCACTCCAGGTGACTCTGCACGGCCAGGTGATGGCTTTGGCATCGCGACCCGTTTGCGTATTCTCTTACCCTTTATTTGCCAGGTTGAGGTACTGGAAGGATTCCAAGAGCAAGCGGGTGATAGCAGACAACTGAATACAGCCGTGTCTTTCCATGAAAACTGTTTTTCTTGGCTTTCTCCCAGCACTATCAGGTTGCCAAGAGAGAATGCTTTTGGCTTTACAGACGATGTGGCCAAACTCGGGTAGTCCTGGGGTTGTTCTGGTTTGTTTTTTGTTGTTTTGTTTCTTTGGTCATGGAAAAGAATCAATGCTTCCGGCTCTTAAATTATTTGGCATATTTTTGCTCATGGCATACCAAATTGTGTTTTTACACACTGTATATGAATTTGTGGTTTTATGTGTAGAGCACCGTGTGAAGAAAGATGCGAAAAACTTCAGGTTAATAAACCTGTCAGGTTAGGTCGAAGCCACATCAAAGGGAACATTCGTTGCTTTGTCGTGGCCAGCTTGTGAGTGGGCGTCACTTCAGTCTCTTTTTTGTGGGAATGTTCTTTCTTACTCAGTTCTATGTTTTGATTTAAACTTCAACCCAGGAACATTAGTCTAGGGTATTTTGACTGTATATTGTTTCTGCTTAAAATCTATTTTAAGTTCAAAGTGAACATTCTGACTTATTTTTTGCTGGCAAACAATCTAGAATGAAAACTGAAAATTTTGTGATTTGCTAGGACAGTTAGAACACAGTTGTCTGTTAAAAGTATATCTACAACTAGTAAATGCACAAGATTGTTTTTGTCACAAGTTTATTTCATGTTTCTCTGAAAATGTCTCATCATCAAATGCCAGTAATCCCAGCTGGCTTCTCCCTCTGATCCTCCGTGTTTGAACCACTCCTTACTATCATGCATTCTCTGAAAAATGTTCATTTGCTTTATTATTATTAGCCTAAGCGTACTTATGAAAGAAACTGCATCTGGTGTGAAATAATTCCCCCCAAAGCCAAGTGGTAACACAGCAGCCAACACCAGCAGCACCTGCTGTGCATGGCAGTCACTCTTCTGGTGCTTCATGTAGTGAACCCACCTGATTCTAACAGGACCCTAAGCGGAGGCCGCACCTCCTCTTAACTCCATTTTACAGACGATAAAACTCGGGCACAGAGATGCTTAAGTAAATTATCCAAGGTCACACACCAGCAAGTGGCAGGGCCACCCTCAGACCAGGTAAATATCCCCAGCGTCCACAAGCTTAACCGCAGTGTCTTACTGCCTCTGAGTGCAGTCTTGTTTGTGGCTGTGTTCCAGTAAAACGTTTGTTTGTTTTTTCAAAAATAGGCTTTGAGCTGCTTTGGCCCTGGGGCCATGGTTGCTGACGCCTGGTCTTCGTGGACTGAGCCTGTCTCTGTCCAGCAGTGCCCAGAGCTCGAGGCTGGCAGTATGAGTTCGGGTGGCTCTGCCGGGGGCGGGGCCTCGGGGGCGGGGCCTCGGGTGGGGTGGACGAGCCACCGCCAGGTTCACCAGTGACTTGCTGTGTTCCTGAGCTCTCTGGGCTACCCTTTCCTCATCCACGAAGTGTAAGTTTTAACTAGATTCTCTCTGAGGCCTTCCAGCTGACAGTTCTAACCTGTCCTTTTGTCCCTCCTAAACTTAACACTGAAGGCTGTATTTTGTTTTTTTTTTTTCCTGACCAGTGTCAGTTACACTTACACTTACACACACACACACACACACACACACACACACACGTATGTGTGTGCGCGCACGCACGCGCAGTACTTCCCCTGATCTTTCTGCTGTGTAGTGTGGTTTTAAGTGTGTATCAAGGTGTGAGGAAGAATTCAGCTTTTGAAAAAACAACGTGTTTAGTGGGCTCATCAAAACCACATCAGACTCGGTATCGGCTGCTGGCTGACGCACTGGTGGGGCCATGACGATAAACGTGCTCCTGGCTGTCCTGCCCCTCTCCTGGACATCCTCCCTGTTACCATCGTTCCTGATGCGCTCAGCTGGTCACCCAGTGTGTCCCCATCAAGCTGTTAGCTCCTAAATGGTTGTGATCTGATCCTTCCTGTGCGTGTGTGTTGCAGGAGGCTGTTTGGAGATGGAGACTGGGAAGAGTTCATTTGTGAGGATGGTGGTTCTGTGGGTGGTTGATGTCTCTGGACAGGAGTCTGCTCCTGGGAAAGGCCGTGTGTGTCGGGGGTGTGTGAAGTCTGGGGGGAGTTTGTCCTTTGTCCTCCCGCAAGACTCAGGGAGCTGCCTTCCCCAGGGCAGGTGTCTTTATACTTTAGGGGATCTCAGGACCCCTTTTGAGAAACAATAGTGGATCTTTTCTTTCAGAAACACACATCACACAAAATGTGTACAAGTGCGGCCGCCCCAGCACCCCTCCCCGCGTCGACTGCCCAGCGGGCCCCGGCCTGCCCTGTCATCCCCGCGGAGTTCAGGTGGCCAGTTGGGGGTGGGGGTGGGCTGCACCGTGAGGTGGCCCTGCCTGCAGGGAAAGAGTTTCTCCGTTCCCGTTCCCACCAAAGGAGCGGGACTGGCTTGCTGCTGTGGTGGAGACTGCTGGGGAGGAGCCTGCATGACCACGTTCCTCCCAGCTCATGCCTGAGTGAGTTCTCTCGTGTTCAGTTACTACCTTACTTGATTCCCTGAGTGAGGGCGGCAGCAGAGATCGTCTCCAGGTTAGTGTAGTGTGTGGAGAGCATCTCCCTGCACTTTGGGAGCTCACAGCTTGTGTTCTTATCAATAATGTTGGTAGTTGTCATAGTCTGACACAAATAGAAGATGGAAATATTTGTTCCCACACTGAGGTCAGCAGCGGAGGCCGTTGGCAGCCAGAGGTGACCGTGGGTGCTGATGGACCAGAGTTGCAGAGCACCAGTGGGAGGCTCTGGGCTGGAGCCTGGCTGAGGCCTTGCACCAAAGCAAGGGGTTTGCTGGCCTAGGGCATGCAAGCGCAGAGTGCTGTAGCACAGCCAGGCTGGGGTGCTGTCTGTGCTGTCACGGGGCACAAAACTTTGTTCATTCTGTAAGACCAACTTCGAGTGCGTGCTCTCTTTGTGCTCAACCTTCAGCACAGGCCAGTGGACTGGCAGCCTGTCTGTTGCAGCCTGTAGCTGAGATCCTCATGGTGACTGTTTGAAAGTCAGAAAGGAACCTGTTCTGCCTCCTCCAGTGCCCCCTATACCTAGGGGTGACCCTCATCTGTGCCTGCCTGCAGTGACTGGGTCACAGTGCTTTGAGCAAACGCCCCCCGCCCTTGGTGCTGATGTTGGGGGTTCTGTTATTCTGGGGCGGGCTGCAGGATGCAGTGGTCTCTTGGATGTTCATTTATTTGGTTCTCTCCCCAAATACTAATCAAGTACCCACTATGTACTGGGGCCCATGGACACAGAGGAGACAGAGATTCCAGGAAGGCAAGAAATTTCATCCTGGTTTTGTGCCAAAGACAGATTTAGTCTGGATTGTCATAAATACTATTATGACAAGTAATTGCACAGAGCTGTGTCCTATTATAAATCTTCAGTGTGTCTGCACCCTGCGTCTGTCAGAGTGGAGAGAGCACGTTGTCTGCTCTGTCCTGCTTCTGGGCTGGTGGTCACTCACCTGTTGGCCCAGCAACTCAGAACTTGAGCTGTTTTTGATTGATGGGCCAGACGCCGTCACCAGAATTGGCTGTGGACACTGTCTTTGTTTCGCACGCTTTGTGTGCAGGCATCGCTCAGGTTTGCTGGACTGAGCCCTAAAGACCGGCTTCCTCATCTGCTCTCATGCTTCAGAGCCCTGCCATCTGGGGCGGGCGCAGGCTGCAGTGCTGACACTACTTTCGGGGGGCAGGTTTAGGGGGTTGTCTTCCCTGGTACACATGGCTGTAGTTTATGTGTCTTTATTCTCTCGGTGAAGTGATGAACAGCTAGGGAGTAGGTTCTCAAGTGGTTGATAGGTAAACTTGATCATAGGAATGCTTTTTCATGGGAAAACTTGGTAGACTTATAAAGCAGTATTTAATTTAGATTTCATTCTGGGGGAAATTGTCTTTTTCCATTACTTACTATAGTTACCTTTTCCTATTTTCCAAGATTCAACTTGAATTAAATGTTTAAAAGGGCTCTGGAAGAATAGAGTGAAAGGATATTTTAACATGTATGGGCTGTTGCTGAATGAGGCAGAATATAAATACTTACTGTATAGACTTTAATTTGTTCATATATAAATTGCACCATTAACTGAACGGTTGCCTGTTTCTGCTCTGCTACTTTTTGAATTTTATTGAGAAGACTATGTGCTGTTTTTGGAGCAGCCTTAACCCAAAATTTGATAAACTTCAGTTGAAAATAAAGTTTACTAAGTTGCTATCAAGTAACTGTTGGGAAATTAAAAGAAATATGTAGATTTTATTAATTGGAGTTAGACAAACATCTTTATTTATACAGTTTCATCATGAGTGTTGGTGCTAAAAAACCTGTGGTAACTAGACTTGGGAATGTTCAATCTGATCAAAGGAGAGTAGATACAGGAAATCAGAAATCTAGAAATCTCTGGACATGAAAGGGGTTACTCAGAACTGCAGGCTAAGACTGGAGAGCAGCGTTCCAGTTCTCCCAGGCTCTGCCAGGAGATAGCTGGGACCAGGGGGCCTACTTGGCCGAAGGCTGGGGGGACTGTTAAAGGACTGTCCTTACCTGGCCTCTGTTAGCTCTGATGTTGAAGAGGGTCTGGCCTGGACCAGGGAGCTGAGGTTGACCTTGGAGCCTGATCCTGTGGGTAGCCAGGACTCACTTTGGTTCATCTTTGGAGTGCGGTGTCATAGGCTGAGGGTGGGATTTTCCCCTATTTTTAAAACGCATCATCTCTGTGAGCTGGCCATTCCTTACCTGAAATCTCTGATCTTTGACTTTACCTTGGTTCTTGCCCGATGAGGGTAGAACCCACGTTGAGAGCTTTCCTTCACTATGGGATGGCCAAGAAGAAAAAGTGAGAACACATTTCCTGATGAAATCTGTCAGAGTTCACAGCACTGGTGCTTTGCCCCAGCGACTCACCAGGCAAGTAGTCGCCAACCGAGCAGATCAGTACGCACCAGGTGTTCACCCTGGCAAGGTGCGCGTGTGAACACTGTCCAGATGTTTGCAGCGCCTTAGGTGTTTTTGACAGGCCTGATGACCTTTGAACCACACAGGTCCCCTCTGGCAGCTCGTGGGCCTCCTGGTATTCACTTCTTGCTGTGCACTGAAGGGCCTGTCTGGGACAGTTAGATCCGTGCAGGGACAGTTGCCTTTACTTCCCCCCAGCTCCGCCCGTTCTGGCTCATCAGTACCAGAAACTTCAAAAGAACATTGATTTTTCTTGTTTATCAGATCGGTGGTTACGAGAAGCGAGCTCCATTGCATGCAGGGAAATTGCACTCAGTGCGCTCTGAACCAGGGCTCATAGCAGGCACTCAGTAAACGCTGGCTGGCCGTGGCAGAGGTTCATGGAGGGCGAATAGATGCATGTGTCTCCCGATATACTTGCTCCTAAATAGAGAAATTTAAATGAAGTTTAGGAAATGGAAATTACAACTGTTTTTTCCACAAATTCTTGGGGCTCTGAGAACAGTGCAATGAAACAGCAATTCAGACCTTTTGGCAATCTAGTGGTTAAGAATCCACCTGCCAATGCAGGGGATGTGGATTCGCTCCCTGGTCCAGGAAGATCCCACATGGCTCGGGCAACTAAGCCTGTGGGCCGCAGCTGCTGAGCCTGTGCTCCAGGACAAGAGAAGCCACTGCGATGAGAGGTCCCTCCCTGCAGCTGGAGAGCAGCCCCCATTCACCGCAACTGGAGAAAACCCTTGAGCAGCAACAAAGACTAAGTGCAGCCAAAATAAATAATGTTTTTTTAAAGCAGAATTTCTACAAGAAATAATCATTATGCAGAGTTAATTTAGTGTAACACTTCCTGAAAATACAGGGTTTTGGTTCATTTCTTCTTAGTTTCAGATAACAACTGAAGGAACCTAGCTGAAAATCAGAAATGTCCTTTATGTTAAGAAAAAGTTTGTCTATTAAATCTCTCCTTGATTAAGTCATGTGGATTTAAAGTGGAATCTCCTTGTGGGCTTTGTGGAGAATTTGTTTTTCCTTCAGTTTACTCAAGTTGACTTTGAGTTTTAGTTGTTCAAATTCGTTTCAGTTTACTCAGAGCAAATAGGGCAGAAATGGTAGCTAAGATGTTCGGAAAATGAGAGTATCAGCTGTGAGGCTACGTGTGGAAACCACCAGTTCCTTATGAAAATGCTAGACAAGATCTTTTTGGTTACAGTCATTTGGTTTTGTGTTTTTATGTGGATATTTCAGCAGAAAAGCCTCAATTGTGTTGAGCATCTATTTGTTTGCAACCTAAAATTTTAGAGCCAAAAGAAATAATGCAGTTGCCTTGTGCGGGCTCATCTTTCAGGTGAGGGAAAGGAAGGAACCAAAGTTGGCCTGTGTGAACGGGCTGGTGCTGCAGTCACCATGCGAGGCTGGTGGAGAGAACTGAGCTGTGATTTCTTGAATGGAAACTCTCCCCTAGGGAAGCGGGGTGGTCTTCTCTTCGGGGGACTCCTGCCTCCCCGTTGCTAAACCTCAGATGCACCAGGACCCCAGCAAAGTAGAACAGGCAGTAGGCAGCAGATGGGCTGTTGCAGCTTCGTGAGAGAGCAAATACGGGCAGGCTAGAAAAGCCCGTCTCTCAGTAACGCATCTCTGCTGCTCCTTCTCCAGGGGGGCAGCTGAGCAGCAGGGCCTCCCTGTGGGGACTCACGGGTGTGGAGGTTGGAGCTGAGGGGTCCTGTTGTGGCCTCTTGACTGCAGGGGACCCCCGAGGGGGTTGCTGACCCCCTCCCTGAGGCATAGGTGGAATCCCTCCTTCCCACTCTTGGCTTTGTCTACTGTATAGATTATTTTATTTCACTGCCAGTGCAGGAGACACAGGTTTGGTCCCTGGATTGGGAAGATCCTCTGGAGAAGGGAATGGCTACCCACTCCAGTATTCCTACCTGGGAATCCCCATGGACAGAGGAGGCTGGTGTGCTACAGTCCTTGGGATTGCAAAGAATTGGACAAGGCTTAGCGACTAATAAGACTTTATAATGGAAAACTGCCAAACACGTACAATATTAGAGGGGCTAGTATAACAACCCCCTGCACTGTCCCGGGGTGAGGAGTCACCAGCATTTGTCCAGTCACTCTCCAGGAACACTACCTCTTGCTTTACAAGGTTCTTTTAAAGCAAACCCCAGACATTATATCATTTCTTTGTCAGTATTTCTACTGTGCATTTTGAACTGATGGAAACTTAAATCTGATTGAGGGAGGTGGTAGCTGAAAGAAGCTACTTACAGAGTAATTAAGGATTAAGCTGAAGGAGCTCCCCTTTGTCAGTGACTCGAAAGGTTTTGTTTTCCACATGATCTTCTGACTGTCAGTGCCTCAGTCAGCATCGCAGCGCGGAGAGGGAGTCAGGCTTAGGGGTGAGGGTAGAAGAGCATGGGCTCTGGGGTGATGTTTAGGAGGAGGGAACAGACAGGATGCTGGGAGCGGCTTTACTTGTCTTCGTCTTTAGTCTGTAGCCATTTGAGCAAGTTGCTCTGTTCATAATGCTAACTGTGAACCCTGAGAATTCACCTTTAATTTATAATTGAAATGAAGGTTCCAAAGGGAAGTAATGATTTTTGCTTCAGTGGGTCACAGTGAACATTTCTGAGACCCTTACTTTCATAAGTGGTCATGTCAGGACGGCTGATGTTGCTCTTTCTGTTTCAGATGGGAATGACTGGTAACACAAGTCCATTTGGACAACCCTTTAGTCAAACTGGAGGGCAGCAGATGGGAGCCCCTGGAGTGAACCCTCAGCTGCCGAGCAAGCAGAGCATGGTCAACAGCTTGCCTCCGTTTGCCGCAGACATCAAGAACGCTTCAGTCACCAACGTGCCAAACATGGTGAGTTGCCCTTGGTCTCAGAGCTGTGGGTCTCCAGTGGGTGCTTCGGTGTGTGGATTTTCATCGTGCTGACAGTGAAGATCTAAGGCTAGAACTGTGTTGTAGGTGATAGGAAAATAACACGTATTTCCTGTGTGTGTGCTGTCTCCGTGAGTTTAATTTTCTGTTATGAGCTGCCCATAAGGGGCTAGTAAAGATGATTCAGCTAGTCCTCCCATGGTCCCTACCAGGAGGGAGGGGGTTTGTGAGTCACTTTGACTTTCCTCCAGTCACCCTCTGATTCAGTAGGAGAGCTGAGAGAATGGGGAACATGGGCTTTTTGGGCTTTTTTACACTTCCTGTCTGTCAGAGGTTGAGGCTGTCAGTAGAAGAAGCCCATCAATTTGTGTCACAGTCAAACGAAGGACATTTATCTCAGAGAACTGTGACTTCTCTGGAGATATGTGTGTCCTGTCTGACTTGACAGATGGCTTCACGTGTCTTCATTCTCCCTGAGATTTCCTACCTATAAAATAGAAACTGTCCTTGTAACTCTCGATCTCACTAACCCAGGGATCAGTGGGAAATAGCTCCTTTGTGCCGCAAGATGGAATAGCTTGAGTTCCAGCCACTCACGGGAAGTGTGTTCTTCTGTCGGACCTCACTGCGCGCACATGGCCGCTGCGTCTCTGATGTGCCTTTGGTGTGGGGTCAGGGCCTGCAGCAGCCACTCTCCTTTCCCTGGGCCAGCCCCAGGGCTGCCGGCCACTCAGCTATGCGGAGCCATCTGGGCTGACTCAGAAGAAAGCTGGGGGTTATGTTCAAAAAAGGTGGTTCTTGGTCTTTTGATTTTTTAAAAACTGTAACTTGGAGTATTTGTTGTGAAGATATCCCAGAGAATTCCTCTATCACTATCACCTGCTTCCCTGGATGTTAGCATCTTCGGTAACTTGGGACATTTGCCAGAACTAAGTACTTACAATACTTAGGAGTCTGGAGGTTGTTGGAAGCAGAAAGAGCTGGGTCTCTTTCTCTTTGTTTCTGATAAAAATCAGGACATGGGGTGATATCGAGGTGTCCTGATCAGGTTTGCTCTGTTTGCCACATTCTCACATCTTAAAACAAGAGAGAGTATGAGTGATGAGGCTTGTCCTCAAGCTGCTCCGAGTTCTGACCGCTTCTCCTTGTGGGCATCTCTGTGACTCTCCTGAGTCTGCTTCTCTCTCTCCAGTAACGGTGTGTGGCCAGGATCGCTCTGTTCGCAGCCAGGCAGATCCAGAACTTAAGGCAAAGCCCACTGCTTCTCGCACGCCCCCGCCCCCACCCCCCAGCGCCGCTCTCCCTAACCTTGCCTCCTCGAGTCCTCACTGGGGGGCAGTCGTGTGGACTTCAGCGCTGCTGATTGTCCCCTGGGTTTGCTCAGGGACCTAGAGCACATTTTGGCTTCGGGAGTAAAAGTGTTTGCTTTTCACAGACATCCTGTGTTTTGTAGTCTGGGAAACCGTGACCCAACTTTTTCCTCTCTTTTCTTCTTTAAAATTTTCTCCAGCCCCGCTTTTTCACCCTCTCTCCTTCACGCACAGTCTAGTGGCAGAAGCGCTTCCCTGTGGTCCTCTGCCCGCCTCTGCGGCTCCAGGGACTGAGTTCCCAGGACTGGTGCGCTGATCAAGGGCAGGGTCAGCCCAGACGGGAAAGAAGCTTCTCTGTCTACCTGCGCATGGCCTGGAGCTCTGGGCTGTGGAAGGGCTTCTCTCTGCTGGAGGTTTCTCACTTGCGCGGGCCATGCTGTATGTTGTGGGATACTTAGCAGGATCCCTGGCCTTCACCACTCAGTGCTCCCAGCCCTCCCCCATTCCCTTTCTTTCCCTGCCTAACCCCCACCACCCCCAGCCCGCCTCAGTTGAAAGCCCCTGCCCTGGGGAACGGTTAGAGGAGGCAGTAGTGATAAAA
>NW_011494716.1:1301044-1309065 GCF_000754665.1 Bison bison bison | reverse complement strand
GGGCCCCTCTGGACAGCATGGTGAACTGAGGCAGCGCCTTGGTCTGTGCCAGCCTAGCCACCGCTTTCCCATGGGGACCCAGGTGGACCCGGGAAGTGATGCGCAGCTGTTGTCTTTGGAGTAAGGTCCTCAGACGTTCACCCATGAGACACCAGAGCTTCACCAGCATGTACGTCTGAAGCCTCGGCCTTCGCGCTATTGGGTGCGCACAGGGGCTGGTGGGGACCGTCAGAGGAGCGGGGCGCGAGGGCGCGTCACTTGCCTAGTATCCAAGAGCTTTCTCATCGTGTGTCCTACCTTACTCTTTCACAGCCTCTTGAAAGACATCATTCACCTCCTGTTTTACAGATGAGGAGGCTGAGGATGCGACTGAGTTTATTCAGGGTTTGTAGCCTGTTGTCTGCAAGGCCCAGAACTCTTTCAGTGGTCCTGGCCATCATGTTTTAGGGGCTCCAAGCTCTTTGGGGTGTTTATATCACTTATATCAGTTCCTCAAACATATTTGGTGGTCTTCCTTGAACTTCCTAAATTGTATCTGGCCTGTTGGGGCTCAGAGATTGTTGTCTGCAGGAAGGAAGCAGTTACCAAAGACTTAGGTCTCTTTAGAAAAAAGAGAGAGAAATTTGCACCTTGAGTGTTCTTGTGGTTTTTGTCATGCTTTGGAGAGTGACCTTGTAAAACCCAGCGAGGTTCTGTGTGTTGATTGGGTGAGTTTGGGACTCTGACTCCAGCTCACCTGGTGCCCTGGTTGAGCTCTCTGTGGAACCATTGAGACACTCGGTCTTTGGCCAAGGGGCTCGTGCCTGTCTCCTCTCCATCACTGGGGGTGCAGAGGAAGCCAGGGGTGTGGCCAGTCCTTTAATTTGCCACTTTTGTTGAGCCTCTTTTCTGAGCCCAGGTGTATCTGGAATGTGGCTGTGAGTGATGTAGCACTCACCCCCATGGAATTGCGGGCGTGGGGGGGGCGGTGGTGGTGATGGAAAACAAATAATCAAATACAGACTGCCCCAGCAGGTCTGAGTAGCACACAGAGGTTGAGGTTGACACAGGGACCTCCTTAGATTGAACCATCAGAGAGAGAGCTGCACCAAGAATGGGGTTTAAGGGCAAGTTAGAGAGGGTGAGCAGAAGCCGTGGAGACCCCAGGGCTCTGGAAGAGCATGGCTTGTATGGGAGCCAGCGGAAGTCCAGGGAAGGATGAGGGGAAAGTGGTGTGAGGTGAGTACTGGGGGCTCAGCTGGAGCTATCTCAGGGAGGCTGTGGGTGGCAGTGGCCGCTGCAGTGGTCCAGGCTAGAGGAGACAGGTCACAGTAGGGACAGGAGACCAGACAAGATTTGCCGCTAGAGTAGGGTCACCATGAGAGATGACTTGGTGGGTGGTGGGACCATTTAAAGAGCTAGCAGAGGAGCAGGCTGGGAAAAGGGTGATGAAGGAGAGGGCACTCGTAATTCCACCCTAGACCTGCTCCTCTTGAGATGCTTGTGAGATGTCCAGGTGAAGAGGCCAGGCAGGTGGACGGACATACAAGTAGGGTGGCCACTGTCCAGGGGGGCTGGCGATGTCCCTGAAGGTAGGAGAGGAGACTGAGAGGGGATGGTGACTGTTGAGGTGGTGAGCGAAGTGAGGGCCAAAGATCATCGCTGGAGTGTACAGGTAGATGTGTGGGCGGTCAGGGAGCGTGTGGCCCGTAGTCATGGAAACCTGTGGCTCGCCATGCTCTGAGGTCTCCCTCTGGGTTGTGCTGCCGGGAGCTCCGAAGGGCAAAGAGCTCCCATTGCAGATGGGGTCCTTGTTGAGGGCATCCATATCCCCAGGACAGCATTCAAGAGCAAATGCCACATCTCCCTAAATTTTCACATGGATTTCATTGCAGCTCTGTCTTCGGCCATTTTATTTGTAATTTCTTAACTTTCTACAGATTTTTGAAGTTCTTAGAATTTTCACCATATTATTACTCTGTATTTCATGATTCTAAGGTGCACTTCCCCCCCCCGCCCACCATTGTAGCATCTTTGAAATCAGTCAAGTTTTAGGTCTAATAAGACTCAGTATGTATGCTATTGTTTATAATGTGAATTAAGAAGGGTGACAACTATTAAATGTACGTGCTCACTATCCAGTTTTCTAGGACTACTCACATGGATGTAAGAATTTCAAAATAATGTAAGTTTTACTGATGAAGAAGAGTGATTTTGGTGGGGGCATAGGTTGGATTGTCTTTCTGTAGCCTGGCTTCAAGGTCCACATGGGCCATCTCAAAGGAGAAGTTTGCCCAGGCGGAGCGGAGTTGTCCCAGGGCAGTCCTCTGGAAGTGGGGGCCGCCTGACCCCTCAGTGACGTTGCCCTTCTTGCCATTTTCACCTGAAAAGGTCATAACAGAGCATGGGAGCGTTAGCAGGAAGGGGGCGGAATTCGGGTATCAGCTGGAACCGGATTGTCCATTCTGCTGTTGCTGACCTTCATGACGGGTGTGGGGTTGTTTTGAAGGGGCCCCGTTTCAGGTGGGGCACCTCTGGGCTTATCTCACCTGAGAAGGTTTGGTGACCAGAGGGGCCCCACCGTCAGTTTCTCTCTGGAGTCTGCTGTGGGCGCCCCACTGTGGTCTCCCACAGGGTTATTTCTAACAGGAAGTTCATGTGTGTTGGGGTTTTTTGTTGTTGTTT
Source organism: Bison bison bison (assembly GCF_000754665.1). Taxonomy (NCBI): domain Eukaryota; kingdom Metazoa; phylum Chordata; class Mammalia; order Artiodactyla; family Bovidae; genus Bison; species Bison bison. The sequence goes on along the minus strand of NW_011494716.1, from coordinate 1,306,401 downwards.
TGAGAAAAACTAAGAACTGTATTATAGAGAATCTGCCATTGTGAACTTGTAATGGAGGAGGGACTTCCCTGGTGGCCCAGTGGCTGACTCTGTTCCTGCTGCAGGGGCCCTGGGTTCAGTCCCTATCAGGGAACTAGATCCCACATGTGGCAACAAAGACTAAAGATTTCGTGTCCCACAACTAAGACCTGGCACAACCAAATAAATTGATTGATTGACTTTAAAGACAGAGTTGTAGTGAAAGAAAATAATCAGGAGTGCTGCTTATTTAACACATTATTGCTTGGGGGATTTTTACAGAAACTCACACATGTGGTCAGCAATTTGTTACGTAAGTGAATGTTGAAACGTCTCTGGTCAATAAAGTTCAGATAACAAAAAATGAATTAATACATCTCTGGTCAGTAAGTTGTTAAAATTGCTCGCAAAAGGAAAAATAGTAGCTCATGGGAGTGGTGTTAGGATTCATTTTGTTCTTGTGTCAGAGAATTGGAACCTGAAGGCTCTGGACAGGCCCCCCAGGCAGCTGCTGGTTCAGGTCTCTGAAGTGGGGAAGGGTGACTTCGGGGCACTCTGTGCGGAGGCGGGTCCAGCTGGAGTGAGCCGGGGGGCAGCGCCGCTGGCAGCTCGTGGTGACGTGCCATCAGCTCTGGCCCTTTCCGGGGCAAGCTGTGTGTCTTGGAGTTGGTTCTGTCTGCTTCGAAGTGAGTCAGCGGACCCACTGCATCAGAGTGACTGGCCTCTGGAGCCCTGTGTCCTCCTGGTTCGGAATCTCTTAGAGGAAGAGGGAGGAATCTTTTTGTCTCTCACTGTTAATTGTGAAACTTTCGTTTTTTTCTTTCTCAGTTTTCCAGTGTGTGCCACCTACTTCCCTCTAAGACAGTTCAGGATAATTGCCAAGTAGATGGACTTGTTCTTCCTCTTGTGGGGGAACTATGCTCCTCCAGTGATTCTGGTGTAGATTAGGCTTCCAGAGGCTCTGTCCCCTGCAGTGTCAGGGACTTGATGCCCAAATGCCCACTGGGGAGTGGCCTGCTTTGTTAGTCTTTGTGTCCACTTCAGCCTTCAGAAACCTTCACTGTCTCCCTCCCCCTTTTTGTCTTATTTTCTCATCATTTTCCATCTTCCATATCCAGTTTCCAGTCACTGAGGAATCAAGACTTGAACTGATAGAACTTCCTGAACCCAAGCGTCTCTCCCTGTTGTCGTCTTTGATTGGCTCATCCTAGTTTTAGCTGCCCTTTAAATGCTCGTGCGTGTAAAGCATTGTCTGTAGTTCCTTGTACTTCACAAGCATGGATCTAAAATCACTGGCACTCTGGTGTTTCCCTCCACCCTAGGACTAGGGAGAGAGCTTCCAGCACTCTCATCCTTCACTGGAACGACAAGTGAGTAGTATCGTCAGCTCTTCACTGTGAGAGCAGTTTCTGTAGAAAATCACTCTGTGGCTATGAATTATGCCTCAGTAATTGAACTGGAATACAAGGGACAGTGTTGGGAAGTGCGTGCTTGCCTCTCACTATTAGTCCTCCAAGTTCTTGTAATTTTAGGCATTTACCTTTCTTATTCTCATCGCCCCACCTGTAACTTGAAGATGAGAAGATGAGTTTATGGGCCTTTGAAGAATAATTTTTAATCTAAAATTCTTACCAGCACCTATATAAATCCTTTCTACTATTTAAACTCATCCTCTTTTGTTTTAGCAATAAATATCAGCCTGGGAAACATAGTCTAAGCCCAAAATATGTGTTGCAAATATTAAAAAAGCTATAAATTGAGAAATATTTATGGTATTCTTTGATAGTAGGGACCAGCTGTATTGGTTGTACTGGTATTGGAAGTACTCAATCAGGATCATTTAACTGGGTTTCCCTGGTGGTTCAGTGGTCAGGAACCTGCCTGCCACTGCAGGGGACACAGGTTTGATCCCTGGTTTGGGAAGATACCACGTGCCACGGAGCCACTGAGCCCCTGTGCCACAGCTGCTGAGCCTGTGAGCTTAGAGCCGCAACAGGAGAAGCCACTGCGGTGAGAAGCTCACACACCGCAGCTAGAGGGTAGCCCCAGCTCTCCACACTAGAGGAAGCCTACAGGCAGCGACAAAGACCCAGTGGAGCTAAAAAAAAAAAAATCACTTAACTTCTTTCCAAGACTAGTTTCCATTAACCATGTCTTTTCTAGAGTCTAATTAGCATAGCCTTTTCTTCAATGAAGCTCTCTAGGTAAAACAGCATAAATTATCTCCAGAGACATTCAGGTCTTTGACTTTATGTAAAGTAGAGACTTAGTAAGCAGATTCTACGTGTCTAAACAAGTTGTGCCCAGTACACACACTAGTGTCAGAATTTCTGCCTGCCCGGTAGCAGCAAATACAGGGACTGTACCAGGCGTTCTGGAAAATGAAGTGACTGCTTTAGGAAGAACTCAGTAGATACCTTACATGATTATACCTATATATAAAATTTTTTTTAAGAGGTAGAACTCAGTAGGCAGCACGTTTAATGGGTCTGGAAGGAGACAGTCACAGCTACCAAAGATGTGAGCGCAGTGTCTGTCTGAAGAGTCACAGCTGTCTTCGTGTGGCCCCAACTTCCCAAACTTCTTTTTACCTTTTCCACAATTATCTGAAATGGCGCTTAGGCTCAAGCCATCAAAAGCTAATGTCTGTCAAATGATTAATTTGCCAAGTTATCAAAAACTTACTGTAATAAATGTTCTTGAAGAATATGTTCATATAGATGGGTGGTCGAGAAGATAATTCCTTGAAAGTTGTGCCTGCTGAGTCGATTCAGCCGTGTCTGCTTCTTCGCAGCCTTATGGGCTGTAGCCCCCAGGCTCCTCTGTCCATGGGGTTCTCCAGGCAAGAACTGGATTGCGCTTCTGTGCCCTCCTCCAGGGGCCTTCCCAACCCAGGGATCAAACCCGCATCCCTGATGTCTACCTGCACTGGCAGGCAGATTCTTTACCCCTTGAGCCACCTGGGAAGCCAGTTGTTAGTAGACGGGTAATTCTCGTGGACTGGTTGTACAGTAACGGGGCCTGATGCCCGTAAGACCTCGTAAGTCAGTTGAGATGTGTGAATCTGGTTGGCCTGTCCCCTTGGCTGTTGGAGTAGATCCAGCAGCTTTTACCCTCGAGGTTTCTTTGCACAGGTGTACTTGACCACACAGCCCCCAAGGCAGATCGACTCTCCAAGTGGACAGGAGTGACGCTGGGGCAGGGGAGAGAGTGGGTTTGTCCAGTTGTCTGTCCTGTGCTCTCTCGCCCATGAGTTTTCTTTCTTGACTTAGCTGTTTGTTTTCCACTGTGAAATCAGTGTTTCTGATTTGGAAGATTGCTTAGAAATCATTCTGGTCCACCTTGATCATTTTTAGTTATTTCCTTATTGAATTTAAATCTTAAATTGTTAGATAATCTTATTTTTAAAAAATCAACAGACACCAAACAAAAAGAAGACACAAGAAACATTATTCTATGTAAATAACTGTTCTCTTTCTTACCAGTTGATCTTTATCATCTCAGGTGATTATCACTTCTTCCTGGTTTGATAGCTGAGTACATTTAATGAGCATTTTCTCTATTTTATGACTGCAAAGCTTTGTGTAACCAGCTGTTCTAGGGTCCTTCTGGGGGAATCAGAACAAGCAGATATTGCAGAACAACCCTTTGTCCCACCTGGTGTTCACTTTGGTGTCATTTCCTGACTTTTAAGTGGAGACTGGGGAGAAGTAAAGTTTCCAGGTGGGTCGGGGGAGGATGTCAGAGAAGTAGGGATCTGGACTGCACTGGTTATGTGGCAGATCTGGGCCAGGCTGATCTGAACAGTTGTCTCCGGGAACCCCAGTCCTGCAGATGGGGGGCTGTGGTCATGTGGTCAGAGGAAGCACTTTCCTTCACTGTTCTGACTTGTCACTTTCTGCTTCTTACTGTTTGCAGAGTCCTTTGCAAACATTGTAATCTGTTCTTGGATACTTCATGAAAAATAACTTCTTTTTCTAGAAAGAATCCAGGATAAACTTTACACACACTCCTTGTGCACATCTGTGATCCTGTTCTTAGGATAAAGGGCATTTTAAAAAAAATGGGGTTGGTGCTGATTACTCAGACCTATGTAACAACGACAGACCTAATAAAAATACAGCAAGCTCCTTTAAAATTAAGAAATACACCAGAATAAACATAAAATGTTTGCCTTTCAAGGCCGTTTAATGGACAGGGGTTTAAATGATGGTTGAGTTACGATGCCAGCAAGATACATGCAAAGAACAAAAGATCTAGCAATGAGATGGGGTGAGTGGGCTGTGCTCTCCACAGCCCTTGGGTTGTACACTTTATGTTCACCTGCTGTTACTCATGGTTCAGAATGTTTACAGGCAGGGGGTCGTGATGGCAACACTGCGACTCCTGTTCCCCGGTAACCTTCCCCTTCCACCAGTAGGAATTGCATGTGAGCTGATGGGAGTTACCAAAATGTATTCCATGAATTTTAAAGCTTGTGATGGATACTGTTGTATTGCCTTCCAACAAAAGCCAGGGAGCAGGTCACTAGTATCCCATGATGCTCCCAAGGCTGGGGGTTATCATTCTGTCCTTTGACAGGAGGAGATAGTGTCCAATTATTGTGATTTGCATTTCTTGATTACTGGTAAGAATGAAAGTACATGTGTTTAGTATGTTTTTGTTTCTCAAGTTGCTTAGTTCCTGTCCTTGGCCAGTTTTTCTTTTTTAAAAAACTTAATTTATTTATTTTAATTGGGGGCTAATTACTTCATAGTATTGTGGTGGTTTTTGCCATACTCTGACATGAATCAGCCGCAGGTGTATATGTGTCCCTCATCCCGAAGCCCCCTCCCACCTCCCTCAGTTTTTCTGTTACATTCTCTTCAAATGGTTTATAAGGCAAGGTGGGCAGCCCTGTGACAAGGAGAGCGCAGAAGGGTTAAGGAGGTGGGAACTCTGCTGTTAGGCCGCCCCCAGGTCCACCCCCGCGCACGAGGCTGTATGGGCCTGCGTTAGTCCTCCCTGGGCCGCGGGTGGGCATTAACTGAGCTGCTGCTTGTTGGGCACCCAGCACAGAGTCCTTGAGAGGCGAAGGCTGGAGAAGGACCGACACCTGCACGGTCTGCCTCGTCTCGTGTGTGTCACGTGTGTTGCCTGGTTTGTTGGTCACTGTTACAGGTCTGGCCCAGGCGCTCTCCCGATACTCATGACTGCCGCTGCATGAGAATCACCTGTGCATGGCTCTCCTGAACGTTTCTTTTTATTGTAACTGTAAAAGCGCATCCCTGTTCATTTTGGAAAACCTTTAAGAAGTATAAAGCTGTTGTAAGGAAGCCTCCTCTGTGGAACTTGAATAC
>NW_011494716.1:1282762-1300944 GCF_000754665.1 Bison bison bison | reverse complement strand
ACCCCCCACCGCCAACCCCCATCTTGTGAACGGTAGTCTCTAAGATGCAAGACTGGGGAATCTGTATTTGAAGAGGTTTTACTGGGGACTAGTTAGGAACCACTGCTTTATATATTTTTACAAAGGCCTGTACCACTTTCTAGTACTTTTACAGTTTTTTTTAAATATTTAATTGTTCATTGTTTTCTACTGATTCTTCTGATTTTCCTCCCAAAGTGGGATTTTTTTTTTGTTTGTTTGTTATAAAAATAGTAGACATTTCTTGTAAAACATTCAAACAATGCATGAAGTTGATAAGGAAAAACTGAATGACTTTATGGTACTATTTTAATAACTTTCTTTTGTAGCTTAATGTGTTCCATTTAACTCTCGGCGGCATGAAGGCCTGCGTTATTATTGGGGTCTGTCTGTGGGTGTTTCGGCCATGCTGGTCTCCACTGCTGTGCGGCGAGCAGGTGCTGCTCCCTGGTTGTGGTGTGTGGGCTTCTGAGTGCAGCGGCTTCTCTTGTTGCAGCTCACGGGCTCTAGGGCAGGCGGGCTCAGTAGCTGTGGGGCGTGGGCTTAGTTGCCCCAGATAACAGTGATTCTATCTCTCAGTGCTCGGTGGGTCCAGGATTTGGTTGGGGCTTGGCTCCAGGCCTTTGTATTCCACGTGGCTTTGACTGGGGTCTCCTCAGGTCCCCCTTACTTTTCATGCCTGCATCTGATTTCATGAGGTCTGTAGCCATAATTTTTTTTTAATTGGTCTGCCTTTTCTAGACATTAAGGGAATTTTCCAGTATTCAGTAATTTAATCAAAGTGTGGTGTCTGTCTTTGTACATACATTTTAGCATAGTAGTCCAGTTACTTCCCTAATAATAAATTATAAGACGTAGAACCACTGGATCAAAAGGAATGGACATTTTTATTTATTATTTTTTTATCGTGGTCATATTGATAAGTGAAAGATGCTTCTTGGTTCTAATTTCATTTCTTTGATAATTAGTGAGATAGAAGTCATTTTATTTATTTATTTTTTCCTTTCTTTTTTATTTTTTTTTAATTTTATTTTATTTTTAAACTTTACATAATTGTATTAGTTTTGCCAAACATCAAAATGAATCCATCACAGGTATACATGTGCTCCCCCTCCTGAACCCTCCTCCCTCCCCATACCATCCCTCTGGGTCGTCCCAGTGCACTAGCCCCAAGCATCCAGTATCGTGCATTGAACCTGGACTGGCATCTCGTTTCATACATGATATTTTACATGTTTCAATGCCATTCTCCCAAAGAAGTCATTTTAAAACCGCTTTATTGAGATACAGTTGCTCTCCCGTGCAGCCCCCTTCTTTAAAGTGTGCAGTTCAGTGGCATTCAGTGTTTTGTGCCGCCATCACCAACCGTGTTCAAATTTAGGACATTTTCATGTTTCAAAAAGAAAGTCTGTACCGTTAGCAAGTTCCTCCCATTTCCCTGAGATCTTCAGCCAGATGCAACCACTAATCTCTTTTCTGCCCCTGTGTATCTACCTGTTCTGGACATTTCATCAAAATGGAATTATACGATATGTGGTTGTTTGTGACTGGTGTTTTCACTTAGCACAGTGTTTTTGAAGTTCATTCATGTTGTAGCATGTACTGGTACTTCCTTTTTTGTGGTTGGGTTATATCCTTTTTTTGATATATCATGTTTTTCCAGTCTCTACTTGATGCCCATTTAAGTTGGTTCCATTTTTTGGCTATTAGGAATCTTGCTGCTGCAAACATTAGTGTTCATGTTTTTGTGTGAACATATGTTTTCAGTTCTCTTGGGTGTATGCTTCAGATAATTGCTGGTCCAGATGGTAACTCCAGGTTTAACCTTTTGAGGAACTGCCAGAGTATTTTCCAAAGTGGCTGCACCCTTTCACACGCACATACTACTAGAGTGTGAGAGAGACCAGGTTCTTCTCCAGCACTTGTTACTGTCTCGTTTTTAAACTGTAGCCATGCGGTAGGTGTAAAACAGTACCTCACTGTGGTTCTGAAGATAGTTAATGGTATCGAGTGCCTTTTCATGGGTTTCATGTTTCAGTAAACATACCAGTTTTTTCATGTGTTTCTCTGTATATCTTCTTTGGGAAAATGTCTCTTCGTATACTTTGTCCATTAAAAAAAATTAGATTCCTTTTTTAAAAAATCATCGAGTTTTAAGAGTACTTTGAATGTTTTAGATATAAGTCCATTATCACATCTGTGATTTGCAGATGTTTTCTCCCATTCTTTGGGTTGTCTTTCACTTTCGTGATGGTGTCTTTTGAAACAGCTTTTAATTTTAATGAGGTCTAGCTTATTTTGTTCGTTACCATGGTTTCTGCTTTTGGTTACGCACCTAAGAATCTATGGCAGGATAGAGTCCTCCTCCATTTTTACCATTTTCCAAAATATCCTTGGTTATTGCAAAAATAAAGTTGCCTAAAATTATAAAGTACTTTTGGGGGGAATTTGCAAATTTTGTTCTGTATGTTTAAAGGGAGGTTCTTGTCTAAGCATTTTTCTTTTAATTCTCTTCTCCCGCCTGGACAGTGGGGACTGAGCTGGGAAGTTGGTAGAATCTAAAGGCTGCTTCTGACAGATTTTTGCAGAAGTTCATACAGCCCTTCCTTCTTGTTGAGCACTGGCCTAAGAGAGAAGGAAATTAAATGTGCCCCACGTTTGTAAGCACTCTGCAACCTGGACTAGCCTCATGCAAGCCCATGGAGTTACATGGGGAAGGCTAACCCAGGGACGCGAGTCGTGTTGTCTGCTTCATGTTGACTCAGCTTCATCCTCCAATTTGTTTTTGAGATGTGTAAACAGTGTGTAGGCTTACTGAACAGCTACATGTAGATGGAGAGTAGACCCAGACTTGAGCTGTATTTCCAGCTGTGCTATTTCTACATGTTGAGGTTTCAACATACCATCAAATACAGTTCAAAATGTGTGATTGAGAACATTGCAGATGAGAAACACTGCGTTAATTTTTAATGACTTTAAAAGTCTTTTATAATTTAATCACATGATTGAGATTTTTTTTAACCAGGTTTTTATATGACACCTCTTTTTACGTTTATTTATTTATTTTGTACGTAGTATTTCTGTATTTTAAGAAATGGCAGGAGGACAACTGGCTTGATTCTTCCAGACGTCAGTATTGTGAGAAAGTAAAGGCGGGGGAGGGTGGCAGGAGATGAAGAACCTTAAAGACAGTAACCAGGTGGATGGTGTGGGCCTGAACTGGGTTCTGATCTGTGCACACCAACTCTAAAAGACTGTTTGGAGACAAGTTGAGAAACTTGTGTATGGACTAGATGTTAGAAGGTACTAAAGAATCCTTCATTTGGTTAGATGTGGTAATGGTATCCTTTCCTTTCTACTTTTCCACATGTTTGAAATTTTTTTGTAAATGCAAAAGAGACCTAACCAGGGATCATCTTACATTTCCCATATTCTTCTGTTCCTGTTGATTTTCGCTTGGACTTTGTAGTCCATGGAAATAAGCTGATGGATGCAGAATCATTTAACATAGGTACTTATTGCTGCAGAGGGCATAGTCACAGGCTGTTTGTTTATGGGAGCCTTATTTTAAAGTGTCAGAAAAAAGAGGAGTGGCTGCAGTTTATCCCCAGTCTTTGGAGTTTGGATAAATGAATGTACAGCCACATGTTCACTACGCATCATGCTACAACTTACTGGTACGGGACAGAACCTAGAATAAATACCAAGCCAAATTTATATAAATGAGACTATTGGTCATGGTTCACACATACAAAAACGACTGGGAGGAGAAAAACCTGTCTGCACTTCCGCAGTGGACTCCTGGCTCTCAGGATTGCAGGTGTTAAGTATTTCCTTAGTTCTTTTGCTTTCCACATTTTTGAAATCGGGGAAATAGACATAAGGGAAAGAGGCTGTTTTCCCTCAGGCGTTAAGTACTTCTCCACTCAGTACACTCAGCCTCTTGGCTTGAATTTTGCTTTTGTTTTGGTTCCTGGTTAGGGTTCTAGGAGTTGTGCTCTTGAGTGAAGCCAGGTAGCTTTTCTACATACTTATTTTATGAGTTCTCATCGAGGTAAAGCCAAAACACAAAACGCTCTTTTTACAGTGAACTTTGATTCATAAAGAAATATGTTTTACTTGGTGTTCTCCTGGTTGCAAATGCATATAGTTTTGACTCTTCATTTGAAAAATCAGGCTGTGTTGTGCTTCATGGGAGGCGGTAGGTGTTGTAGAATGAAGTCAGAAGTGTGACCTGACCAGAGCGATAGATCGGAAAGTCCCGGAAAGGTGGGTTATATTGTTGCCTGTTAGGAGCTTTACATTGCTCTTACTTCACAGTTTCTTTAGTAAATTTCTGAAGAATATTGGTAGTTGGTAAAGAGTAAGAAGTTCCGCAGGTCCCCTTTTCCGTGTTCTTTGCAGTTAAGAGGTATGGTTGATCTGGCCTACTATTTTGAAAGGATGAAAGTAACTAAGCTCTGTTTCTGTATCTTTAGCACATCGTCAAATACGGAGAAAAGATATTGTCTGATGTCTGAGTAGAAATTTTAATGAAATGCAAAGCGTTAACGATTGTACTGGATGGTTGTATTCAAGATAAATGCTGTCTTAATCTTTGAGAAGTAATGAATGCTGGAGGTATTGTCCTTCCGGTCAGAAGACTAGAAATCTGCAGGGTGGCTCTGATTGCTCTGCACCGTCAGATCTTCTCAGTGGGTTGGAATTGGTCAGGCCTTGGCGATCTTTTTATTAGGTTGAATCCTATAGAACTGCCAACGTTTGGTCATCTGGCTTAGAGAAACAATAGTTTCATATGGTTCAACCTAATATAATAACGGATTTTCCTGCACTTGTATGTATTGTAGTGTGATAAATTGCCGATGAATTAAAAGAACCTCACCAGCTGCATTCTCACTGCGGCCTAAACTATCACTCAGCTTTACCCTTAGTTTGAAAAAATAGTTAATGAACATGAATTGGAACTCTGAAAGCTTATTAAAATGTTTGCGTTAATTTGTTTTATTTTAGCCTCAGATGCAAACATCAGTGGGAATTGTACCCACCCAGGCGATTGCAACGGGCCCCACCGCAGATCCCGAAAAACGCAAACTGATACAGCAGCAGCTGGTCCTACTGCTTCACGCTCATAAATGCCAGAGGCGAGAACAAGCCAATGGAGAGGTCCGGGCCTGCGCACTCCCACATTGTCGGACCATGAAAAACGTCTTGAATCACATGACGCATTGTCAGGCTGGGAAGGCTTGTCAAGGTAAGTGCTGTTTGCTCAGGTCCTGGTGGCAGAGCCAGGGGTGGACTTGTCTGGTATTCTCTGGCACCTCTCCTGTTGAGAAGGTTCCCACTTCCCACGTCCCCATGTGCTGACCAGTCAGATGCCTCTGGACGCTCACCTGCCCAGGAGAAAGGCGGTGTGCTTCTACAACGTTCCGTGAACTTTTGCTGGTGGGGCTGGGCCCTGCATTCGTTCTTTTCTGCCTTCCTTTGTCACAGAAGACCTGTGTCCCTTCCTGAGCACTGTCTTCGCCATGCATGTCTAGATCAGGTTTTCTTTTTGACAGTGTAGTGTGCACGCGTGCATGTGCCCGCCTTTCCCCAAGCCTAGAGCATCTGTCTTGCAGTCGTTTCGTGCGCCCAGGCGCCAGGGCTGCTGCCTCGCCCCTCCGCCCTTCTGTCTTGGCTCATCAGGCTCCTGGCCCGGTTGTCCTGGGGACCTGTGTGTACTGCCCACTCCTGCCACCTCCTTCCTTGCTCTCCAGAGGGGAGAATCATGCACACATGTGTCCCCTCTCTGGTCTTCACACAGACACCCCAGTTCTCCTGAAGAAGCCTTCCCTTAGCTAACGGTTCTGCTTCCCTTTAATCTTTATCCTCTTTCTGTCTCTTCTCACTTGTGCTCCTAACCTTGGGGAGAGTCTCCCTGATCTCCCTGCTTCCCCTTGTGACACTCGTGAGTCCCGGGTGTAACCCTGTCCTGATGGAGAAGCAGAGGAGGGTCGTGCTGGACCTTTAGGAAGAAGTGGAAGCGAAGATAGAGACAGAGGGGCTGGCCGCAGCTGCCGTCTCGAGTGCTCTGAGAAGTGCCCGGGCCCCCTCAGGGTCTCCACAGACCTCTCATTTGCTTCGCTATGTTTCTTCAACTCTAGTGTTCAGATGGTTTCATCCTTGAGCATTAATAAACATAATGTAAACTTTTTATTGTAAATAGTGACATTACAGAATTATTTGTTCTGCCTTTCGTTCCACTTGTGTGGTATTTCAGGCCAAGTAGTTTTGTTTTGTTTTTGATTTGTGGTCTGAACCTTGTTCACCATCATTCATAACATTGCTTCTCTGGGAAGTTTTTGTTTGGAATTCTCAGTAGTCGACTTACAAACTTTCTGGAAAGCAGCCTGTTTTGTAAGCTGAGGACTGCCTGCACCGTGCTACAGTTACACTTGCGATCATCTTTTACGGAAGCTGGCCTTATAATGTAGGTGTAATGGAAAGCGCGACGATTTGGATAGAAAAATAACATCTCGTTGTTTTTCTGGTCATAGTTGCCCATTGCGCATCTTCACGACAAATCATCTCTCATTGGAAGAACTGCACACGGCATGACTGTCCTGTTTGCCTCCCTTTGAAAAATGCCAGTGACAAGCGAAACCAACAAAGTAAGTGAGCACTGCGGGTAGAGAAGCTTGGCGATGAGACACTGAGAACGCAGAGGAATAGGCAGGGAGCAGGGCAGAAACTAGTCGCTGCACCGCGTAGTGGGAGCTGGGGCGCCAGGGCGGACGCCGAGGGGGAACCCCCGCCCCGCCCCCCCGGACTCGGCCACTGCAGAGCAGCGAGCGCAGAAGAGGGACGTCACTTGGATCAGAGAGGCGAGAGCTGACGGGATGGCTCTCTGAGTTTCTTGACAGACACTCAGCATTTGTCACTGTAATGGCAGTGACTTTGGGGTGAGGGGTGGATAGACTGGACACTTTTTGAAATCACCCTAAAGTAGTCTTGAGGACCCTTTGTTCTAGTCAGTCAGTCAGCACCACGTGCAGGTGTTGTGGAGGCGACGCGGTTCCCAGGTCTGGTTGTGTAACTAACAGTTCATTCAGCGCAGATGGAGGGTCTCTGCACCAGGATGCCGCACCCTGATCGTTGCCCTCGCTTCGTCATCTTTCCATCGGTCTGTGTGCCCTTAGCGGGTGGTTAGGCAGTGCCCCCGTAGGAGGCCTTGTGTGGCTCCCGGGGGCTCCCATGGGCATCGGAGCAGGGAAAGGATGAGCGTCTGTCCCCAAAGTTAAGTCCCTTCTGGTTGTTTTCGAGGTCCAGCTGTGCTCTCGGGGTGTGTCCCTTGGTGTGGACAGGTAGGCCATGCCCTTGGCGCTCGTGTCCTCGTGGGCTGGAGCTGCCCTCGAAACTCCAGCACCGTCTGCGTCTTCACAGCCGTATCTGGGCCATCTCGCCCCACCCGCCCTGCTTGTGGTTATGTGTCCATTGCTCTCATTCTTCTTCGGCAGACCTGTTGCTGCCTCAGAACACGTGTGCTGCTTCTCTTTCTGCTTGTTTCCAAGTGGCACTGGGAAAGGTGGTCGAGCCCGCTAGGCCCCACTCCCTCCCAAGCGCCCCCAGAGCCCCACACACAGGGGTGTCCGTGGCCCAGGAAAGTGGGCCAGGGCCACAGACCCACCCTCCCTCCCTTGCTCCCCAGTAGAAGCAGTCATACTAAGTTTCCTTTAAAAGTCACTTTCCTAAGTCAGTTAAATTATACTTTTATTAAGCAAAAAATGAATTAATACATGATTTTCTAGGACATTTCTTACATAAAGTGAAGATCTAGGAATCTGTGTCTTCTAGAAGCAGATATTTGAGACAACAGTTCTAGTGGAGTACAGTCTGAGTTTCTTCCAAGTTAGTGTAAAATGTTTTCTTTCTTACTAACATGTTGTGATGGTTATAGTTTCTTACATTTTAGGATGTATTTCAGTTATAGTCCTTTTAAGTGTCAAAATATTTATTGTCGAGTTTGTGGTTGTACAGTATTCATTCCATGAATGATGAATTAGGATAGTGTTCTTAACCTTTAATTTGGGACTGTGAATTTTCTGAGATCCTTTGGTTTTTAATATGTATTGCCATGACAGTTGTAAACTTTTGAGATTTCTCTTTTTAAGAAACACTTTGTGTGGTTTTTACTTAAAAAAAAAAAAAAAAAACAAAGAAATGAGTGTGGGTTTTTTCTACCATCTTTATAACTGCCTGCTTGTTGTAATGATTGATCCAGAGTGAGCCCTCAGAAGTGGTAAACCACAGTGTCTCTTCCAGTCATAACGTAAGGTGTTGTCAGGGTGATTTCACACTATAAAGTCATGGGGCGTGTACAGACGAACTCTGTGCAAGGTTGTAGCAAATTTTCGTGAAAGAAATGAAAGTGGGGTATTTTCCTGTGTACTTTGTGTGTTTGTATATGTTTTTGTTTTTAATGCTTCTCAAGTTAGGTTTCTGCTCTGAGTGTATTCCTTTGGTTCCAGCACTGTGGTTTTGCGAGGACAAGGAGTTTGATAGGATGAGCGAGAACGTTGCAGCAGTGTCTTCTCTGTAAATGTTTGTTGCTGTTCCTCCTCTCTTGAAGCAAACTGTGCCCATCGTGTGTGAAATGTAGCAACAGTGGGGAAGTGTGGCTCTGCCCCTCCAGCAGCTGATGGACTCTGTCCAGTTTCCCCTTACACGGCTCAGGATGAGGGCGCCGATCCTTCCACACAGTCAGAGGGCCACAGCCCTCCCAGCACATAGACAGCTTGGTTCCTCCACGTCCACAGCTTTGAGCAGCGTGGACAATGTGTGGCTGTTGTATTTACTGTTGGAAAATGTCTGTGTAAGTGGGTCCATGCTGTTGAAACCTGTCTTGTTTAAGGGTCAGCTGTACGTTAAAAATAATGTGACAATGGCGTCGATCTGGGACTTCTTGCTGGTCCAGTGGTGAAGACCCTGCACTTCCACTGTAAGGGGTGCAGGTTTGATCCATGGTTCAAAGTGCACATGAGGTTCATGAGGCACATGGTTCATGAGGGCACAGTAAGATCCCTCATGCTGTGGGGTGCAGCCAGAAATAAAAAATGAGGCGACAGTGGTGTCAGTCAGAGGAGTGAGTTAGAGTCAGTGGTGTCGGCAGTCCTGGCAGGGAGGGTCAGTGTGCGTGGGAGGGGGGGCTGGGCAAAGCCCAGCTTCAATTAAGTGACAAGGGAAGAACTTTCTAGACAGCAAGGCTGACATGCCTACAAGGGGATACCTCTGATTGGACTCAGAGATTCCTATGCAAGTGAGGTTTGTACGTGGGTGGTCAGGACCCCCAGGGATCATCTGAGACCCACCTGTGTCCACCGAGGCTGTGCTGTCCAAGCAGGTTTTCCCACAGATGCTCGCCAGGCCTGCTGCACACACCCTGCTTCTCTAACTCCTCCCCTTGATGTCTCTACTGAGAGAGCCTGCCCAGGCCACCTGTGGAGCCTACCCAGGGGCCGCTGAAAGGAAACCCAGACTGCTGTGGCCTGTGTGGAGGAGACTTCGTGTAATTTTTCCCACGAGTTATTGTCCAGTCATTGATCTTGCATTATCCATCCCTTATAGAGATCGTCAGGTTTTATTGGCTAATGAGGAAATTGCAGGGCGTGTATCTAGCGTCAGTCTTGGCACCTGCCTCCCAGACCTGTGCAGGGTGGCAGTGGGTAGGCTTTGGCGGCACAGACGGGACTCCCTGTCTGAATTCATGTTGCCTCCTCAGGGGGCTTTTGCTGCTCCGCGTATGGTCTTCAGCCCAGCTGCAGGCGCACCCCTTGTTGCTTGTGAGAAACGCAGAGACTTGGACCTTCCCCCAGGCCTCTTGTGTTATTAGACTGCATCTTAACAAATTCCGCGTTTGCCGCTCTGGATGCCTCGCAGGGCAGAGCGTCGGTCCTGGAGCTCTTGAGACAGTGCGCGTGCTGCTCTGGGCAGCCACAGGTTTCCCAACTCAAGAGCAAAAGGACTGACAGAATGGGTGCTGCGGGATCAGCCCAGGGCCGCCCCAGCCTGCCCACTGCCTGTGGCTGCCTGGGTCTCCATGGGGGCGCAGTCAGCCTCCCCAGACCCCTGGCTTGAATACCTCTACTGGCCTGCCACTCACTACTTGGCCCTGCTCTGTGATCCAGCTTTGCTGCTGCTGCTAAGTCACTTCAGTCGTGTCCGACTCTGTGCAACCCTATAGACGGCAGCCCACCAGGCTCCCCCGTCCCCTGGGATTCTCCAGGCAAGAACGCTGGAGTGGGTTGCCATTTGCTTCTCCAATGCATGAAAGTGAAAAGTGAAAGTGAAGTCGCTTAGTTGTGTCCAACTCGTAGTGACCCCATGGGCTGCAGCCTACCAGGCTCCTCCGTCCCTGGGATTTTCCAGGCAGGAATACTGGAGTGGGTTGCCATTGCCTTCTCCGGTGATCCAGCTTGAGGCCCCTCTGATTGTTTGAGTTGCCTGCCTTCACGGTGTTGAGTCCTGCTTAAAACATGCCCTCCAGATGCCTACTTGGTGCTCCACAGGCACTCGCAGGCTAGGCACCTGCTTCACCTGCAGGTTCTCCAGAGACCACCAGTGCCTCTGTGACAGCCTGTAGCGGGGGCGGGGGAGGGGGTGGCGAGGCCGCCTGTGGCTCAAGTACCAGACAGCCCCCAGTGATAGCCTTCATTGGAGGAGCTTTGACCTCGCTCTTCTGGGCGGCGCCAGGTTGCCAGTTCTGAGCTCTTTGGCTTCTGAGGACACCTGCTGCAGGGTGCGCGTTCGTGCTTGGTGGTGGCTGTGATGGGGGGCCTGGCCCTCAGCTCGGTGTCCCTCTGCCCTGGTGGTACACAGGCCCGGGACGCCCTGTGCCGTGGGAGCAGCTCTGCAGAAACGTCCACAGGTCTGACAGACTCAAGCTTGGCTCTCTTGGTGGAAATCCAGGTGACGACCAAGTAGTGGCTGCTACGCCTGCCTCATGGTGTCCCCCACCAACCTGACAAAGTTTTGGAATTCAGCGTGTCCATTTTTGTTGGCTTTCCAAATTGAGCACAGTTTTATTGAGACCAGTTGGGGGTGGAACTTGAGGTGAGCCGCGTGTTTCACAGCAGCAATGGCTAGTGTATGTGGAGCCTGCCCATGGGCCAGTCTCTGTGCCCACGGGGGCGTGAGTCCTGGACAGAGCCAGCTGTGAAATCCGGCCCTCTTCTGTCCTTAGTAGCTGCGGCAGAAGGGAAGCAGGACCACTCTGGAGACGTGCTGGCAGCAGGAGTGCTGACTGACGTTCGGGGAGAGGGCACGCTGTGCTGAGATGCACTGAGACGCTGTGGCGGGATATCACAAAGATTGATTGTGTGTGAAACGTAGCCTTAAGCTCTGAGAAAGGAAACAAGATGTAAAAATGGTAAAAAGAACAAGAAGTGTTGGTATCTAGAGAGGTAAACGTTGGGAGTTCCCTGCGATCCGGTGCTTAGGACTCCGCACTTTCACTGGGGGGGGCCTGGGACTAAGATCCCCTAAGCCACGCAGCACGGCCAAAATAAACAAAGAGGTGACTATCAATAATGTGTAAAATTGATTCGTGCAGCAGGCTGTATTCTCAGTGACACCAGATACGTGGAGCGTTGCTGTTTTAGCACTCCTCACGTTTTTGCTCAGCCTCAGAGCCCTCAGCGCTGCGGTGCTGGGAGGGCGCCTGCTCCACTGCTGCAGCTTGAGGCGAGTGCCCTGGTGTGAGGAGAGTCCTGTGAGGCACATGCAGGTCCCGCTGCAGGGAACGTGCAGGGAAGAAGAGATGGTCTTGATCATCTTGATCAGAGACCACTGTCTCTGATACAGGATCCAGGGCTGCAGCCTTTCATTATTAGATAGAGATGTTGCTCTCCCAGCAGACCCTGAGCTCCATGAGCGCACACTGCTCACTTCTATCCTGTTGTCTTTGTCTGTCCTGGAGTCTGTGCTTGCAAGTGAGAGAGGGAGCAAGTTCAGGCAGGAGTCGCAGGTGTCCGGAGAGGAGCAGAGGCCCGACGGCCACAGGGCAAAGTGGGGGGTTCGGGGAAGGCCAGCTGCTGCCAGGACACCAGCAGGGTGTTCACGGAGAGTGGAAGCATCTTCAGCTTGTAGGACTTAGAGTTTGTGGTGGCTTTCACCAGGTAACTCCCCTTCCAACCATCTCCCCCGTAGGAAGTGCCTGCGTTCCTTGTCCCTGAAGCGTAGATGTTATCTCACAGCAGTGTTTGTATTCGGATTGGGCCCTGTACCTCGGAGACCTTTTTACTTGTTTGTATGTTGATTTCCTTGTCTCTAAATTAGTTAGAAATGTCAAGTACCAAATGCTTGTCTTCAGATAGATAGGTATGTTTTCTTTTAAAGTAAAAAAAAACAGTAACGTGTGCATTTAGGACATAAATGCTTTTAACACACACACAAAAATACACTGACCAAGTCAGCAGCTTCCATGAGAGGAGGAAGTCCGTAAAGTAGCCCATAAGTGGCCTTGAGCTTGGGAGTGGCACTCCTCCTACGATGGGGAATTTGGGGTAAAAGGATAGCATTTGGGGAAGTGTGGACACGAGTGGATTTTAGTAGAAAGAAATCGTTGTTAAGGTACTGCTATTGCATCTTCACCCAAAACCCAAAGCCTTGTACACCTTGTTTCTTTAAATTCCTCTCTCTCCACAGTTGATCAGTATGCATGTCAATGTAGGTCTAGGTCTGTTCCTCCTTACACCGCAAAGTAATAGAAAAATAAATCATCTTCCCATTGTCACTTTCCTTTTTCTCTTGTACTTCTTTTAGACAAGTCAGCATGTCAGTTTCAGTAGTACAATGGCACGTGTTTAAAGTTTCATGGAGTATTAACTATTAGGAAAAATACCTTTAAAAGTATTATACATGACTTATTTCAGAGCTACATACTTGTCATAAAATGTACCTTGGGAATTGCTTTTCATTTATAATAATGAGGTGCTTGGTGTGTATAATTGTGTCTAATGAGCGTTAATGAGTTTGAGATCTGAATATTCTTATTAGAAAAGTTAAATAGTGTGGAATATGTAATTATCAAGGGCTTTTTTTTTTTTTTTTAACACATTTTGGTTTCATTAAGTTACTCAGATAAGTGTTTGAGTTGTTTATGTTATAATTGTGCTGATGGTGATTTGAGGATATTATTATTACAGTAATGGTCTGAATTTTAAAGAAAAATTTGTGATAGTGTTTTATGTCTCAAAGATCAGTTATAGTATCAATTTTATAAGCTGCTGTTGATGACACGACTCGAAGTTTGGGGAAGTTGGAAAGAAAGGAACTCTTACAAATAAGAATCAATGGTATGATGCAGAACTTCTACATCGATTAGGACATTTGGACGGATGGACAGACAGACGGACAGATGGGTATTTGGGTCTTCTCTGTTAACTTTGAAGCCCTTGGAAATGGGGCTCTTTATGTTGCTACAGATTTTCCTCAGTCAGGCACCGTATCTCTTGAACAGCTTCACGTAGCAGAGAGCTTAGCATGGTGCCCTCCCACGTAGGAAACGCGGAGCAGAGAAAGGCGTGGAGTTGCCTGGTCACTGTACGTCAGGGGTTCAAGGAAATGCAGTTTTGTTTTTTGGAAGATTGTGTCAGAGATCTTAATTAAGTTACTGTTACTTGATACCTTTAGTAATTAAGATATTAATTAGGTTAATAAGTAACAGAACTGACCAACTAGGCATCTCCTCCGCTCCTCCTCCTCTGTGCCTGTGTGGTGAGCAGTGAGGGGCACCGAGGAGCAGCAGCAGGAGGGGCTTCTTAGCTCGCCTCAGTGGTGGCTGATGACCCCCAAAGAATGTGTGTTTTCCCATGTTTGCTGTTTCCCCCGAACTGACTTCTTATGAGGCTCTAGATTTAATACACGCTGACCTTGATTGCGTGATCGCTGATTTCCTGGTCTGTTGTTTTCTAACACAGAAGCTTGAATTCTCTTCAGATTTTTGTTCTTCAGGTGCCGCTGTGCAGATGAGATTAATAGAATGGGCTTCTTCTGTCTGCACAGTTCCTTTCTTGGTAGCGGGGTTCCAGTGCTTCATGACATACATAGGTGGTCTTCTGTTAAAATTTTACTTGTTTTTCAGTGGTTTTTAACTCACTTGTGGACTTTTCCCTTTTACTTATCTCTTGTGTTTGTCTGTTTGTTTTTATAGCCATCCTGGGGTCTCCAGCTAGTGGAATTCAAAACACCATTGGTTCTGTTGGCACAGGCCAACAGAATGCCACTTCTTTAAGTAACCCAAATCCGATAGACCCCAGCTCCATGCAACGAGCGTATGCTGCTCTTGGACTCCCCTACCTGAACCAGCCCCAGACGCAGCTGCAGCCTCAGGTTCCTGGCCAGCAACCAGCACAGCCTCAAACTCACCAGCAGATGAGGAGTCTCAACCCCCTGGGTAGGTGAAAGGACTCTCGAGAACTTCCTTGTGCAAATGCAGTGTCGGGAATGACGAGCCTTCTGGAGCCCGGGGCTGTTTTCAGCTACTGTTTTTACTTTAAATTCAAATTTTAAATTTAAATATATATATGTATATAATAAAATTCAAATATATATATTATGGCAAATGGTATCTTTTAAATGATTAAAATAAAAAAATTCCAGGAAAAGGCTAAAATGTCAGGTACACTGAAGATGTTACAGGCTTGTAAGATGAATCACATTTGCAAATGAACCAACATTTTTGTCGCTGTATCTGGATAGTTTTCATAAAGGGCATTTCACATGGCTCAGGATGCAAAATCTCAGGTTGGAATTAGGGCAGTACCAGTTGCCTTGACTCTGCAGCTCCTAGCATTTCTTGGTTGTGGACTACTTGTGACTGGAGCCGACCAGTCTGAATCCGGACTGGCTAACAGGGATCTCAGAACAGGGTTGTTGTGCTGGTTTTGTTCTTTTCCTAATAAAGTATTTTCACCTTAAAGATACTTCATCTGTTGCGTGTTGGGAAATAGTTTCCCTAATGCATCTCTGACTCCTGCTGGCTAGAAGACTGGGTTGGAGTCTTGAAATGTCCCTTCCAGTCTGACACCACTTCTGTTGGTGGTATAATCTGGGACAAGACAATTAACCTGTGTCTCACCTTTCTCTTACTTTAGAACAAATACTGTAGGCAAATTGATCTTTTGTCTTCTTCACCTGAAGTTAATTTCTATGATTTTTATCTTCTGATACGCAAAACAAAAAGATGATGAAGTGTATGTGACGGGAATGAAGCCAGAATCAAAACCGAAGCTGCAGATGGATCATTTCTGATTTTTTTCCACAGCCGCCAAGCATTCATGCTGCCAGCCAGCCTCCGTAGAAATGCTCTTCTTTGGTTTTCAAGTGCAATGGGAAGCAATTGAATTTATACAATTTGACCAACATTATTGAAAATATAACTCCCAGAGTTCCTGCCATAGCATTTATTATTATGAGTCATAAGAATAATTTTCATAAGAATCATTTATTTATATGTGACTTGTTATTTATCTGTTATTAGGACTTTGAGGTGTGTAATTTAGGAGTTGGTTGATTGCTTTTCTTTTTGTCTTTCAGGAAATAACCCAATGAACATTCCAGCAGGAGGAATAACAACAGATCAGCAGCCGTCAAACTTGATTTCAGAATCAGCTCTTCCAACTTCCCTTGGGGCTACAAAGTAAGACCTTTGTTTCATTTGGTTCCTATCTGAGTGACAGTCACATGTTAAAGTGGGCTGGGAACCACATAGAACTCTTGATTCTTTCTAAAGTGTAGGGCTATTTCCCTCCCTCCCTTCTCTGTCCCTCTCGCTTCCCTCCCTCTTTCTTTCTTTCTAACAGATAGCAGAGTTTAAAGTCACATGGTTGAAGACCCTTAGTTGGGTGAATGGCATGTGAGTCACTTTTCCAGTTGGATGACCTGTTCTTCCTCTCCCCTCAGCCCCCTGATGAATGACGGCTCAAACTCTGGAAACATTGGCACCCTCAGCACTATACCTGCAGCAGCACCTCCTTCCAGCACCGGAGTTCGGAAAAGCTGGCACGAACACGTCACTCAGGACCTGCGGAGCCATCTAGTGCATAAACTGTACGTGGCCCCCTCGCCTGTTACTCACATGTGGTGGGAGCACTTTGTGACTGATGGCAGTGTGACAGTTTTGCAGTTTGCTGGGTGTCTGATTTAACGCCCAGGTGTTTTTTTGGGCCCTGGGTGATCATACCCTTGCAACTGAAGGGGGTCACGTGCTTGTTTAGGGAGGCCGGAGGATCCCAGATTCTGAGTGCCCAGTGGATCCTGGAGAGGAATATGAACTTTGACCCATGTCACAGGGGCAGGCCTGTTCTCTAAGCTCTCAGTGCACGGGGAGCTGGGACTCACTCAGAAGCTTGTCTTATTTTATGGCTCAAGGTTATAGTTGTGGGGAGCCCTGAGAATTGCAGGCATTTGGGCCTAGTAAATACAGATGGCTTCACAATACCATCATACAATTAACATGGGAAATTCATAGTTGATTTCTCCAGCAATTTAAGTTAAATGAAGGTGACGTTAATCAACTCAATTCCGATGGAGTTTTCTTTTTTTTCTCCTTCATTATTTTAATCAAAAATTTTTGTACTTAGTAGTTTAAAGATTAGGAATTCAAAATCATAGTATTCTTGAGTTGGTCAAGCATTTATTGTTAATAGCAAAATGTTGTGTTTGACTTGTGGATAAATTGACAGATCAGTATTGTCTCCAAAGAGTGACTGCATATGGGGGTCTCTCAGCAGTGTATTGTGCCCAAAGGTAGACAGCGGTTTGTTCTCTTCCCGTGTCACATGTGAAATGGCAAGATGTTGATGTTGTATTAAAAGTAGATTGAGAGTACGTGCTGTCCTTTCAGTGTCCAAGCCATCTTCCCGACACCTGACCCTGCAGCCCTGAAGGATCGCCGCATGGAGAACCTGGTGGCCTACGCTAAGAAAGTGGAAGGGGACATGTACGAGTCTGCCAACAGCAGGGTGGGTCCGCATTCGCGTTCCAGCCGCACGGCACCCGAGCGACCTGTGGCTGCAGGTCTGGACGTGGTGGGGGGCGGGGGGGAGGGTGCTTCCATCAGCCTGCTGGTCTCCTCGCCTGAGGACACTGACCAGGGAGATGTCCCAGTTAAGACTTGAGGTCCTCCCTGCACACCTCTCTTGGTTTGTAACTGCAGAATCTTCAAGTGTTCCCACTACAGTGGTAAGTGAGGTGTATGAAGGTTTCCTAGTCTGTGGGTGTACTTTATAGTGGAGTGTTCTTGTACTATGTTGTCACCTGTGTCAGTGAGTATGCAGGAAGAGGTTCAGCTGTGGAACGAACTGTCACGAGGACTTAGTACCCCCTGACTGTTAAGTCCCATAGCATCCCTGGGCTTTGGTTTATGAGTTAGAAGTGCTGAATACTTCACCCGTGCCAGTGTACATAATTTTAATTTAAAACTTCATTAGTTTGTTAGAACCTACAAAACCAGATCAGTTGTTTGTTTGCAAATAACTAGTATTGACTGTTGCTGCTTTTTAGGATGAATACTATCACTTACTAGCAGAGAAAATCTACAAGATTCAAAAAGAGCTAGAAGAAAAGCGGAGGTCGCGTTTACACAAACAAGGCATCTTGGGTAACCAGCCAGCCTTATCAGCCCCCGGGACGCAGCCCCCTGGAATACCCCAGGCGCAGCCTGTGAGACCTCCAAGTAAGGACTGCATGTCCCGCCCCTGGTCTGTTCCCTCGTGTGTCTTTCTGCATTTGGTGTGTATTTCTCAGCACACAGAATTACATTCCCAGGGAACCTGTTGCTCTGAAAGCACGTGGTCGTGGCTGTGTTCTGCGGTGGCCTGTGTTTAGATGTTGAGTCTCACAGAAGGCCCTGTAAAGGGTGTGCTGGCATCAGTGCACAGCACTTTTGGATCTGCTCTTCTCTTTAAAGGATTGTTTTAAGTAACTCCTTTTTTTTTCTGCCATTGTAGATGGGCCCATGCCTCTTACAGTGAATCGTATGCAGGTTTCTCAAGGTATTTAACTGTTGTTGTAAATCATATTTTGGGTTAACATTCTGCAGCACAAAGTTTATTGGTTTGTCTTCTTCCCTGTGTATTTCTTTCTCTCCATTTTTCCTTCAGTTTCCTTTTCTAATTGCCACCTCC
>NW_011494716.1:1280139-1282662 GCF_000754665.1 Bison bison bison | reverse complement strand
GTGTGAACATGTTGCCTTTGGAAGTTTGGAGATCACAGCGAAGCTCTCCAAGGAGATCAGAAGTAGGAGTTCACTTTTTTTTTTGATGGACAAGAGAAAACATTTCCCTTGGAAGAGTCTCAAAAAAAAAAAAAAGCATTGTAGGAGGGGGAAAGAAACATTTCTGAGCACTTGAAAGTAGGGCGTCAGGCCTATCCTGAAGCCCGAGCACCCTGACTTGGGGGATGGGAGGAACGGGTGAGGCTGCTCTGGGCTAACGAGCACAGGCGCCTTGCCTACCAGACTCGCCGAGGAGGGTCTGTGCTCAACAGCCCTCACCGGGCTGGGCTCCTGGCAGCTGGTCTGAGCAGCTTCCGGAGGTTCTTTCTCAAGTTGAGAGTCTTTGGTCGTGGTTGAAGCAGTCATTTGAGTTTGGGGGTGAGGGTCATTTCAGAGCTTTTACAACTCTTAGCAGGTTGAGACCTGAACAGTAGGATGTTTCTGCTGGTTGTGAAATGAGATGGCGACATTATCCAGTGTCCAGTGTGTGGAGTAGTTCAGGGAGAGAGTGGTCGTTCTAACAGCTGTGGTGATCGTCCTGCATACACCAGACCTGGTACAGCTGATGATACTGTGGAGGAAACTTTTTAGGGACTTGTTCAGATGGACCAGATGTGAAGAGTGAAAGAAATCAAGAAGGCAGAGAAATTAAGCCTTCGGAGAGACAGGGTGCTGTATTAGGGACAGGGTAGACGAGTCTGCTGCTTCGGGATCTGAGAACGGGGCTGTTGAGCAGAGTGTGGAAGGAGGAGCCTTTGAAGGAAGTGCTTGCATGCCCCTGTCACCGGCACGTCCAGGTCTGTGGAGAGGAACTTGTTACAGTGCCGCTTCTTCATGCATCTTTTTCGCATGCTCAGTAAAATCTCCTCTTGTCAATAAAACCCTCCAGAAGAGCAGGGCACTTTGTTCTGTATGCTTCCTGGAAAGTCCTGGTTACTCAGGGGGACATTTTTCGCTGGTGCTGAGGGGACTGGTGCTCTTTGATGCCCTCTCCTACTCCACAGTTAAGGCAGTGCCTCAGGATTCTGTTCACAGCCACAGGATTGGGCCAAGTCCTGAGACTTACTGAAGCAGTATTTACATTGAGCTCAGAGTTCACGGAGAATTGTGGGAAATTACAGAGAGAGAGGCTCCATGGCCTGGAGTCATGTAGCGGCTGGTGAGAGGTGTCGTTCGTGGTGTGGCACCCTTGGGAAGGCCAAGGCAGCCATGAAAGTGAGATCTTTCCAGTCAGCAGAGAGGAGGCTGACGTTGAGAACCGCCAACCCTTGGGCACTTTCTAAATGCTTAATGTCCTTGCAAAATTAAAGCCATGTTTTGAGTCTTATCCCAGATTCTAACAATAAATGTAAGCCCAGCCAAGGAGCTGGGGGGCCTGGGGTGATGGGAGTGGGCTTCCTACTGGGAGTCAGGTGGTCCAGAAGGCTTTGAGGGGTTGGCTCAGAGGGGTGCCCTGGCCTCAGCAGACCTCCTCTGTGCATGGTGGGTGCTCCTTCCCACCACCCCGCCCACCCCCGTCTACTCTGTCACTCGGACCCTCAGATGCTCTGGCGCCGAGTGCTGCCTTGGCTTCAGCTGCTCGCAGCTTCCCTGATGCGCCAC
Organism: Bison bison bison; assembly: GCF_000754665.1. Taxonomy (NCBI): domain Eukaryota; kingdom Metazoa; phylum Chordata; class Mammalia; order Artiodactyla; family Bovidae; genus Bison; species Bison bison. The sequence continues at coordinate 1,281,021 of NW_011494716.1, read as the reverse complement.
CTTCCTCTCCTCACACTGCCCTGCCTGCCCCCCACCCACCATCTCACCACCACCACAGTGGTGCCGTTTTTCCTGGATGTGAGCAATCTGTTGCTTAGCCATCTTTTCTGATTGGCTGATCTCCTTTCAGTTGTGTATGTAGTGTGTGTGTTCTGTCTTATTTGGCTTCAAGTTTCTTTGGCAAATTGTCATTCTGTTTTCCTATGGGTGCTTTTCCTAATGAACTGTTGTGGGTACGTTTACAGGGATGAATTCATTTAACCCAATATCCTTGGGGAACGTACAGTTGCCACAAGCGCCCATGGGACCGCGTGCGGCATCCCCCATGAACCACTCTGTCCCGATGAACAGCATGGGCTCCGTTCCAGGGGTAAGTGCTTGTCCTCCCCTCAGCTGTGCTGAGACGGCCTTGCTGCAACAGGACAGTTCTCCCCATGGGAGCTTGGAGGTTGGGAATCCTGTGGCGCTTGTTCCTTTGGATTGTGTTGTGCTTTGGCAACTCCATCTCTCTCTCTGGTCCTTATTACTCCAAGGTTTATTTGACCTTTACTTATTTTTACTGAAATGAGAGATTCCTTGGCACCTGTGACTTTGTGAGAAGACAGGAGTTCTGGGGATGTGTGACAGAATGAGAGGAAAGGTGTCAGTGTCCGCTGGCTCTCAGAGCGTCCTCTCCTGAGGCTGTTTTCTAAACGAGTCCGAGAACTCCTAAAAGGCGTATTTGAACTTTACACTATGGCATGCTGTTGATTTCTGTTCAGAGGACTGTGTGGAGCTGGCTCATTAGAGATCTGCATGAAAAAGTGTGCAGAATGCCTGGGAGCCAGGAGGTCTTAGTGCGTGGTGGGGTCCCCTCCTGTGAAGGGGGTAGTTGAGGATTCC
>NW_011494716.1:1272164-1280039 GCF_000754665.1 Bison bison bison | reverse complement strand
AGGATTCCTCTCTCTTTCGGTTCACCTTGGAGACACGGGCCCTGCAGCCCTCTGAACACAGTGGCACATGTTGTCTTGTAGATGGCCATTTCTCCGTCCCGAATGCCTCAGCCTCCGAACATGATGGGCGCGCACGCCAACAGCATGATGGCCCAGGCGCCTGCGCAGAGCCAGTTCCTCCCGCAGAGCCAGTTCCCGTCGTCCAGCGGGGCGCTGAGTGTGAGCAGTGTGGGCATGGGGCAGCCGGCGGCGCAGGCTGGCGTTCCACAGGTACTGTCCATCGTTTTAGTTGTCATTTTCTTAATTTTTGTTTGTATATTTTAAATTCTAAGCTTCACATGTGATCCTGAGAGACACTGGTTTTTGAAGAGGGAGTGAGGAAAGATCCCTTGAGTTTACGCTTAATGATTTGGCACTTGTTGGTTTAAACTGCCGAGGTGAAGTCCAGCTAACTGGGCCATTTGAGTAGTTCCCTTCTTGTTGAATGTGGTTTTATTCATTCAATATAATGCTGGCGGGGACTATTTTCCACTCATTTCACCGCCTTTCCCCGACTTCTATTAATTGTTAGAGTACATCAGATTGCTGCTGTGTACAAATGTACACGTATTTAAAACAGACCAACTGTTCCCCTGAGAGATCAAATTCATTATTTAACTTAACATGAATAACATTGAATAATAGGCAGTGACTACACTAGATTCACTAAGTAAACACTTATTAAGTAATTGTTTTTTAAACGTTTTATTTGTTATGATTTACGTTTGGCTGTGCTGAGTCTTCCTTGCTGCGTGCAGGCTTTCTCTAGTTGCAGTGAGCGGAAGTTACTGTCAGCGCGCTGCCCAGGCTTCTCCCTGGGGTGGCTTCTCTGGCGGAGCATGGCCTCTAGGCATGAGGGCTCCAGTAGTTGTGGCACGCAGGCCTAGTTGCCCCACGACATGTGGAATCTTCCCCGACCAGGGATAGAACCTGTGCCTTCTGCACTGGCAGTTGGATTCTTAACCGCTGGGCCACCAGGAAGCCTGATGCCTATTAATTAATTCTTTATTTGCATAAATTTTATTTCTCTAGCAAAGGGGTCGACAAGTTTGTCCTGTAGATATTTTCAGCTTGGTGGACCGTGAGGGAACTGTTCTGCTCCACTGTTGTGACACAGAGGCAGTCATAGACATGTGCATTCACACGTGAGTGAATGGAGAGGCTGCTGGCCAATAAAGCTTTATTGACAGAGACCAGCAGCTAGCTGGGTTTGGCCTTGGGCCCTGTGTGCTTGGCAGATTCTTGCTCTAGATTCAGAATAGCTTTTTAGTTGGCCCACAGGTAATTTTGAAGCATATCCCTAGCTGAGAACTACCATACTGAAACAATTCAGTGTTTGAGTAACTCATTTTTTTAAAAAAGACAAATACCTTTTCCAGTGGCCTTAGCTGTTGGTGGATATTATGGAACATGAGCTAGTATCTGAAGTGTATGTGTGTGTGTTTAAGCCAGAGATTTCTACACTTACATAAATCCAAGCTTGATTACTACAAAAGCAGGTTACTATAAGCATGCAGGTCAGTGACACGTTACAAGTGGAACGTTCCCGTATAGTCAGCAGACCTCATCCAGAAACCGTGTCAGGTTCTCATATATTTAATTGTTTATGTCTGCTGCCACATTGTCAGATGGAGGGGAGACCAGTTTTAACTCGCTCTTTTCCTTCTGCCTGTCAGGGGCAAGTGCCAGGGGCCGCTCTTCCCAACCCCCTGAACATGCTTGGGCCCCAGGCCAGCCAGCTGCCTTGCCCACCAGTGACACAGCCGCCGCTGCATCAGACCCCGCCTCCCGCCTCCACGGCCGCCGGCATGCCGTCTCTGCAGCACCCAGCAGCTCCCGGGGTGACGCCCCCCCAGCCAGCTGCGCCTACCCAGCCTTCAACTCCCGCATCGTCTTCCGGGCAGACTCCCACCCCGACTCCTGGCTCCGTGCCCAGCGCCAGCCAGACGCAGAGTACTCCTACGGTCCAGGCAGCCGCCCAGGCCCAGGTGACCCCGCAGCCTCAGACCCCAGTGCAGCCTCCATCCGTGGCCACCCCACAGTCATCGCAGCAGCAGCCAACACCTGTGCACACGCAGCCCCCCGGCACCCCGGTGAGCCCCTCGGCCTGTGGCCGTCTGCCCACAGAGTTGCAGATGAGAACTTGCCCCTGAGCAGTTGGTCGTGAAGCACCACAGGTCTTGGTGCAGCTGCACAGCGAGTGTGTCTGCAGCCTGACGGAGCTGTAACGGGTTGTGTGTTCATTCCAGAATGGGCTCTGGAGGCCAGGTTTGGCAGGACATGACTTGTGATTATCTTCCCAGTTAAACCAGCTTATAGAAATCAGCAACTGAAAGAGCTCGTACATGGGTCCCCTGTAGAATATTTCAACTATCCATAGGAGCGTCACCTGTCACAGGTGGTCATCTCTGAGATTTAGTTGTCTTGAGGGTTTGATAAGCAAGTCAGTTTTTTAATTGTACATACTTTGACCTTGCTCGTCAGCCTTGTTTTCCAGTTGGAAGCTTTTTCTTTTTCATGACAAAATGGCACAGCCAGGTTAGCACTTCTGTGGCTCAGATCTCCCCACTCCTCCGGGGAGGTGGCAGTGGCAGGGTCACAGCATATCCTGTGTCCCGGTCCCGCGCTCTGCCGGTGGCACCCGGCCGGGCTCCCCCACATGGGGCCATCCCCACCCACCCCAGGGGCCCGAGGCTACTGTTTCTTACCGAGCCATGGTATCTGTTTTCTTACCAGCCTAATTTAAAAACTTCCTTCCCCCTGAAATGCGTTAACTTTATTTGTGGGGGCTGAGGATGTTTATTTATAAAATGTCAAATTTAATCCCAAGATGAGTCCCAAGATGACACTTTTTATTTTTCCATAGGGAGTGTTCTTATTGTTTCTTATTTTATGTTATCTCTGAGTAAGATCCCTTTGTAATGTTATGTTTTTATTTGTTTACTTAAAACTCTTATCAGGTAAATCTTTGAAAACTTGAGAGCTTTTTTTGAGATTTCATCTCTTAATGCTTGTTTACTCCTCCACCACTGTTCCTGCAGTTAACAGGCTAGTTATACACTCTTGTTCCGTGAAGTGAAGTCGCTCAGTTGTGTCCGACTCTTTGCGACCACATGGACTATAGCCTATGAGGCGCCTCCGTCCATGGGGTTTTCTAGGCAAGAACACTGGAGTGGGTTGCTATTTCCTTCTCCAGGAGATCTTCCCAACCCAGGGATTGAACCCGGAGCTTCCCTTGTGGCTCAGCTGGTAAAGAATCCACCTGCAATGTGGGAGAACTGGGTTCAATCCCTGGGTTGGGAAGATCCCCTGGAGACAGAAAGGTTACCCACTCCAGTATTCTGGCCTGGAGAATTCCATGGACTGTATAATTCATGGGGTCGCAAAGAGTCAGACACGAGTGAGCAACTTTCACTTCGCTTCACTCCCGCATTGTAGATAGACGCTTTAACTGTCTTGAGCCACCAGGGAAGTCCATATAGGTACTTTATTCCCCTTCTGACAGTGTATATACACATATTTATTATTCATCCTTTTACCAAAACCATTAGGATCGTTGTTGGAAAGAATTGAATTTAAAATAGGTTCTCTGACTTATGTAGAAAATTCCCAGAAGATAATTTTCTATCACAGTGTAGAAAGCTTCTGCTCTTGTATCTCTGCATTGTTGACAAGAAGTCAGTTGTGTTTCTGCCTGATGTTGACTTCTCTGGAACTCTTCCTTTAACTCTTATATTCTTCAGTTCTCTCAAATAGGGGTGCCTGTTAGGTTAGTATTGAGAAAGATTAACATGGATCTGTGTTGGGTGAGCAGCAGGGTTTAAGATCATCTGTGTTGTTTACAAAGATAAGTGATTTTGGTTTCCCCACAGCTTTCCCAGACAGCAGCCAGCATTGATAACAGGGTCCCCACTCCATCCTCAGTGGCCAGCGCCGAAACCAACTCCCAGCAGCCAGGCCCCGAGGTGCCATTGCTGGAGATGAAGGCCGAGATCAAGACTGAGGACACAGAGCCCGATGCTGGGGAGCCCAAGGGAGAGCCTGGGGCTACGGTAGGTGCCTTTCCTGGACATGGGTGGATGTGCTGCACACAGAGGTGCCATGGGGCGCCCGGGGGAGGCGCCAGGGTCCGCCGTGCGTGTCCCTGCGTCGCGTTTCACTACCCCACTCAGTTATGGTTCAAGTGCAGAAGAGATTAGAAACAGATGGGTTGTTTATTTTTAGATATTAGGTATGGGTTTATTTTTATTTTGCCAGAAGTAAAGAGCACTGGCTTATATTTTAAATGTTTAAATCATCCAACAACTTTTTCACTGCTGTTCCTCATTCATTTATAATTCTCCAGAGGCAGGCTGCTCAGGCGGTGTGTTCTTTTACTAATTAACCTGTGGCAGAAGTTGAAAACTGGCAGACCGTGGGCTGAACCCAGTCTATAAATGTATTTTGTTTGGCCCACACAGTATTTTTAAAATGGGAAATTACAAATAATACTCTAGACTTCTGACTTTTCTTGGAAAATGAGGAGCTTTGCCAGCACCGTGTGGCAGCAGAGCAGTCTGGGTGGGAGCACCGGCATGGCGCTCAGGCGGGTCACAGCTCCCCACTGCCTCCCTCCACGCTTTCTGCTGTTCTCGTGGGCTTCCTCTGCCAGGCCTCTGAGCAGTTGGACTTTCCATCCTTCCCACAGTTTTCAAGGAAATTCTTGTTCCAAACTAGAAATATATGTAAAACTACTGAAGAGGTAATGGTATATGCAATGTTTGTTTTTAAGACTATAATACACTGGCACTGTATTAAAGCGCCTCCCAGGCATTCGACCTTTCCTTTTGGGAGAGAGAGAGTGATCGATGCAGCTCTGACTAGGGGAGGCTTTAACAAGCCTGTAGAGACTTTAAGGGCCTTCTGATAAGGCTGGGTAATAACAAAGATCTCTCATAGTCATGTATCTGTGTCCGTGACTCTGTTTTTCTCAAGATGATGGAGGAGGACTTACAAGGATCTTCTCAAGTTAAAGAAGAAACAGACCCGACAGAGCAGAAGTCAGAACCAATGGAAGTGGATGAAAAGAAAACTGAAGTGAAGGTCGAAGCTAAAGAGGAAGAAGAGGGCAGCACCAATGGGACAGCCTCTCAGTCCACGTCCCCTTCGCAGCCTCGCAAGAAAAGTAGGTCGTGTTCTCAGGAATTTACGTGGCGCTGCTTTTCCATCTTGTTACGAGTGCATTATGTGGTTGTAAAGCTAAAGCAAAAAAAGAATTCCATCCCTTCCTGTTGCCCTTCTTACTGGCCATTCCCCCAGTTTTAGAAATGGTGACAGCTGGACTCCAGGGCACCGGCCCACAGGGTCTGTGCTAGGGCTCTGAGGAGCAGCCCACACCCAGCCTCTCCAAGGTGGTGCTGGCTTTACTTAGCATGCTGTGGACACCCACGGATGGTCTCCATTGATAAGGTGACCAGGAGCTTGATGTTGGGGAGTTACCACCATGGCAACCTGTGGGCTATTAAGTTTGTAGGTTTCTGCTGGTGCAGATGGAACTGAGTCCAGAGTTGGGGGCTGGGAGCATAGAACCAGGGACCAGTGCAGTGGGAGGAGGGCAGCAGAGAAGGGAAGATGCTGGAGTTCTGAGTAAGCAGGCTGAGCCAGGCTCATGGTGGAGGGCAGATAGAATCCATCTAAGACGTGTCCAAAGTAGGGAGGAGGAAACAGTGTCAGAAAACTGTCAGGTGACAGAAACATGAGACGAGGCTCAGTGGTTCAGGGGTTGCAGGTGATGCGTTTAGGAATGATGGCAGAAAAACTCAGAGAGGCTCATGCTGTACAGTCCTGCTGCCCTGGGACCCTGGGGATCACAGAGGACAGCAAGCCTCGGGCTTGTGGTCTCAGACCTCTTTACACTCTTAAAAATTGACCATCCCAGAGAAGTTATTGTTTGTATGGATCATCTATGACTTCTACTCTGCTAGGTGTCTTTTTAAATATTTATTTAAAACTGAATGTGTTTCATGGCACCCATAAGTAACACACTTCTGTGAAAAATAACTTCCACAACAAAAATAATTGGAATGGTGACATTGTTTTTCACAACTTTGTTTCTCGGAGAATTAAGTGAACACGGCTGGCCTCTCCTATCTACCTGTCCCTTCGCTGTTGTATTCTGTTGTTTGTTTGACGGACACAGAGAAAATCCAGCTCCACTCAGATAAGTAGCTGATAGACAAGAGTATTTTAATATTTAATAGCCTTTTCAGGTACTTGTAGATAATTCTTTCTTGACACTACACAAAAATTCAACAAATAGAAGTTTCTTAAAGGCTGTTTGCAGTGTGACGTCTGAATCTGTAGCCCTGAATTTCTCGTGCTCTACAATTTTTCTGTCTTGTACTCAGACTGGCTCTTTTGCCATTGTATGACTTTTTTTTTTTAAAGCACGATCCTTTGGTCATTTGGGAATTTTGCTCATCTTCCAAATGTTGGCATACTTTATTATGTAATATTTTTAAAAATCACATTTATTAATATCACTGTGACTCGCTTTAAAAAGTCTTGTAAACTTTGACAAGCTGTCAAGCTTGTGTAGCAGATACAAGTTTTTCAAAAATTCTAATTTTTGATGAAAGTCCAGATTGTATCATTGCTAGCAAATTGCGTCAGTTGTCCTGGAAGTAACTGGTGTACTTGGTTCATTTTTGAGAAAATGTCGTGTACCCGGATCTGAGTAACCATAGCTTGTCTGTCAGCCATTCTCTCTAGTTTTCTGTGTTCCATGAGAAATTGCAGTTACTTCAGCTCTTAGCTCAGCACTCAGACGAGTGCTTTCTCTGAAGACAGCGACTGCCTGCAGCAGAAATGCTTTCTGACAGCTTCCCTGTTTGTCGTGCAGAATAAAAGAGCTGTAGCCGAGGGCTGAGATTTAATAAAAGTAAGGATTTTTGCTCCTTCATCAAGGACATTTGTTAAGTGCAGATGGCATTTTACCTGTGTATGCAAGACAGCCCTGAAGAGCGCGTGGCCACTGAGTCACGTCAGGCGCTGCGGCCTGGTCCCGTTGCCGTGCTGCTGTCCACGGTACTCCGTGTTGCTCTCGCCCCATCTGTGTGCATGTCAACACAGTGCAGAAAGCAAGCGATGACCGAGTGTTAACGTGAAAATCATTGTGCATCATGGAATTGGATTTCACACACCCTGGAAAAGCCCTCAGACAGTGCTAGAACTTTATGCAATGATGGAAATGCCATGTGTCTGCCCACTCTGTAACCACCTCTGCCTCTGAGGTGGAACCAGCCGTGTGTGGCTCCTCAGCACTTGAAATGTGACAGATGTGCCTGAGGAAGTGGGTTTTTTACTTTATTTAATATTAATTCATTTCCATTCAGGTAGCCGCACAGGCTGGTGCGGTCCCCATAGACAGCATGGGGATCCCCAAGTCATCCGTGGGCCATGCTGTGGACACTGCTGACGTGGCCCCTCTGGTTGTCTGGAGAAGGTTTCAAGCCAGAGGAGTGGAGTGACTTGCTCATAGGACATTGCACTAGTCGGTGGCAGGAACTTGTTTCAAGTACAGCTCCTGACTGCTACCTCCACTCATTTGGAGTCTTGTTATGTCAACGTAGTGGTTAAAGACAGGAGTTAGAAATGACTTTTCCTTGCCATAGGTTTTAAATGTTCAGTGAATGAATGAGCAGTCGTCCAGAGTGAGACACATGTAAGCGCCGTAAGCGATCAACTCCAGAAGCCCAGTGGGCCTGGGACAGTGCGTCAGCAAAACCGTCCGGGCTGCCAGGGAGGGCGTGTTTCGGGCTGTGTACGTCATTGGGTTTCTGTGGCAGGTGCCGGGGC
>NW_011494716.1:1264931-1272064 GCF_000754665.1 Bison bison bison | reverse complement strand
GTGGCAGCTGCCGGTGCCTGCCTTGTGCGGGGAAGGCAGCCACAGACACACGTGCACAGATGAGCATGGCTGTGTTCCGATAAAGCTTTCTTTTGGAAGACTAAACAGTGATTTTGTGTAATTCACGTATCATGAAATATTATTCTTTTTTTCCCTAACCATTAATAAACTTAAAAACTATTCTCAGTTCCCAGGCCCATACAAAGGCAGGCAGCTGGCCAGATTTGGCCTGTGGGTCATGGTTTGCCAACCCCTGATTTAGAAGAATGAAGAAGCTATTGATTAACTAAAGAATTGCTTTCTTATAAAGAGTTATTCGAAGAAAACCAAGCTCTGTAAAAGCAGACTGGAAGAAAAAGGGTTAGCTGAGGGCAGGGTTTGCCTGTGTTTCACAGCTCCATGGGGCACGTCTGCTCCCTGGACCAGGGCTCTGGCCTCCAGGGGAATGTCTGTACTGGGTGACCCTGGTGCCCACTGACCGCCAGGCGTTCTGCAGCACAGGAGGCTGATCAGGACACCTGGGCGGTCCCTGCTCTGGTGGCAGTAAGCCCTCTAGAAACTTCCCAGCCAGTGCCTGCTTCTCTCAATGTACCCAGTGCAATTTTTACGGTATTTTAGTCTGATTTATAAATTTACAACTTACAATGCATCCGTTCTAGAAAATACTTTCAAAATCTGAAAAACTATGAAGTGGAAACCTCCTATCACTTAGGACCTAAGCCATCAGAACCCGTCTGCAGTGTTTGCCTCTCTGATGATTGGGCTGTGCGCAGGGGTGTGTGCCAGCGAGGGTTGTGAGACACTCGCTGCTGCCTTCACGGTTCCCGCACCCTTGCAGTTCATGAGGGGCTCGTGTGAATGAATGGCAGCCAGTGTTTATGCTACGTCGGTGACAACACTAAGTGTAGTAGGAAGTGGGTGGGCCTGGAGCTTGGAGACTTGGTTATTGCTACATCTGCGAGGGGGCAATAGAGCACTTTTGAGGAGAATGCATATTTTTGTAGCTTGCTTATGATGTACATTTGTTGGTGAGGTTGTAACAAAACCATCTGTCTCAGGTGGTGTGAGTTTACTTCCGCCCGGAGAAAAGGCCCGTTCTGGTGAAAATGGCTCTGTTTCCACACATTTGATCAGTGAGGCAGATTTGGAAGTTAGCTTCAGTTTTTTTCTGTTCCAACAGAATTTGGTGTTGGAAATCTTTTGTTGAGCAAGCAAACTTCTCAGTGTGGTAGTTTTGCCTCATGATGTGGATGCAGTTTTAAAAACGCTAGTGTGGGGGGTGGAATTAAAAAAAAAAACGCTAGTGTGACTGTGTTCTCAGAACCCCTGAAAGGTAGCTTGAGAAAGTGCTCACGGCCGGGAGGAAGGTGACTTGGGCCTCCTCAGAAGCAGCCCAGCTTCCATTGAAAAGCTCTGCAGGAGGAGTCTGGGTGCCTTGTCAACAGTGTCATTTCCTGTGTTTTCTAACGCAGTCTTCAAGCCGGAGGAGTTGCGCCAGGCTCTGATGTCAACCCTGGAAGCTCTGTACCGACAGGATCCAGAGTCCTTACCCTTTCGGCAGCCTGTGGATCCCCAGCTCCTGGGAATTCCAGTAAGTGGATGTCATGAAAACACTGTGGCTTTTCCAGTATGCTTCAGGAGCATCCATGACACTTGCTTAATCTCTCTAAATTGAGTAGAGTAAGATTTTTTTCCCCCGAATGTAAAGAAATTAGTTTGTTGTCAAAATAGAAATATACTTTTGTCTTACTAACTGAAATGTGTGTGTTCCCCCACCCATTTCCATTGAGCCCCAGGGTCGTGGGGGGATGCGGGAAGATGTGGGAGCACAGCCTGGGGCATGCAGCCTCTGTTGCCTTGCTTTACTCGTGGGTAAGACTTTGTCCACTGGAGTGGGTTTAAAGAATTGGTGCAAGTCCCTTATAAACCACATGGGCCTCTCACTTTGGCATCCCTGGGTGCTCTTGCAAAGGCCGTGGTGACCAAACAGGTTCTATTTAGTCTTATTACTATTTTTGTTTGTCTTAAATTTCATTTTGCTTGTTAGGACCAAGAGTAAATCTCTAGAAAAACATATTGTCTGATAAATATGCTCACTGTTTTAATTCAGTGGATCAAAATCTTATTTTTAAAATCTGACACTGAAGGACATCTCTTAATAAATAATTCATTTTTTTTTCTTTAAATTTGCTTTTGAAGTAACATGATCACACTTAGTAACTACCATCGTAGAGTAAAACCAGAGGAAGGTTAGGAGTTGCTCTCTTTTTGGTCACTCATTAGGTTACACTGGTACTCTCTGCTGTTTTAAGGCAAAGCTGCCAGATAAGGCTTACATTGGGGGTTTGGGATCAGCTAGACTGAGAGCCTTTTGTCTTTCAGGATTACTTTGACATTGTGAAGAATCCCATGGACCTTTCCACCATCAAGCGGAAGCTGGATACAGGGCAGTACCAGGAGCCCTGGCAGTATGTAGACGACGTCTGGCTCATGTTCAACAACGCCTGGCTTTACAATCGGAAGACATCCCGGGTCTACAAGTTCTGCAGCAAACTTGCAGAGGTCTTTGAGCAGGAGATTGACCCCGTCATGCAGTCCCTTGGGTATTGCTGTGGACGCAAGGTACAGTTGGAACTTTTTCTGAATTCAGCCAAAGAGGATGTTATGAGGATATGATGGACTCTGTACTTTGGCCACACCTGTATATTGAGAAGGACCCAAGTGGAGTCGTCTGAAGCTAGAAGTTCTTATGGGTCAAGCATTCCTGGCTGCCCTGGTGTCCATTCATCTATCTGTAATAAATGTCCCTTAGACACTAATTTTGTCCCATTTTATCCAAAAATATCTTTAACAAGAATCATTAAAAGACTACTCAGTGTACTAACAACTAATTTACTAGCTAAATCTAGTTCTCCATATCAGACACAGCATTACATGACAGTAAATGCATTTATTTTTAATATTTTTTCCTTTGTTTTTGCAGTATGAGTTTTCCCCACAGACTCTGTGCTGCTATGGGAAGCAGCTGTGTACAATTCCTCGAGATGCTGCCTACTACAGCTATCAGAATAGGTAAGCACTGAGCAGTTTTCTGAATTACGGGACAAAAAGGTTGTCTTAGGGCAGGGCAGGCTCATCTGATTGCAGCTTGGTTACATTATTTCTTTCGTGAAGTTTCAGTGAAGTAGGCTGAAGTTACATTGTTTCTCTCTTCCCAGTCACTCAGTTAGGCCCAGGGTCTCTTAACTTAAAAGCATGCTTGTATAGTATAGAATTTCAACTCAAAGCTGCTTGCTGCACTGCACTCTTTGGATTAGAAACATTCGTTAAGCCATAATGTCACCATATGAGAAAGAGTCTAAGTTGAAGTTAACTCTAACAAAGGTTGATGGGCCTTTTCCAAGATACTAATAAAGTTGAAGCATTGTATTTTACCAGTCTGACTGTAAATATTTGCCTAGCTAAATTGACCTGCACAGCCTGATGGAAAGACTTGTGTTTGTGCTGATTCATTAAAGAATTGAGTTTATGAATGACTCCGTGTCAGGAGGTGGCCTTTTCAGGGCTTAGCGAGTGACAGGGATGCTTGAGAAATCTTGGTTCTAATCTTGAAATGTGGAGACGGCCAAAGAGTAGATCTCTTGTCTTAAGTAGAAGGAGAATGAAAATAATTTTTGTTGTTGATCCCCTTACCTAAATATGGCTTCCTGGTTTGGGGACTTGTCTTGAAAATTAAGCTCCAAGGTATCCATGGCTCTAAGTATCCATAGCATGAGGGCATCCTGCCTTGAAACGGGTGGTATTTCTTGGTCATATTCAGTTACCTTGCCTCCATTTCATGAACTGACAACTGAATTCTTTTTGTGACCAAGATGAAACTTCATGCCTGTTCTTTGTCTTTAGGTTCAGGTATTAAATGTCAGCTTTTGGGTCTGATGTTTTGATTATTTTTATCTTACTTGCTTGTAGTAATTGCATATGTTTTAACACTTCAAAGAAGATAAGTACGAGGCTTTTTATTTATTCAAAGGTACATGCAGAGGCCTGAATGATTTGGAATGTTGCAGTTATTTTTCTTCCAATTACGTTTTTTTAAATTATTCTTTAAAAAAATATGTAGGGAATTCCCTGGCAGTCCAATGGTTAGGATTCAGGGCTTTCACTGTGGTGGCCTAGGTTCAATCCTTGGTCAGGAAACTAGGGTCCTACAAGCCGCATGGCACAGTTGGGGGAAAAAAAAAAAAGGTTAAAATTTTAAAAATCTAACCATATTTAAGTTCATTAACAGCTCCCATCAAAATGCTATTGGGAGGTGGGGGGGGGGGGAACTGTTGACCTAAAAATATCTTAAGACAAGGTTTCTAAGCCTAGTCTGGCTCACTATCCCAGTGAGATGCTGGTTCCAGGGAAAGAAGCGAGTCCCCAGCAGGCATCTCTAGCAGAAGTGCTGCTGACACAGCTGTCCTGATGAAAATATTTCAACAGTTAGAATTTAATTTCTCCTTTAACGTGCTCTTCTATCCCTGGAAGCATTTTAATACTAAAAGTTTAAAATGATATCATAGCCTTCGTAGTGGAGTCTCTCCACAGTGGCAAGTGTTGTTTTGGGAGTTCTGGCCCCTCCTTTTACAGTTTTAGCCCAGAGACCTTTGACATAGCCCAGAACCTGCTTGTCGATGGAGTGGGCACAGTAACACCCCCAGTTGACACCCTTAGCTGTCAGTCTCCAATGAGACAATGAGTAGGAACTCACTTTGGGAGCTGATAGGCGCCAAACAAAGCAAAGTTATGAATTTTTAAGGAAATAGGTTAAAATGAACTCTGAAAAATGCCCCCACTAATTAAGTGCACAGCATAGTTTGGGTCTAGAAGGAAAAGCAGACAGCGGATTGCTCACCACCATCTCTCCAGTTCGGGGCCTTTTCCTTGTGGGCTTCACTGTTCTGGGTCCTGTGGCCCCACCTTTGCTGAGGTGCACAGGCTTTGGCCATATTTAAGTGGAGAGCGGTTGTAGTTCAGTAGGACAGGTAGCGTCAGCGTCCACTACTGCCCCCCAGAGGGCGATGTTGATGGGAGGATTCTGTTGAAAGTTCTGAAATGTCCAATTAGATTTCTGTGTAGCATTTAATTTTTACTGAACAAAAGTGATGTATTTTCCTTAAGAGTAGAAACATAAATAAAGGAGTTCTTTTTTACACATAAGACGTTTTAAGAGTGTGAGCACACCGCTCCTCAGCTGAGTCTCACGAGGTGTGCTTCCTGGAATACGGACATGGAAGCGACGCCGCGTTGAGTCTGAAAGCAGCGGTCTCGTTCTGTGATGGACATTTCAACTGCTTCCACTTTTATTCTCAGCCTTGACTGTTTAAGAGAACGCTGTGGTGTTCTTTTGAATAATTGTTTTGGCATTTATAGTTCTAAACTGTTGGGCACTTAGAATAGGAAATTCTATGGACCGTTTAAACAAGTGAAACTAATTTATAAGCTAATGTATGGTTACATTTTCACTTGTTTCCATCATACTTCGAAATTTTGAAAGTAAGTCATGTTGGGAAAACCATTCTATAGATTTTTCCAGTTATTACTGATAGATGAGAATAGATATTTATTATCCCAGTTATTTGTGTATACTTATATGGTACTTAAAACAATCTGCATTTGAAAATTTACTCCATACATTCAGTTACCCTTACCGATGAACTATGCAGTGACACTTACCGACTTTAGGTGCCCAGATATACATCGTCATCAGGTTCTGTGAAGCGTTTCTCCTTTACAATTCCATATTCATCAGACTGCTTCCTCGTGTCAGGCGGAAAGGCTCTTACGGCTGGAAAGAACCATTATGTATTTCCAGGGTGAATAAAGATGGGGCAGGCTGGCATTAACATCTGCCACCTGCTGATTCCCAAAGTGGTTCCCACCTGCTGGACCAGATGGGTGGCTATGCCCACTCTGTGAGCTATCATCATCTCAGAAGGGTGCTCCAGGGAGGCCCAGGACCCTTCCCCCGTCCTCTCCCCATCCACCTGAGGAGGTTTGATTCTCCAGCATCTCCGCTCTGGCTCTTGGACAGGCACTCTGTCCCTTCCAGTTTCTGAACCTGAGGTTTTTAGGGATGGGAGTTAGTTATATGCAGACAGTGTAGGTTTCTGCAGCCACCTGGGGGCTGCCATTCAGCCACCAGTGCTCTGTTCTGGGCCAGTTTCCTCCAGTGGAAATGATGGGTTTATGATTCCTGTTCTGTAGATGTTGCTAGGTGTCTTGTCCTGCTTGAATAAAAGCAGTGAGTTGTCCAGGATTTTAAAACCATTTAGACTCGCGTGTAATTATTGTGGCAATTTCATTTCAAAATGTGTTCAATAGTACTCTTCGAGCTAGCCCACTATGGCCGGATGTTTGCTCATAATGAATTGGAACACGCATTCATTTTAAAAGGGACACAATTTGGCTTTGAAGAGATAACATTTTTACATATTGTTCTGATTGCTGCATAATTGGTTTACAGTATCTATATTTTAATTCTTTCTTGCTAGTTATGATTATGCCCTCCTACACATGAAAATTCCTTTTATTACATGATTTCAAGGCTCTGTAAAAATATTTACAAAATAGTGAATAACCAGAGTGTTACTATAGTTCATTCAGAGAAAGAGATACGAGATACATAGTTTTTAAAAACAGCATTGTTAGTCTGTTTATTCCTGGTCAGTTTTTAATCTTGGTAGACTTTGTTAATTGAATTAGTTCTAAATAAACTGGTCCCAGCAGGAAACTCCCAGTTGCTACACACAGTGAATCTGTCATGTTCATCAACAGTCTGAAAAATTGGATAATCTTGAAATGCATGCATGCTAAAGTTTTATACTTTTAATTCACTGTATGTGTTTAGTCAGTGAAATATGGCAGACAACAATGCTCACTCAGTGTGTTTAATTAAGGTTAGGATTAGAACTTGTGGGGATCTGTTTTAGGGGTAATGGAGACAAGCTGGCCAGGCAGTGGCCTGAACCTCAGTCATTTGTAGCTACACGTGTGTGTGTGTGTGCGCATGTGTGGCTGTGTGTGTGTGTGTGTGTGTGTGTGTGTGTGTAGCTGCAAGCTGCTACATCTCCTCCTGCCTGTGTGGTTCC
>NW_011494716.1:1249209-1264831 GCF_000754665.1 Bison bison bison | reverse complement strand
GGTTCCGTGTGGCGCTCCAGTCTCGTCACAGTGTCTTTAACACTAATCCTCTTGGCATCTTGTAGATGTACTTTTGAGCACTAAAACCACATTTTATTGTGCTGCCGTTGCTACCATATATTCATCCTTTTCGCTTGTGCAGTTCACCTCATTCGGCTTGTTTACTTCTGCGGTATTCCTCTGTGCCCATCTTGTTTTTTGCAGCATCACATGCATTTTTGTTGATTTCTCATTTGTGTCCTTTCCAAACATTTAATAGTTTTTATTTAAACTAATCTTATTTGGTAGCTTGAGCCCAGGCTCTATATTATAAGAAATTGGGGTGATGGATAATTTCTCAAATGCAGATTGTGCTTTAAAGATTAACTCTAAATTTGCTTAACTTGGATTGTTCCCAAGTCAGAGCAATCATTGAGTATCTCAGATTGATGAATGATTGGTTCCAGTACCAAAAAGTTTAAAGTCAAAGCATAGAATTGAATTTTAAGATTGTTCATGGATTTACATATATTGTATTGCTTATACAATATATCATAGTTTGTTCTCTGTATATTCTTACTGATAAATGGCTGGAAAGTCTTTGACCCCGATTGCATTTCTGTTAAGTGTTTGTCTAGAGTATGGATTTGGTTTCATTTCTGTTGTAACTCAATTAACTAAGTGAGTAACATGAGAAAAATAACAGGAGAAAATTAAAACCAGTTCTGGGTGCTCAGCATTTTCATACCTTTAAAGATCTGGCTTAATATTGGAAATAAAATCTGTGAATTGCTGTCAAGCATAAATTTCCCATTTTGAAAAATAAAACTATTTCAGTTTAAATTGCTTTTTTAAGGACTTCTGTCAGAATGTTTTGTTCAAAGTAAATTTTTTCCATCTCAAACCCTGGAGTTACGTTTGGTTTTCTCTAAGTAAGAACAAAATCCAAACTCCTAAATGTAGGCTCCTTGCAATTCTAGTATTACCAATTCCTTGAAAACATTTGCATTTTGGAGCTGAACAAGCCCGTTGTTAGTGATGATGGCCTGGGATGTATGCAATGAGACCGAATGCTAATCAATGCTTTGCCTTGGCTTTCTGCTCTGTGTTGTCTTGGTGTTTGCGTCTTACCTTTATGTCTGTGCTATTTGTTCCCTCCCCTGTTCTCTAATCCTGCCCTTCCCCACCTGCCCCTGTTCCTTTCATTGTCCTCACTGACCCATCAATCAACCAACAACGCCCCCCCTTCGTCGTGGTGATCTGCCCTGCTCTGATTGGTGGCTTCGTTGCTTGGGTGGCTGTGTGTTATGATGGACCAGTTCACCCAAGTATGGCCTTCTTGCTGACAGGTATCACTTCTGTGAGAAGTGTTTCACAGAGATCCAGGGGGAGAATGTTACCCTGGGTGACGACCCTTCACAACCCCAGACGTAAGTACCATCCCATCATTTCTCTTGGGGGTGACCCTGGATTGTTGTTTTCCTCTTGTCCACGATTGAAAGGGAAGCACCACTGCCGTTGTGACTTTTCTGTTGTGTATATTTCATAGTAACTGTACCCACATTCATACTTTACAGTGTGGCTGAATCTCAGTGCCATGCCCACGTCCTTCCCTCCACCCAGGATCTTGATGCTATAGCCCCTGTTGAGTCCCGGGGCCTCTTGTAACCTTGCTCTATATCTCTTCTTCCAAAGCACTTGCTTTTTCCCAGTGGCTGTCAACTTCCATTTGGGGGGATTATAAAATTTCCTTTATATCTAAGAAACCAGATAATCCTAGTCACAGAACTGGCAGTAGCAAAAGTGAGTCTTGTGTGCGTACCCCGTCTCCAGCATTTAGTTGATCTTCCCCTGAAGCCTTTGTCCTTGAAGTTGTGGAGGTAACAGAAGCCAGATGGGGAGACCCCAGCAAGTACATGTATCTCCCTCCTCACTAGAGGCTGGATACCTGCTCACAGCTCCAGCACAGACAGGCACGAGTTAGTTCATTCATTCCCTCCCCTCGAGTTCACCATTTCCTGCCTGATGCTTATCCTCTGATGGAGTAGACAGATGTCCAGAATGTGGTGAGAAAAAAAGCAGAACCAAATCCTCAAATTGGATGGTCATGGGGCCTAAAGACCTGCCAGCCACCATAGCCACCCAGGACTGCCAGCACTGTGCCTCTCTCTCTTCTCCTGACTCTGCCCTAACCCCTGCCACCCAGAGAAGTCTGCTGGTGCAGCTGCCCCCACAGGCAAGAAGGGCTTCCCAGTGAAGGAGTTTCCAGTGCTGTTGCAGTGACATTTACTCTCTATCCAAATGCAGAACAGACCATAGGCACCCATAAAATATATAAACCAAAATGTCAGAAATTCTACTTACTCAATTTCTTTTTCTACCCCCTGTCATCTTGATTCTTTGGTCCAATTGTGTGATTAATAATTGGATTGTATAATTCTGTGAATCAAGTAATTCACGTATACACTGATCACAACAAAAGGACAATAGAAATGAAACACTCAGCCCTTAAAGAATAAGTAAAACATCCCCAAGTACATGCTGAAGGAACATTGTAATTGGAAGAATTGGTTACACCAGTCTTGGTCAGATTCAGTAGCCATTTATCATATACATTTGGAAATTAGCAGGTTTGAGTCGGAACATAATTTTCCCACCACATTTTGATTGAACTTACTTACTTAAATCTTGTAATAAGTGTTGATGAGCATTTTGAGGAAATATTCGAAGGAAGACAAAAATAAATGGTGGTGCTTTCTGTGGAATTAAATTTTATATGTTCATGCCATCATTGCATCCACTTGAGAGTTCTGACCATCATTTACTTTTTATGTGAAGAACTAGTTATAGGATAATATTCCAGAGACCCTGTAGTTTATACACAACAGATAAAATTTAGTTAATTAACATTTTTCCTCTTTCCCCCCCCCCAAATAAGGACAATTTCAAAGGATCAGTTTGAAAAGAAGAAAAATGATACCTTAGATCCTGAACCGTGAGTATACAGCTATTTCTTTCTGACTTTTAGGTTTTAACTTTCAGATCGGGAAAGTTCTTCCATGTGATTGGGTTGCTGTAGAAGACACTGGAAATAAACATATTGCCCTGGGTGGAACTTTCTGTGTGGATTTACTTCAAATATGGATTATTTTTTAACTCACGCAAAAGATGTGTGTCTGTAACATGCTGTCCAGCTGCTGAATTTTACCAGTGAGACGAGTAGGTGGATGTTTTGGTTCTGTTAGAACCTCTGTAATAACTTGGTCATCATTGTCTTTAAGAAGCCATTTAGTGTGATTCTTTAGAGACTAAAGATAGTATTTGGTGAAGGGGTCCTAGTATCACTTAAAAGGAATTTTTAGAGAAACTCTTAGAAACCAATTGTAAAAAAATAAATAACGGGAAGCCCGGTATTGTGTTGGATTGGCTAAAAAGTTTGTTCAGTTTTTCCACATGATGTTACAGAAAAATCCAAAACAGCTTTTTGGCCAGCCCACTTGTGCTTGCCACCATCTTTGGTATGGTATGTTTCCAAAGGTCGCTGTGTTCAGTGATCAGTGAGAATACTCAGTGTGTAAAATTTGCTTTATAATAACCCCTTAAGAGGCCTCAGAGCCCCTCCTGTGCTGTGGCACCTCCCAGGTCCCCAGAGCCAAGTCCTGAGGGCACCCCAGTGTGTGGAGACACCTGTCTTGTTCTGTCCCCGTGGTGAATGCCCGTCCGGGGCTGCTTGGTGAGCAGAGGCTGCAGCCCTATGGGTAACTGATAAACGTGGCCGTGGTGCGTCCAGAGCTGAGAAGCAGGTCCTGCCCTCCCTAGGCTCAGCTTCCAGCGGAGAGCACAGACTTCACTGTGTCAGAGCTGCTTCAGTCTCTCCTGCCAGCCATGCTGGCGGGGGTTGAGAGGGGAGCAGTGAGGGAGGGCACGATGAACAGTTCGGAGAGCGCCTGGTGCATGAAGAGCTGGCTTCCAGTCTCTTTGTGGAAAATGTTTACTTTATATTGGAGTATAGTTGATTTCCAGTGTTGTGTTAGTTACTATATTAACTTTCCAATTGCAGAATACTTTATGTTGAGGTAGTAGGTACCAGACAGTGGGGAAGACACAGATGGATAAAGGGGGCCTGGCCTGCAGCCGTGTGTCTTCTAGTAGGACAGACAGACGGATGGTAGCACAGGCAGCAGGAGCCAGTAAGGTGTCCAGAGGGAGGGCCCCTAGCCCAGGCAGAGTGGCATCCTGGAGAAGGTGGTGCTCACCTGGAGGGGGCGTGGGTGGGGGTGGGCAGATCGTTGCAGACACAGAGCAGTGAAGGGGCCTGGAGCACCAGCAGTGGTGCAGGTGAGCGCGGGTGGGGCCCCCGGCACGAGGAGGCAGGGGTGCTGGGTTCCCTGGCGCCTGACTTGGTGTGGCTGCAGAGGTTTTAAAGGACCACATAGAGTGGGAGGAGGGCAGCCCGGGAGAGAGCGCTCAAGGACGGCGGATGAGGCCGCTGCCGTGCTGCCCGCTTTGCCTGTGGGTGTCCAGTTTTCCTTCAGCAGAGCAGGGACAGAGAAGCTGGGTTAGGTTCGATCTGTGGTCGAAGGCTCGTTCTCAGCAGGGGCAAAGGGTGGGCCCGGGCCAGGACCTGAGCCGTGGTGTGAGAGCGTGCCTCAGGTCTCAGGGCCCAGCACCTAGGCTGAGAGGAGGAGCCAGGGCCCCAGACGGCCTGCAGAAGTGCGGTGCTTGCTGGGCCCTTCAGCCTCCACAGGGTGTAAGTCGTGGCAGCCTTAAGGGCATGGCTGAAGAAACAGGCCTTGACCTTTAAGCATGTTTGACGATGAAGATTACTAGGTGAGGAGATAGGGTCCGGGTGAGCCATGCAGAAGCTGTGAGGAAGGCAGGCGATGAGGTGAATCCCAACCTCTGCAGTGTTTCCTTGAACAAAGGCCATCATTTCCCACCCTGGCGACTGACTCAGAGCAGACATTTCCTGTGCGAGGCGAAGAACAAGAGCTTGTAACACTGACAGCATTGTTTTCTGCTGTTGAAGTCCGTTTAGGCATTTGTAGTCGTCTGGAGCAAGCACTGGTCTTAAAAATGTGACCTGTAAGATAGGCCTTTGTCATAGCAGTTTTTAGAAGTAAACTTTCATTTCTGGTTACAAAAGAGATGAGGAGAAGAGAGGAATGAGGCATTGGTACAAAGAAGGGGAGAAAGTCAGCTCTTCCTGTAGAACACATCCTACTGATGCGTGTTTCAAATATGGCCGAGTCAGTCAAGAGACACGTGAATGCTGAGGAGTCTTGAAGTCTTCATGGCGACAAGGTGTGAGCACAGCACTCAGGTCCACTGTGCAGTTCTGCGTGTGACAGGGCACTTCTTTGTCTTCTAGTTTTGTTGACTGCAAGGAGTGTGGCCGGAAGATGCATCAGATTTGTGTTCTCCACTACGACATCATCTGGCCCTCAGGGTGAGTAACTTCCTGGTGATTTCCTGAGACTCCAGGAAAGGGAGAGCAGTCTGCACAGAGTGGAGGGGAGGGCACTGGCGGCTGCTGTGCCTCTCGTTGTCGCCAGCAAGGATCCGGCAATTAGAGGGATGGCAGTTGGTTCTAAATTTAAGTCTTAAGTGTTTGCCCGCTTTGGGAATTGTAGAATCAAAGCAGTCTGCCTCTTCACTTTTGTATAATGATGTGATGTAAATTGCCAGCAAAGTATTTTAATGCTGCATTTCACTAGTTTGGCAACATATACTGTTTTATATAATCTGATCACACCCATTATTTTTTTGCAGTTTTGTATGTGACAACTGCTTGAAGAAAACGGGCAGAACTCGAAAAGAAAACAAATTCAGTGCTAAGAGTAAGTCATGGAAGGGTTTCTGTTTCCTGGTCTGTACATCTTCCCAATCTTCCTTTGGTTCCTCTAACACACGGCTTCAGGGCTTGCTTGTCCCGGGTCTTTATCTGTGGCTTTGTTTTCTAATACTTGTATTTTTCTCATCTTACCCTTGAAGAGAGTCATTTAGCTTAATCTTTATGTGAAAGTCAGCTTTATGATCAGACTGTTTTAGATGAAAGTTTAGAAACTTTAGAAAGTTATATAGTACACTTTGTGAATTCTGAGAAAATGTCATCAGATCCTTCTCAGGAAACTTGGAAGTAATGCACGGACACACATCCTTTGGTGACGGGTACACTCAGCCCCGGGTACACGTGCGGGTGTCTGTATGCCCATCAGTAGGTGTGGACCCCGCTGTTGTGAAGGGTGACCCTCTGGGACCCTTGGAAATCAGCCAGCATCACCAGGACCGGCCGGAGCCTGGTCTGCCCAAGGGCTGCGTGGGTGTGTCGCTGCTGCACTGGTGTCTGCGTGGAGCACCGTGTCGCTACAGGAGTAAACTGTCCTAAGGGTACGGTGTGTCATCTTCGTTAGCTCGGCTCTCAAGTGCCGGGGCCACCTTCTGTAGCTTGACATTCCCAACCATCCTGTGCTGAGTCAGCAGCAAACCTGAATAGGAAAAGTCCCTGAAGGACTTCCCTCGTGGCCCAGTGGATAAGAATCCACCTGCCAGTGCAGGGGAAATGGGTTCAATCCCTGTCTGGGAAAATCCCACACACCTTGGGGCACCTAAGCCCGGGTGTCACTACTGAGCTTGCGCTCTGGAGCCTGGGAGCCAGTTACTGAGCCCGCATGCTGCAGCTGCTGAAGCCGGCACTCCCCAGAGCCCGTGCTCTACAACGAGAGAAGCCACCACAATGAGAAGCTCTCACGCCGCAACTCAAGAGTAACCACCACGCGGCACAGCTAGAGAACGCCTGCATGCAGCAACAGAGACCCAGTGAAACTTAAAAAAGTAATTCATTTTAAAAGGGAGGAAAGAAAAGCCGCTGCAGCAGTGCCTTCAGAGCCCAACCCGCCCCCAGACTCCTGGCTGCTCTCGCTTCTCTCCAGCAGGACCCGCAGCTAGCAGCACACTGCTCGGGGTCCTCGGCCAGAGCTGGGCTGACGAGAGTAGAAGAGAGATGGGATGTTGCGGGGGTCAGTGGGCAGGAGAGAGGGGTGGCAGGCAAGGAGGAAGCCTCTCGGAAGCTCTCCAGATCGGTGTTGACTCAAGTTCAGACTGTGTCATTACCAAAGTCCAGCTATCCTGTCACTTAAACTCTTGTCAAGCCTTTTGAAATACTGATAAAATCACCAGCTGTTGTAATAGCTTTCTTTAGATTGGGGTTTCTGTACTGACATTTGGGCCAGAAAAATCTTTGTTATGGGGGCTAGCCTTTGTAGAATTTTAGTAGCAGTGTGCTTAGTCCCTTAGTCATCTCTGACTCTTTGCAACCCCATGGATTGTAGCCCACCAGGGTCCTGTGTCCATGGGATTCTCCAGGTAAGAATAACAGAGTGGGTAGCCATTCCCTCCTCCAGAGGATCTTCCTGAACCACGAATCAAACCTGGGTCTCCTGCACTGTAGGTGGATTCAGCAGCAGCTGCCCACTAAATGCCACTGCTTCCCCTCCCCCACCCCCCATGAACAGTGGCCATGAGAAACGTCTCCGTACGTTACCAGATGTCCTGGGCAGGGGGTGCAGGTGAGGACTCCTGCTTTAAAGGATTCATTCCGAGTGATGTCACTAAAGTAGTCAGCAACTTAGAATCACTTTCCTGGGCCAGAGCCTCACTGACCAAAACAAATTGCTAGGAAAGCTAGTTCTCAACAGAAGAGCAGTTGCAGCCTGAAGATAGAGCGGTGGAGGGATGAGGTGGGACAGGAGAACCTGAGAGCTGGTCCAGCCCCCACCCCCACTCTAGAGTCCAGCGAATGGCAGAGAGTATGTGGACCTTTAAAGGTGTAGAACATTGACTTACAGAAAAGGACCTTAAAAGTGCAGCATCTCCCCTTGGTTTTTGATTTGAGCACGAATTAGCATCATCTCTGCAAGCATCTGTCAGTCACAAGAGAAAAGTTGCCTCCTGGGTGTCTGCACTGACTTGGTGCAGGGGCTGTCTGTCCTGCCCCATTTTATGTAAGGAACTTGAGTGTTTTTGAGTTTTGGTGTCTGTGGGACTCCCGGAACCTATCAGCCCCCCATGGACGCAGTGGGACAACTGCATTGAAAATACCTTCCAGCTGCTGGTCAGCCCGTGATGCTAACAACTGACCAAAACCACCTCCCTACCTTTCTCTACTTGGCTGGTTAAAAGCGCAAAAAGTAACAACGCCAAGTGTTTTGGAGGTCAGTGTCAGAGTGTTCTTACTGTGTTTGTTTATGGAAATCCTTCCTAAGAAAGATGCAGCCCGGAGGTCAGAAAGCACAGGCTGAAGGGTTTGATCACATAAAGGGGAATATGAGGCCTCCATCACGTGCTGCGGACAGGCATATGCATGATGGGGTACAGTTTAAAATGTCCGTTTTCAGACTCAGCAGTTCCACTTTGACCCACGTCTCCCACAGGAATATTTGGGGATTTACTCCTGTGCATTGTCGGGAAGTCATGGTGCGTGTAGCCGCGATTTCATGAGGGAAGGGGTGGTGGTCCCTGTGGCAGGGCTGGGTGGCCGTCTCAGCTGTCCTCCCTTGTGGACTGGAAGCCACCTCCTGAGGGAACAAAACCTGCTCAGTGCCCATGTACGTGGGAGCACTTGGGGGTGAGAACGAGAGGGTTTTCTTCAGGGTCTTCACAAAGATAGATGAGGTGGTTGTGTGAGCCCTTTGCACCTGATTCCTTGTTTCTCAGGATGGCTGAGAAGCCATGGGTGGTCACGGGAGTGGGGGTGCAGAAGTTTATACTTTTAATGGGGTTTTTATTTCATTGCCATTATTAAATTTTTTTCCTTTAAATCACTTTCATTGAGGTACAACTTATATACCCAAAAACTCCACCATTGGTGTGTTTATTGCAGAGAGACTGAACTTAAAAAATCTAAATTTTGCAGGTATTTCTTAACCTCAGTAAGGAATCAAGCCATGTAATTATAAATATAAATTCAAGCCATCTTTATGCAGTCACTGTCGACCTTTTTGCAGTTTTCCCTTCTAGTTTTTCTTTCTGCACATGCACAGCTTTTTTCTGCCGTGAACTGTATGTGTAGTTACGTGCTGTGTAACTCCTATCACAGGGGCCGCTCCTGGGAGAGGGAGGGTACAGGAGGGATGGGGAATGGAGCCCACCAGGAAAGGGGCCTGGCCAGTCTGCATCCTGGGGCAGCGGCTCCTGCTGCCCAGGTTTGGAGCCCTCGCAGGACTGGACTGGCTCGGTCATCTTAGATTCAGCAGCAGGACGCCCCTTGAAGCTGGGCAGGAAGGGGCATTCATGCCAGCCTGCCTTCCAGGGAGAGCAGCATCAGGCTTCCTGTTTCTGTTAAGAGTTCTTCCAGAGTGGGAACCAGCCTCGGCACAGCCAAGACCCCGAGCAGCCATGTGGGCACAGCCAGGGCAGAGCCTGGTGTCACCAGGATCTGGGCACGTGGGGCAGGAGGCAGGTGGACCCTGTGTAGCCCCCTCATGCCTGCTCCTCTGCTTAACTCTGGAGCCCATCTTCTTTCAGATTTGGGTCCACCTTTGTGGCTCTTCTGCCCCTTAGAGTTGGAAAAAGATGGAAATTTGGGACGTTTGATAGCAGTTTCCAGTGTGTGGAATGCCTAAGACTTCAGGGTTCACTTTTCTCTCGTAAAATGCTCACCTCATAGGATCTCATGAGATCCTTTCTGTATTTGGAGAATGTCCGTCCTTAAAATATCAGACTACCTGGAAAGAAAACGTGGATTCTATAGACTCGGCCCTTCCTAAGCCCTCTCATTGCCTCTTCTGGATTTTGCAGGACTACAGACCACACGGTTGGGAAACCACCTGGAAGACCGAGTCAACAAGTTTTTGCGGCGACAGAATCACCCTGAAGCTGGGGAGGTGTTTGTCCGTGTGGTGGCCAGCTCAGACAAGACAGTGGAGGTCAAGCCAGGGATGAAGTCACGGTTCGTGTGCAGATGTTGTCCCAGTGGGCACCCTGCCTGGTTAACCAGAGCCCCACTTTCTGGCAAGGCTTTAGAGTCTGGCAAGCATAATTTGAGAGCTTTTCATCAATTAGCATGTAGCCACCCTTCTCTCAGCATCCCACACTCTTCAGGGAAGGGGGAATCCCTGTCTGAGTGAGGCTGTCACAGAGAATGGGGTTGCAGCTCTGAAGTGCCTGGGCCAGTGGTCCAAGGGGGCGACCCCACCTGCGTTTCACCTGCGCCACACGGGTCAGAACAGCGAGTCTTGTCTGTGTAAACGGTGATGCATGCAAACAGAAGGCTCTTTGTTCCAGGTTCGTGGATTCTGGGGAGATGTCGGAGTCTTTCCCATACAGAACCAAAGCACTCTTTGCCTTTGAGGAGATTGACGGGGTGGACGTGTGCTTCTTTGGGATGCATGTCCAGGAGTACGGCTCTGACTGCCCCCCGCCAAACACAAGGTAACCCTCAGCCTCCTGGTGCGCACGCGCCTTGTGCTGTGTCGGTGACCAGGGCTCTAAACATCCTGGGGAACCGCTTCAGCAACCAAACAAGTCAGTTTGGTTTTCCCCTAAGCCAGTGAGAAGGGAAGGGTTTTGATGACTGTTGTGTGTTGAGTACATGGGTTCTGACCCTGATCTTGCTGTGGCCCCTGTCCCACCTGGGGCAGGTGAACTTATGGAGAAGGGGTGGGGACTGCTGCCTGGGCCTGAGTGCTCACTGATGGACCTGTGAAAACATCTCACCTCTGCCAAGAGTTACTTCCTGTTCAATCAGGAATCTGGGTGGATGGGAATCAGAAGTGGCTCTTCCTAGTGGCCCTGGTCTCTCCCTGTCATTGTCACGGTGAGAGATGATATTGCTGCCTAGTTCAGGGGTGAGATTGGATTCCATTGTCGATTGGTAGCAGAGGTTGCTGGTGGTGATTTTCTCATGTCTTGTTTGTGGCCAGTGTAGATGCTATCAGAGCAGTTTATTTCTAGAGCTTTCTTTGGATGCTGGTGTTTGGTTTCACCTTTGGGAGATAACCTGAACTTCGATTAATTTCTCCCTGCCCACCCCCCAGGCGTGTGTACATATCTTATCTGGACAGTATTCATTTCTTCCGACCCCGATGCCTCCGAACAGCCGTTTACCATGAGATCCTTATTGGATATTTAGAGTATGTGAAGAAATTGGGGTGAGTTGAATTCAGATTATCCAGAACTAATAAAACTCTGTCTTTAATTTTCACTGTGGCATTTATTTTGTGAAATAACTTTTTTTTTTTTTTTTTTAACGTTTTCTGTGTTTTTATTTTGGTGTCCTTATATTCAGAGACAACCCTTCCTGACATCGTCTTGAGCCATGTGGGGCTGGGGCTTTCCCTGCCTTCTGTGTTCTCGCATTCTAGCCTGTTTTTAACACTTTGTTGAGGCATATTTTACATATCATACAATTCACCTATTTCACTTGTACACTTCAGTGATCTCTAGTAATCTCAGCAAGCGATGCAGCCGTCACCCCAACAGTTTCAGAATGCTCTCACGCCCCACTCCCACTCCCATAAGGGCCCTGTGGCCATTTGCTGTTCATCCCTGTTGGACCCCTGTCCTCAGCTGATCTCCTTTGTGTTGTTTTCCTGTGTAGTTACTTCTGTCCCTGCTTTGGTGCCTGTGCCTCACCGTTACTCCTGAAGGCAGGGATGGTTTTGCTCCCTGCTTCCATCTGAGTTGTGTGTGTCCTGCAGGTATGTGACAGGGCACATCTGGGCCTGTCCCCCGAGTGAAGGAGATGACTACATCTTCCACTGCCACCCCCCTGATCAAAAAATCCCCAAGCCGAAGCGCCTGCAAGAGTGGTATAAGAAGATGCTGGACAAGGCCTTCGCCGAGCGCATCATCCATGACTACAAGGTGCGCGTGCCTGGGGAGGGGGCAGGGCGTCTTCACATGTCTTTCTCTCTGCTCACATGGGTTAGAATTAATAGCCACTTTAGGAGAAATGTAAAGCAAAAATTAAAAAAGTTTTAAAGGCATAAACTTAGAGGCAACTTCTCTGCCGTCTGTGGAGACTCACAGACGGCAGCTTGAGAACAGAGGTGACACGGCCTCTGAGGCCGTGCGGTCCTTCCCCTGCATCGTGGCCCAGAGCCCCCTCCTCCCCAGAATGTCGCCCAGGCCCCCTAGTCTCACCGCTGCACTTGGTCATTCTCTAGGACATTTTGAAACAAGCAAATGAAGACAGGCTCACCAGCGCCAAGGAGCTGCCCTACTTTGAGGGGGACTTCTGGCCTAACGTGCTGGAGGAGAGCATTAAGGAGCTGGAGCAGGAGGAGGAAGAGAGGAAGAAGGAGGAGAGCACCGCGGCCAGCGAGACCACAGAGGTAACACCGGCCGCGCGCTGAGGCTGCGCTTCAGCGGCCAGGTCCTCAGCAGGGGGCCAGCCTCGTCCACGGTGGTATTTCCGCACAGCCTCACCGCGTGATCACCCACCGCGGGGCCGGCCTGGGCCTGGACCTGGGCCGCGGCCCAGCCACGGTGCCCAGCTCCACGGAGACGCATGACCTCCTAGGTGGACGGGGGGCCTCGCTCTGGCTTCTCTGGGCAGGACGCCCAGGTCTGAAACCTGGAAAGATGAGAGGAGAGCATCCTGCAGGGAGCCCGGGAGAGATGGGCAGAGGTGCAGACGGGAGTTGTGGTCAGGAAGCAGTCCGTTCACTTTAACACTGACTTGAGGAGGAGGCTCATATTTGCAGGCCTCATGCACTTGCTCTGTTATAGACTGCGCCCTGCTCTCCACTGGGCACTTGTGTGTTTGTGCCCTCGCTCGGGTCACTCTAAGCCCCCGCTGTGTACAGGCCCCGTCCTGAGGACTACAGTGGGAACTAGTGAGAGAAGCAGGAGAACAGGCGCATGCGTAGTGCACCCTGAGGTGGTGGAGGAGACACAGGGAAGGTGGATGCGGGCTTTCAGGGAGCCTCATCTGGGGAGGTGGTACATGAGCAGAGACTGTCTAGGGAGAGGAGCCCAAGAGATCCAGGGGAAGGGCCTCCAGCAGGGGGAGGAAGGTGTCAGAGTCTGAGCCGATGTGTCGTGTTTGAGATGCTCAAGTAAGAGCTGATGGTGGTTTAGTTGGACGCGAAGCCGTCAGCGGTGAGAAGCGTAGGATGTTTTTCAAGACTAACAACCCTAAATTTAGGGCGTGTAAGGACAGTTCTGTTTGAAGGCCGCCTGCTAGGTCTGGGCCTCAGAGTCCGTGTTGCAGCCTCTCTGAGGGGAGGTGGACAGGGAGCACCCCTGGGGGACGACCATGAACTGGCTGTGGACCCACTCATCTCGAGAGGCTGCTGGTTGCTGACTGCGCAGCTCTGGGACTCTGGGGGGCCTAGGGCAGCTTGAGGAGCTGCATCTGGAGCCCTGGGCTGGGGGTTCATGTCTGCAGGCTGCTTCTGCCGCCTTGGGTGCTTTAGGGCGTGTCCTCTTTGGAACACAGCCACCCCAGCCCCTTCCAGAATGGAGATTGCCTGGGTGAGGATGTGATGAGCTCTCATGTCACAGGTGGGCCCCAAGGGGCTGTGCTCATTGTCCTTGGCCTGCCAAAATTTTGCCGGGCCTCCCTGGAGGCAGAACCTGTGGGCCTGGAAGATCGGGTGATTTAGGGCTGGAGGTGCTGGGAGGCTGCACTGGTCAGGACCATGCCCACTGGGTCCACATCCAGCCACATCACCTTCCTCTCAGCACTTAGGTCTGAAGGCAGCAGTGTTCGTGGCCTGTGAGCAGGCAGGTTGCAGTCCGCTTGGTGGTCACCTGCCTCACCCTGGCTCCCTGGAGCCCCTGTGACCAGGAGCTGGCGGCCTGGTGCCTACTGAGCATGGTGCAAGGGGCAGGGTGGGGCCGACAGCCATGCGTCTTGTTGCAGGGCAGCCAGGGCGACAGCAAGAACGCCAAGAAAAAGAACAATAAGAAAACCAACAAGAATAAAAGCAGCATCAGCCGCACCAACAAGAAGAAGCCCAGCATGCCCAACGTGTCCAACGACCTGTCCCAGAAACTCTACGCCACCATGGAGAAGCACAAAGAGGTGGGGGCCAGCAGGGCGGGGCGGCTGGGCACCTAACGGGGAGCCCCCGCCAGGCAACACCAGGCGCTGCTCACAGCCACGCTCAGCCCCGGCGACGTCAGGAGGCGGGCTTGGTCCTTCCCTTCATGGGGCTGACGTGGCTTCTCCCTGCACCCCCAGGTCTTCTTTGTGATCCACCTCCATGCTGGGCCCGTCATCCATACGCTGCCCCCCATCGTCGACCCTGACCCCCTGCTCAGCTGTGACCTCATGGACGGGCGGGATGCCTTCCTTACGCTGGCCCGGGACAAGCACTGGGAGTTTTCCTCCTTGCGGCGCTCCAAGTGGTCCACCATGTGCATGCTGGTGGAGCTGCACACCCAGGGTCAGGACCGCTTCGTCTACACCTGCAACGAGTGCAAGCACCACGTGGAGACGCGCTGGCACTGCACCGTGTGCGAGGTGAGTGCTCCCGGGCTGCGCGTGTGTGCTGCATGGGACTTGTAGTCAACTTCTCCAGGGAGAGAAGGACCAGGTGAAGAAGGCTTATCTGTGCACCGGTCCATTGTTGGTTTTGAGGTTGATTTGGGTTCACACGAGAGGCCTGGATGTGGAGGGGTTCCTGCCGTGTGCCCGTGCCAGGGTCCCTTCAGGGTTCGGCCTGGGGCCTAGTCCAGGCCACACGTCCTGGGGTAGGGGGCAGTTGGTGAGCTTCCCTTGGGAGACTGTGTTTGTGCTGACCTTTCCAGGGTGAGGAGACGCTCACAGGGCACCGCGTTATTTTACTCTCCGTTTCATTAGCACCAGCCCAGTGTCTCGGACGTGAGCAGGCCTCTTGGCGTAGGGCGGGGACCCAGACAGGAGAGCACAGTGGGTCCTGGTTACACTTGCGGTGGCCCCAGCTCTGCCCTTGCCAGGAGGCCGAGGATGCCGGGAGCCTTCCCTTTGTGGAGGCTTCAGCCCCAGTGCCCCTGAGCTGCCCTGCAGAGCTCTAGGGACACTTCAGAGGCACTCAGGGACTCCCCCACGGCATGGGCCAGCAGCTCGGGAGAGGCACAGGGACCGCCAGAAGAGAGAGTGGCTGGGGCAGTGGCCTCCGGAGCTTTCTGGGGTGCAGATGTTCCCAGGAGGGAGGCTCTGGGGAGCAGACGTGTTCGGCATCTTTGAGCCTCTCATTGAGGGACTGGGTGCCAGGGCTGCTGGTTGTGGCTGCGTGCTGACTTGTCCCCTGTCCTCGCCCGCAGGACTACGACCTCTGCATCAACTGCTACAACACAAAGAGCCACACCCACAAGATGGTGAAGTGGGGGCTGGGCCTCGACGACGAGGGCGGCAGCCAGGGCGAGCCGCAGTCCAAGAGCCCCCAGGAGTCGCGGCGCCTGAGCATCCAGCGCTGCATCCAGTCGCTGGTGCACGCCTGCCAGTGCCGCAACGCCAACTGCTCACTGCCGTCCTGCCAGAAGATGAAGCGGGTGGTGCAGCACACCAAGGGCTGCAAGCGCAAGACCAACGGCGGCTGCCCGGTGTGCAAGCAGCTCATTGCCCTCTGCTGCTACCACGCCAAACACTGCCAAGAAAACAAGTGCCCCGTGCCCTTCTGCCTCAACATCAAACACAAGCTCCGCCAGCAGC
>NW_011494716.1:1248145-1248601 GCF_000754665.1 Bison bison bison | reverse complement strand
CGGGCTACCCCCCTGCCATGCCGCAGCAGCGGATGCAGCAGCACCTCCCCATGCAGGGCAGCGCCATGGGCCCGATGGCGGCTCAGATGGGGCAGCTCGGCCAGATGGGGCAGCCCGGGCTGGGCGCAGACAGCACCCCCAACATCCAGCAGGCCCTGCAGCAGCGGATTCTGCAGCAGCAGCAGATGAAGCAGCAGATGGGGTCCCCGGGCC
Organism: Bison bison bison; assembly: GCF_000754665.1. Lineage (NCBI taxonomy): Eukaryota > Metazoa > Chordata > Mammalia > Artiodactyla > Bovidae > Bison > Bison bison. The sequence continues at coordinate 1,248,388 of NW_011494716.1, read as the reverse complement.
AGCCGAACCCCATGAGCCCCCAGCAGCACATGCTCTCAGGACAGCCTCAGGCCTCGCACCTACCCGGCCAGCAGATGGCCACATCCCTCAGTAGCCAGGTGCGGTCTCCGGCCCCTGTCCAGTCTCCGCGGCCCCAGTCCCAGCCTCCACATTCCAGCCCGTCGCCACGGATACAGCCCCAGCCTTCACCGCACCACGTCTCGCCCCAGACTGGTTCCCCCCACCCAGGACTCGCAGTCACCA
>NW_011494716.1:1247442-1248045 GCF_000754665.1 Bison bison bison | reverse complement strand
CTGTGATGTCCATGCAGGCCCAGCCGGCCGTGGCCGGGCCCCGGATGTCCGGTGTGCAGCCGCCCCGGAGCATCTCGCCCGGCGCCCTCCAGGACCTGCTGCGGACCCTGAAGTCGCCCAGCTCCCCGCAGCAGCAGCAGCAGGTGCTCAACATCCTCAAGTCCAACCCTCAGCTGATGGCAGCTTTCATCAAACAGCGCACGGCCAAGTACGTGGCCAGCCAGCCCGGCCTGCAGCCACAGCCTGGCCTCCAGGCCCAGCCCGGCCTGCACCAGCAGCCCGGCCTGCAGAACCTGAACGCCATGCAAGCCAGCGGGCCGCGGCCTGGCGTGCCTCCGCAGCAGCAGGCCATGGGTGGCCTGAACCCCCAGGGCCAAGCCCTGAACATCATGAACCCGGGCCACAACCCCAGCATGGCGAGTATGAACCCGCAGTACCGAGAGATGCTGAGGAGGCAGCTCCTGCAGCAGCAACAGCAGCAGCAACAGCAGCAGCAGCAGCAGCAGCAGGGCAGCGCCGGCATGGCCGGGGGCATGGCAGGGCACAGCCAGTTCCAGCAGCCCCCAGGCCCCGCGGGCGAACCCCCTGCCACGCCGCAGCACG
>NW_011494716.1:1243460-1247342 GCF_000754665.1 Bison bison bison | reverse complement strand
GAACACCCCTAACCGGAGTGCGTTGTCCAGTGAGCTGTCCCTGGTCGGCGACACCACCGGAGACACCCTAGAAAAGTTTGTGGAGGGTTTGTAGCATTGTGAGAGCATCACTTTTTTTTTTCCCCTTTCATGTTCTTGGACCTTTTGTACTGAAATCCAGGCATCTGGGCTCTTTTTATTCCTAGATGGAACTGCTACTTCCAAGCCATGGAAGGGTAGATTGCTGTTTAAAGAAACAATACAAAGAATATATTTTTTTGTTAAAAACCAGTTGATTTAAATATCTGGTCTCTCTCTCTCTTCTCTCTCTTTTTGTTTTTGTTTTTTCGTTTTTGTTTTTTGTTTTGGGGGGAGGGGGGTTTTGTTTGGATTCTTTTGTCGTCATTGCTGGTGACTCATGCCTTTTTTTAACGGGAAAAACAAGTTCATTATATTCATATTTTTTATTTGTATTTTCAAGACTTTAAACATTTATGTTTAAAAGTGAGAAGAAAAAAAATAATATTCAGAAACTGATTCCTGAAATAATGCAAGCTTATAATGTATCCCGGTAACTTTCAGACGTTGCGGGAAGATTTTTTCTATAGTGAACTCTGTGGGCGTCTCCAAGTATTACCCTGGACACTAGGGATTGGCTCCTGCGTGCACACACGTACACACCCACACACACGTCTATCTATACATACTGGCTTAAGCCAAACTCTTGTCTTGCAGATGTAGAAATTGTTGCTTTGTTTCTCTGATAAAACTGGTTTTAGACAAAAAATAGGGATGATCACTCTCTTAGACCATGCTAATGTTAATAGAGAAGGAGCATTCTTTTCTTTCTTCTATGTGAAACTTGAAATGAGGAAAAGCAATTCTCGTGTAAATCATGCAAGCGCTATAATTACTATAAATAAGAAAATTCAAGAAGATCCAATCACTGTATAGAATGGTAAAGCACCAACTCATTTCTTATATCATATTGTTAAATAAACTGTGTGCAACAGACAAAAAGAAGGGTGGTCCTTGAATTCATGTACATGGTATTAACACTTCGTGTTCGGGGTCTTTTGTTATGAAAATGCTGTTTTCAACATTGTATTTGGACTATGCATGTGTTTTTTTTCCCCCCATTGTATATAAAGTACCGCTTAAAATTGATATAAATTACTGAAGTTTTTAACATGTATTCTGTTCTTTAAGATTCCTGTAAGAATGTTTAAGGTTTTTATTTATTTATATATATTTTTGGAGTCTGTTCTTTGTAAGACATGGTTCTGTTTGCTCACGGAGGAGAGGCGGGGGCTGTGGTCCTGCCGGCTGTTGGGGGAGCAGCTGGGCTCGGCTGGGGCCCCGCAGGTCCTGCTTGGCTGCCAACAGAAGAGCCCCAGCCAGAGCTGGGGGCACCAGTGGGCCTGAAGCAGCACTTTGTCTCCCGTCCACTCCCCGTCCTAGCCACCCCCCCCCCACCACCCCCCAGTTCCTACCTGCCAGTCCCTGAGCTCCTGCAGAGGGTGTCCTGGGGGCTGGAGGGAGTCTGCGGCCCGCCCCTCACCCTGGCTTAGCAAGGGAGGATGCCATCACGGCCCCCTGGGCTGGGCTGGGCAGACGGGGCGCCGGCCCACCCTTGCCCACATGAGGGGCTGCTCTGGGGGCCGCTGGGGGCACGGCGCAGAGCACTGAATGCCAGCCCCACCGTGATGAGAAGAGGCCTCCAGCTTCGAGCGGCGCTTGCACTTGGCCACCACCCGGTCCTTCCCCTATCTCTGCTCCGGTTCCAGGGGTCCTTACTGAGGGGGTGACACGCAAGGTCCTGAGCACTGTAGAAATGACATCTCAGAAGAGGACCACCAGCAGGAGAGCTGAAGTGCCTTCTCTGGTCTGCGTAGTCCCGCCCTGCCTCCCATTCCCTCAGCCCCCAACCATGGGGGTCTAGGTCTAGGGTCGTGATGTTCAACTTGGAAATCATGGCCCAAATAGCTCTCCTTTTGGCCCTGAACTCATAGAAATATTTCCAAAATAATGTGAGTTGAGAGTGTAAATTTGAGGAAACTCTCTTAAGAACTGAGTTGTGACACCGCTTTGAATCTTGTTCTAATATTGTACATCTAGTCAGGTAAGTCTTCAGACTACCATCTTCTCCACCATCCAGCCCCACCCATCGCCAGAGAGAAACAAGGCCAGACCCAAGGCCACATGCCATCCCTGCTCCAGCCCCTCTCCCTGGTTCTACAGCCTTCTACAGCGATGAGAGCACCCTGGGCTGTCTGTGTTCACACAAGAAGTGTGGGCCTTTTGGGCCCTGGAGAAGCAGCTTCAGGCCCACACTCCAGATGCACAGCCCTTTAATCTGGCCAGTGGGGAGTCTCTTTTAGGTCATCCTGGAGTCCAAAGTTCTGTACTGACCTCATCCTCTTGGAAGTCCCATGCAATCTTGTTGCCAAAGGATGCGGCCAAGGGTGTGGTCCGGATGCTAACCCGGCACTTGGCACAAGGAAGTTTCTGTGTGAGCCGGAAAGCCCTGACACGGTATCTCACGTGCTGTCTACTTAAAAGAAGATAAAAGCCCTATATTTGTAATCAAAAAGAGGAAACTTGAAATGTGCTGGTGTTTATAATAAAAGCTGGTAAAACTGCTTGGATTCAAAGATGGTTCCAGTTGGCTAATGACCCTGAGAATTAGCTTAGCAGCCAAGTCATAAGATATAGGGGTTCAGTTGATTTTGTCTAGTCATGTGTTTATGTTTTTGAGAATTTAGCTTGTTAAAAAGAGGAGTTGGCTGCAATATCTGGGTAACAAAAGGTGAAAAGCCTTCTAATATCTCAGTCTGAACACATGTAACTTTCTTTTGATTGCTGTTAAGTGGAACCAAAAATTTTATTTGAGCCAAAATATGCTTTTAGAACTACGTGAGAAAATAAGCTACTTTCGGCAATTACCTGGTCAGTGGTTAGGGCTCCCCATGTCCGCTGCAGGGGGCATACATTTGATCCCTGGTTAGAGCTAAGAAACTGCAAGCTGTGCAGCATGGCCAAAGAAAGCTACCCTGAAGAAGCAAAACCGAGTATGGGGGGCAGCCAGGAAGCCCTTGACCCAAGGCCAGTGTTGGGAAGTAGACGCTGTGTGTATATGCAGGAGCGGGTGGGGCTGGGGTCAGCATCCGCCTGGGATCACGAAGCCACACTGTGTTACTCAAAGTCAAGAGCATGGGAACCGTCGGTCGATAGATACTAACCTGAGTAGCACCCAGGCTGACACAGACAAGGCTGAGAAACTGACAAGGAGCTGGTGGTGCAAGTGGTGCCTTCAAGGAGCTCTTGCCTCTATATAGAGGATGGACTTGGATCCAGTGACTATATCATGACTGAAATTACTTCACTAAACTGAAGGATTCAAAGGGCACTGACAGAACACCCCGAGGAAGCGGTTCAGGTGTCGGGATCAGGAAGAGACCTCGGGGTGGGAGTTCCCTTGGCCATGAGCAAGCCCCTCTGCCTTCCCAGCCTTGTGAAAAGTAGCAACACTAGGTAACAAGTGCTGTTCAGATGTGTGTCCACCCCTCTGTAAGGTGGGAGAACAGAGGCAGCATCTGGCCTGAATTCATGAGCACCCAGGGCGGACGTGGGCCCCAGTCAGACTCGCGCCTTGTGCTGGAAAGGAGCTTTTCCTCCAGCCTTGAGAATAGTCCTATGACCATCCCCTCCCCCACCTCCGCCCCGCACGGCTTCTATTCCACAGGTTCGCTGTGAGCTCTGGGGTACCCTGGCGAGACGGGCACTGTGGTACAGCATAGCCTCTTGAGCATCACTGACAGTGGTAGGTGGTCACAGGTCCTCACAAAGGACCATGTGGCTACTTTGGCACCAGAGAAGAAAGGATGACAGTGTCAGTCAATG
>NW_011494716.1:1241711-1243360 GCF_000754665.1 Bison bison bison | reverse complement strand
CAGTCAATGAGAGTAGCCACAGCTTCCAGCTCCCGGTGTAGATGACCCCTGATCCACCTCCCACCTGATGCCTAGAGAGCGCTTAGGTGTGGAAAGGGGTTTAATGTCTGATCATGGGTCCCCATGGCTTGTAAACTTTTTATAGTGGTGATATATAAGCAGATTGATGATATGGATCCAATAAAGGGTCCTCGAGGAAGGTGGTCATATTTAGGGAATGTTGCAAGTGAGGTGAGGGCCCTGCGTCCCACAAGTCATTCAGGAAACTGTCCAGAGAGAGGATACTCCCGGAAAGGATGGCAAGGGGCCTGTGGGGTCCTTTCTGAGCCCATGCAGGATCCCCTCACACCTGGGCACAGGGTTGGGGCCACAGAAGACTAGCGGTAAGGCCACAGAAGAGGGCTGCCTCATGCCACTGCACGGAGAGGGAGAGTCCTGGGGATCAGATGCCAGCACCGCAGCTGTGCTCCCAAAGCCAAGAGATATAGAGAAAAGAGCAGGGGGGCCCAGGGGGCCACTCAGGAGGCACTCAGAGCTGACAGGAGCTCAGCCACCAGAAACGGGATCACCCGTGAGAGTCAGGTCTCCACCCTCGAGAGCACAGGGGACTATCGGGTTCCTGGGGGGCTGCTTCTCACTGTTCCCCGCCCTCCAGATACTTGAGTTCTGAGCTGTGGTTTCCTGGGCGAGGAGGAGGGGTCCTCATGTGGGAAGCGGGCAGTGGGTGGCATCGAGCCGCAGACCCTTTCCCCTGGGAATGAGCACGCCTGCTGCCTCCAGCTGATGTTCAGAGAAGCACCGGGTCTGTCCACTCAGGAAATGTTTATTGATTGGCTCCTGAGCAGCGACAAGTGAGGCAAGGTTCAAAGATGGGTCCAGCTGGTCTCTCCGTCAGGTCGAGGGTCGCAGGCCGTTCCACTGTTGAGGAAACACGCGATCCTCTAGTGCCGTGTGTCCCGAGGGACAGTGCTCCATCTCAAGCTTAACGTGCGTGCAGATAAATTATCCGGGATCTTGCTAGCATCTTGATTCTTACTGATGGATGGGAGCGTATGTCAGAATTTCCTTCTTGTCTGAATAATATTCCACTGTACGTATAGAGCATATTTTGTTTACCCATTCATCAATCAATGGACACTTGGGTTGCTCTCACCTTCTGGCTATTGTATTGAATAAAAATGCAGTGGGCATTTTTCATGGCCCTCAGCTTACCCCTAGGAGAAGGCAGTGACTTCTGTGAAAGGAGTGAGCAGCCTCACAGTGGCCACAATGAGAGAGAGATCAAGGGGTCTCCCTCTGCCTACCACTCCCTCCATTTCTCTCTCTGCTCTCCCCAAGCGACTCCCCACCGGTCTCCATCAATTCAACTCAAGTACCTCTGCCTCTACTCATTCTTTTCCTTCTTCCACTTTTCTTATTTGCGTAGGGCCTGAAATCTGATCATGACCTCCTCAAGACTGGCTTGGATCCCTGGGCACTTTAAAAAGCCACAGTTCCCTGGGTTACCAGAGGACTCAGTATCACAAAGATCTGTGACTAAGGGTATGTCTCTGAAGGCCACAGGCCAAGAGAGGACAGAGGGGCCTGGTAGGTGTGTCTGGAACCCAATAACTTTGCCCTGGGTCCCGCCTGTCTTGGCAGAGGCCGGC
>NW_011494716.1:1241237-1241611 GCF_000754665.1 Bison bison bison | reverse complement strand
CCACCAACTGAAGCCTAGGTTTCCCTCCTCCCTTTGCTAAATACCACTTCCTCTTTCTGTAATAAGAGGGCTCCCCAGGCTAGATCTATTGCCCCATCGACCAATGTGTCAGCACTTACCAGAGATGGTTGCCTGAGTGGAATGAACAAGACATGAAATGTGAGGCGGAGACCCCTCCGTTCAGTGACTTCCTGGGAACCCTATGTCTGGGACTAGCTGTGTGTCTGGAGTGTAGCGAGGGAGGGATCAGGCAGGGATCAGGTTATGCAGGACTGAGGCTGAGGGAGGATTTTGGAATTGATTATGTGCAGGGAAATCCTTGGAGTGCCCTGACTGAGGAGTCTACCATCAGTGGCTGTGCAGAGAATGGGGGC
>NW_011494716.1:1240336-1241069 GCF_000754665.1 Bison bison bison | reverse complement strand
CAGCTGCTTAAGCCTGGAACTTGGCAATCATGCTTGACACCTTCCTCGTGTTAAGTATTCCCCGTCACATCCCCTCCCGCGCGGCCTCAGCTACGTCCAGGCCCCATTGGAGGACACTCTCCCAGCTCCTGTCCTTTGCAGATCCTGTCACAATCTCAACTCGTTTCTGTGCAGTTATTTACCACTCGTTTGTGGCAGCCAGTCTTCAGTGTACCTCAGTCATCAGGGGGCCGCCTGAGCCCCACTTCAGGCGTTGCCAGAGAAATCTGCGTTTTACGTGGCTTGGAGCTCTGTGACGTTGACGGTCCGAATCCGCAACCAAATTCACCTCCAGGAGGGCAAGAGAATTGGAATGAATGCATAAGCCCAGTTTTGCTGGTGGGCCTTGGCTCCAGAGTTTTGGTGTAAGCAAGCCAAGCCCGAAATTCTCCTTTTTCACACTTTTTAGCAATCTGGCCTGACTTGGTTGGAAGAGACTGACTTCCAGCAGTCTGGACCAGAGGCCGGGGACAAAGACCCCGAAGATGTTAGCTGCTTCTGCCGCGGAGCCGCTTTTTCACGCTGTTCGCGGAGGGTGCGAATATCTGCACCCGGTTTCTGGGACGCACATACGGAGGCCCAGTTGCGGGCTATTGCCCGGGCGGCCCCGCGCGAACGGCCGTCGCCCTTGACAACGCGACACAAGGTCGTGGGGGTCCCGCCCCCAGGCCCGACTGTCCCCGCGCTGGCCGAC
>NW_011494716.1:1236611-1240236 GCF_000754665.1 Bison bison bison | reverse complement strand
CCCGCGCTGGCGGCTGCCTGCGGAGGTGAGGGCGACCGGACAAGGGCGGGTGGGAGGTGAGCGGGGGCGGGGACCCGCGGAGCCTCCGGGTCCCCACAGCCCCTATTCTCTGTGGGACGCGCGGTGGCGGCTCTCCCTCATGCGGCGCGGGAGGTTCTGTGAGGCTTATGCTCCCAGCGCGCGGCGAACGCTGAGCGCTCGGTGCGTCCTGGGGGCACCTGACTCGGCCCGAGCGGCGGGTTTCTCCGGAGGTGACGGGGTTGAGCCCGTGCCCGCGTGACTGCCTACAGTAGAGGCTGGTCAGGCCGGGTTGAGGCGGAGAGGCCGCCGGCAGGTTCGGGGAGTTGAAACCAAAGGGCGCGTGTGCGTTGGCAGCGGGCTTCACTCGGGGGTTACCTCAGACCCTTGGCTGCGCTCGGTTCCTCCCCTCCCCCAAGTGGAATGGCCCCTTGTCCCATCGACACACCTGAGGGCCCGCTCGGCCCGGCGCGCGGCGGTGAACCAGAAAACCGGCCCCGGGCCCTCGCGCAGCCCCGGACTCTGGGGTTGTTGACCTCCGTAACCCAGGGCTTGAAATTGGGAGGTGCTCAAATCAATGTTGGAAAAAAACCCATGACCGCAGTCCCTTCTCTCACTCCCCACTCGGAAGTCACGGCGGGTGAACGTCTTGGCATTCCTTCCTGGTTCTGCACACACACAGTTACACACGTATAAATACACACATCTAACGATTTTTACGTAAAAAGGCCTAAACCGTTTATGCTTTGTGCTACAGATTTTTTTTTTTAAGCTCCAGGATGGCTTACACATGTTTTCTGTTTGTATGTATCAGTTTACGACTTTACAAGGCCGCGTAGTATTCTGTGTTACGGACTACGTATCATCGTTTACTTAACGTTGTGCTGTTGGCGGACGTTATAAAGATGATTTCCGAGGGTTTGGTTTGATTGGCGGGTTTTGGGTTGTTTTGGTGTATTTTTTTTTTTTGCTCTGGTCATTACGGTGCTATTTAGAATGGGCGAGTATTTAATCTTTGTGACCATGCATGGCATTTATTTAGAATTACAGAATTAGAATTTTAGAATTGATGGTTCACAGCGTGTGCATATTTAAAATGTTAACTGATGTTGCCAAATTACTGTCCAAAAAGGCTTAAGCAATTTATATTTCCATTAGCTGGGAACGAAACCACCTATAGCAAAGCACTTCTCCAGCACTGGGTATTAGCTCTTTTCCAAACTCGTATTATATCTTGTTTAACTTATATTTGCATGGGTGTTTTCGTCTGTTTTACAGCTTTTTCTGTTACCTGAGTTTAAAATGTTGCAGTCTCTTTTTTTAAACAATGATTTTTGAAAATATCATACATTAACAGATAAGACAGCTGTAGTTTTTATTACTGTTACTTGTATCCAACACCTTCCTTCTTTTGGTGTTTATTTCCTGTTTTACCAGAGTATACCCTTGTGTTAGTTTTGCAGAAAAAGACAATGGGTTGTATATTCTTAAAGCCCCACCGTGTCTAAAATTATTTTTATTTTTCCCTCATACTTGTAGTTTGGATGGGTATTGCATTCCAGGTCAAAATATTTTCCTTCAAAGACTGATAGTTCTCTATTGTCTTCTAGCATCTTCATTAAAGGGGAGCAGTCTTGTCAGTTTGATTCTTGTGTTTTTTGGTAGCTGACTTGTCTCTCCACCCTGCTGCCCTTGGGAGAGAAAGAAAGAGATTTTCTTTTCTTTTTACTCCTCATGTTCTAAGATGTTCTGATCATGTGTGTTTATAATTCATTCTTTGTACCATTCTTTTTCTAAAATTTATTATTTATTTACTTCGGTAGCGCTGGGTCTTTATTGCGGGGGGCGGGCTTTCTCGAGTTGCGGTGAGCGAGGACTTCTCACTGTGGTGGCTTCTCTTGTGGAGGTTTTAAGTGTGCAGTTTCAGTAATTGTGGTGCAGGGGTTTAGTTGCTCCGTGGCATGTGGGATCTTCCTGGACAGGAATCGAACCTGTGTCCCGTGCGTTGGCAGGTGGATTCTTAACCACTGGACCACCAGGAAATCCTGTATCATTCTTACTCTTTTGGTTGGCATTGCCAAAACAAGACTGTGAGGCAGCCACAGTAAGAACGGTTGGTGCTTAAGTTAACTTTTCTATTCTCTACCATCTAGAGCCTTGCCTGGCATTGGCATTTTTCTTCACAAGAGTTCAGGTAGACTTCTGGAGTTCCAGGCTGTTTTCAGAATGTGGGGAGTCACTTGCCAAATTTCCCTCTCTCAGTAAAGCAGCTGTGTGTGTGGCTAATTTAACATGACGATAAAGGTTTTGATGGTTAACTGCTTAAACTCTGAATGGCAGTACCATCTGTATAGGGTGCTGGGGCTTAGAGCCAGCACCAGAGAAGCCTGTAGACAGAGGAGGGATCTGTGGCCTGCTGTCCAGAGGTGCCAGGCGGTCTTTAGTCCATGGGGCACTTGGTTAGGATGAGGGGCCTGAGTGGTCTGCACTGTCCTGCAGAAGAGCAGACCAACCCAAGTGTAATAGACGAGCAAAGACCTAATTAGTTTCTGGCAGAGGAATTGATCAGAACTAAGAAGGAGGATCCCCAAGCTTCTTGCTCCTCCTGGGCATACGGCTTCAGGCTGCAGGAGGTGGGAAGTCGGGGTGGCGAGTAACCACTGAAGGGAAAATGAACAGTTCTCGCTCCCCAGTGTCAAAATACCAGGTTATAACGGGACAGAGGAGGGACTGTTTCAGAGACTGTTGGTGCTCCTCTCAAACCGGGATACCAGCTCAGGATCTGTGAAAATGTGTCCACTTCACTCTGAGGTGAGATGCTCAAGTTCAAAGCCAGAGGATTTTCCTCTCCTGCATTCTTGGTACCTTCAGTGCAGCAGCTAGATATTTTTTCTTTCTTTTTGAAAAATTTAATTATTTATTTTGACTGCACTGGGTCTTCACTGTGGCACGTGGACTTAGTTGCAGCATGTGACATTCCCCAACCTGGGGAAGTCCCCAGCTCCCTGCGTTGGAGTGCGAAGTCTTAGCCACTGGATCACCAGGGAAGTCCCCTAGAATTTTTCTCAAACACGCTCTAATCACTCTTGGTACAGAACACTAGCGTTTTGCTAGGAAGCTGCTGGTTGCTTAGTCCACGCAGAGATTTACCTGTAGTTCTGTAGCACTTAGTAAAGGTAGATTTCCAGATGTTTCTGCTATCACTGGTTATATCTGCTAAAGCCACTAGAAATTAAAGGTGATGAAAGTTGTAGCTTGGAGAGCCAGTATCTACTTGGGCACATTATTTCCACCTGATTTTTGTTGCTCAGAGATCAGGTAAATTGAATTTAGGAGTACCTGAGTCGTGGGTGTAACTAATTTTGAAAGAATGGCTGTTATTTAACAGCTGTATAATCAAGAAACGTGATTAGGATATTAAGAATTAATTTTGAGATAGCCAAAATGAATACCATATTTGAAAGGAACAAGCTGTGGTAAAGAAGGTGGCGCAGTGGTAAAGAATTCACCTTCCAATGCAGGAGAAGCAGACCTGGGTTCGATCCCTGGGTCAGGAAGATCCCCTGGAGTAGAAAATGGCAACCCACTCCAGTATTCTTGTCGTGGA
>NW_011494716.1:1228933-1236511 GCF_000754665.1 Bison bison bison | reverse complement strand
CTGCGTGGAGAATCCCATGGACAAGAGGAACCTGGCGAGCAGGCTACAGTCCAGGGGGTCAAAAAGAGTTGTGCGTGACTACATGCATGCGCGCACACACACATACAGCAACACTGTTGAGGACAGAATAGTTGGTGCGGGTCTTCCTAAAGAGCCAGGGTAGGGAGGTGGCGGGCATGTGCTGGGAAGGTGGAGTGAGCAAAGCATGTCCTGTGCTCCTTCTGAAGTTTGCACACACCGACATCCCAGCATTTTCAGAGTGGCGTCCTGGGGGGATTTTCCATGAAACTTACTTGTAGAGTAGTAAAACATTTCATTTCAACCTTTGTGATGAGAAGTTTTTCTAAAAGACTTAATCACAGCATAACAGAATCTTTCTTTGATATTTTCAGGGTCATTGTGAATGTTAATTTAGTGTCTTCTGTTGTAACAACAGACCCCTGCAGGACCGCTGGGCTGTGACAACTCCTCTGTCTGTAAAACGTCCCACCCTGAAACTGCGTCCTGAGTGTTTCTGTTTTTAGCCTCTGTTACTCTTTTGAACTTGCCAGGCCTCTGGAGCTGTGTTCCCTGCTACTCTCCGTTTTCAGGTGAGGGTTGGAAAGCTACATCAAAAATTTGTTAGCAAATTTTTTTTTTTTTAAAGGAGAGGAGAATTCTAGGTGGGAACAGGATATTCTTGTTTAACTGAAGCTCAGTATGTGGATTTTATGTGTTGTATTTTGGCTGTTCAGAAATGCCCTTCCCTTTTGGTTTTGTTATGTTTCTTTGGATTCAGAAGTTGATGTTTCTTGATAGTGTTAGTATTGCTTAGTAGTGAATGATTAGAACAGGTCATCGGAGAAGGCAATGGCACCCCACTCCAGTACTCTTGCCTGGAAAATCCCATGGACGGAGGAGCCTGGTGGGCTGCAGTCCATGGGGTCGCTAAAGTTGGACACGACTGAGCGACTTCACTTACACTTTTCACCTTCATGCATTGGAGAAGGAAATGGCAACCCACTCTGGTGTTCTTGCCTGGAGAATCCCAGGGACGGGGAAGCCTGGTGGGCTGCTGTCTATGGGGTTGCACAGAGTCGGACACGACTGAGGTGACTTAGCAGCAGCAGCAGAACAGCTCATGAAACAGTAAGAAATAGTGAAAATATTCAGGAGTGCTAGAGATAAGAACTAGAAAATTTTAAAGGAAAGAAATCTTTATTTGATATATACATAGAAAGTGAAGAGCTTTCTGTCTAGAATATTGATACACTTTAAACAGGACTTACCTCAAGTGGTTACAGAACTTAAGAAACAAAATTTAGTTGTGAATAGCTAACCTGAGATATCTGGTGAAATTTGAGAGATAATGGAACCATCCAAACCAACTTACTGAAAAGCAGAGAATTTCATGGTTACGAACATAAAGCATAAAACTGTGGTAAAATAGTTGGCGGTGTTATGGAAAAAAAGCCTGAGGCTGCATTCCAAAGAACTTCGTTTTTTCCAGTATTGTATTTTCCCTTTTTGGGAGAGGGTTAATTCTCCTTCTCTTTGATGTGGAAGTACCTTTAGTTTGCAGAATTTTAAACTTTACAAGTAAATTTATTAATTTTTCTTTTTATAGAATCTGAAGCTTTAACTTAGAAATATTAGGTTGATATTAGATGAGTGAATTTCAAACGTTTTGTTTGTCACGTTTTCCCAGTAAGAAATGCATTCATATCATGACCTGTACAAATACATGTACATACTTAGCTGAAAGAGTTTTGTAAATACTTAACCGTATTATCTTTGTGTTCTTTTTAAAAAGTTTTTATTATAGTTTTATTTATTTATTTATTGGTCGTGGTGGGTCTTCACTGCTCTGTGGGCTTTTTTCTAGTTGCAGCAAGCGGGGGCTCCTCTCTGGTTGGGGTGCACAGATTGCTCACGGCGGTAGCTTCTCTTGTTGTGGAGCACAGGCTCTAGGGCCAGCGGGCTTCAGTAGGTGTGGCTCACGGGTTTACGTGCTCTGAGGCAGGGGGATCTTCCCATATCAGGGATCGAACCTGTGTCTCATTCGTTGGCAGGCAGATTCTTTACCACTGAGCCACCGGGGAAGCCCTATGCATTCTTTTACTTTCTGTTTCATTAAACAAACAAAAATTCTGACCTAGCTCACTGAATTGGCTTCATAACCAGCAGTCTTGACCTGCATTCTGAGAAACAGCGTCCTGTGGCTGTACCGTCCGAGGAAACGGTGCGTGTTTATCCAGGGCCTGTGACCTCAGACTGTCACGGCCACTGCAGCATGTGCCCTGCAGTGTGGCAGCATCAGTTCTGCACACACCCCCGCAGTGCCTGCAGTGGGCCTGGGACTGCCCGGGTGCTGTGGGCACCCAGGAGACGAGATGGGCAGGAGTCTTGGCCTCTGCAGTGCTGCCCTGGAGTGCGGTCAGCGCGGACGGGAACGCGCTATGGGGATGTCACACGATAAGCCCCGTGAAGAGAGCAGAGTGGGAAGGGGATCCCAGTAGGAGGGGCAGTCGCGGGGGGCCTCACGAGCAGGGTGGCATGTAAGCAAAGCCTGGGAGGAGGTGAAGGTGTCTGGGAAAGGACGTTCCAAGCAGAGGGAGCAATCGAGGCCAGGGCCCTGAGACAGGACTGGGCTGGCGAAGCGGGGAGACAGCCCGGGGGACAGCCGGGCGGCCAGGGCCGCACTAGGGGCACTCTTGAGCAAGGGGGTTAGCGTCTCGCCATTTTCCTCAACTGCACAGGGAAGATGCGGGCAGTTGGTAAGAGGAGGTATGGAGTTAGAGTTCAAGCTAACGTCATAGCAGTGTCCTGAGAAAACTGCTTTCTGTTTTTATTAGTGAGAAGGTAGTGATGTTTTCCATCACAGCCTGGAACAATGAAAAATCTTCCGTCTGGACTCTCAGCTCACTGCGCAGTGGCTTGAAAAAAAGTCTGTGTGGCAAAGGTTTGTCCACACCCCGCTTCCCTCAGGAAAGAAGAGGGGCTGCCCTGGGCAGGACCCTGTGCACTCAGCCCCTCCCACTGTGCGCTTGCTGGGTCTTGATGCCCAGAGCCCTGGGGCCACCATGTGGCGCCCTTTCCTTCACTTCAGTCAGTTCAGTTTAGTCGCTCAGTTGTGTCCGACTCTGCGACCCCATGGACTGCAGCACACCAGGCCTCCCTGTCCATCAGCAACTCCCAGAGTTTCCTCAAACTCATGTCCGTTGAGTCGGTGATGCCATCCAACCGTCTCATCCTCTGTCGTCCCCTTCTCCTCCCACCTTCAATCTTTCCCAGCATCAGGGTCTTTTCCAATGAGCCAGTTCTTCACATCAGGTGACCAAAATACTGGAGTTTCAGCTTCAGCATCAGTCCTTCCAATGAATATTCAGGACTGATTTTCTTTATGATTGACTGGTTGGATCTCCTTGCAGTTCAAGGGACTCTCAAGAGTCTTCTCCAACACCACAGTTCAAAAGCATCAATTCTTTGGTGCTCAGCTTTCTTCATAGTCCAACTCTCACATCCCTGCATGACCACTGGAAAAACCATAGCTTTGACTAGACAGGCCTTTGTTGGCTAAGTAATGTCTCTGCTTTTTAATATGCTGTCTAGGTTGGTCATAACTTTTCTTCCAAGGAGCAGCCTCTTTTAATTTCAAGCCTGCAGTCACCATCTGCAGTGATTTCGGAGCCCCCCAAAATAAAGTCTTTCACTGTTTCCATTTCTTCCCCATCTATTTGCCATGAAGTGATGAGACCGGATGCCATGATCTTAGTTTTCTGAATGTTGAGGTTTAACCCAACTTTTTCACTCTCCTCTTTCACTTTCATCAAGAGGCTCTTTAGCTCTTCTTTGTTTTCTGCCATAAGGGTGGTGTCATCTGCATATCTGAGGTTATTGATATTTCTCCCGGCAATCTTGATTCCAGCTTGTGCTTCTTCCAGCCCTGCGTTTCTCATAATTACTCTGCATAGAAGTTAAATAAGCAGGGTGACAATATACATTGTTGATGTACTCCTTTCCTGATTTGGAACCAGTGTGTGGTTCCATGTCCAGTTCTAACTGTTGCTTCCTGACCTGCATACAGATTTCTCAGGAGACAGGTCAGGTGGTCTGGTATTTCCGTCTCTTTAAGAATTTTCCACAGTTTGTTGTGATGTAGTCAAAGGCTTTGGCATAGTCAATAAAGCAGAAATAGATGTTTTTCTGGAATTGTTTTGCATTTTCGATGATCCAGCAGGTTTTGGCAATTTGATATCTGGTTTCTCTGCCTTTTCTGAATCCAGGTTGAAGATCTGGAAGTTCAAGGTTCTCATACTGTTGAAGCCTGGCTTGGAGAATTTAGAGCATTACTTTGCTAGTGTGTGAGATGAGTGCAATTGTGCAGTAGTTTGAGCATCTTTGGCATTGCCTTTCTTTGGGATTGGAATGAAAACTGACATTTTCCAGTCCTGTGGTCACTGCTGAGTTTTCCAATTTGCTGGCATATTGAGTGCAGCACTTTCACAGCGTCATCTTTTAGGATTTGAAATAGCTCAACTGGAATTCCATCACCTCCACTAGCTTTGTTCGTAGTGATGCTTCCTAAGGCCCACTTGACTTCGCATTCCAGGATGTCTGGCTCTAGGTGAGTGATCACACCATCGTGATTATCTGGGTCATGAAGATCTTTTTTGTACAGTTCTTCTGTGTATTCTTGTCACCTGTCCTTAATATCTTCTGCTTCTGTTAAGTCTGTACCCTTTCTGTCCCTTATTGAGTCCATCTTTGCATGAAATATTCCCTTGGTATCTCATTTTCTTGAAGAGAATCTCTAGTCTTTCCCATTCTGTTGTTTTCCTCTATTTCTTTGCATTGATCACTGAGGAAGGCTTTCTTATCTCTCCTTGCTATTCTTTGGAACTCTGCATTCAGATGGGTGTATCTTTCCTTTGCTCCTTTGCCTTTCACTTCTCTTCTTTTCACAGCTATTTGTAAGGCCTCCTCAGACAGCCATTTTGCCTTTTTGCATTTCTTTTTCTTCACTTAACCCTCTCCTGATGGACCTTTAGGTTGTTTGCTAGCTTCATTCCTTTTTTTTTTTTTAAGTCACTGCCAACAGTTTTTTACCCTTCACCAGTGCCAGCACAGCAGTACTTTATAAATGTTTGTCAGTCTGATAGTGAAAATGTTACTGGTTTTACTTATTTAAAAAAAAAGTGTTTCGTTTTGGCCGTGCTGCATCTTCATTGCTGTGTTCAGGCTTTTCTTGAGCTGTGGAGCGCGGGTTCCTCTTGAGGTGTGTGCAGGCATCTCAGTGCGCTGGCTTCTCTTGTGGATTGCGGGCTTCCGGAGTTGCAGCGTGCCACCTTAGTTGCCCCATGGCGTGTCCCTCCCGGGATCACACCCGCGTCCCTTGCATTGGCAGGTGGATTCGTAACCACTGGACCACCAGGGAAGTCTTCTATCTTGTTTGAAGAGGCAGTTTTTTAGTTACGAGTGTGGTAATGCATCCTTCTCTATGATTCAGAGCTGTTGATGTTTCTCTCTTCTGTGAATTGCCATTCTTCTCTTGCACTTGGCCTTCTCCTTGTAGATCTGTCAGTGCTCTTGTTTTATTAAGAAAACTAGCCCTCTGCCATGTGTTTCAGACTTTTTTGTCTCTAGTGTGTTTGCCCACTGACTTAAATTTTTTTAAAGTGTGGTTATTGCTAATTGATTTTGTTTATTCATTAAAATTTTGTATTTTTTTCTGTTGATATGATTGACATATAATCATATAATTGCTATATTAGTTTTAGTTGTACAACATAATGATTTGATATTTGTATGTACAAAATAATTGCCATAATTAGTTAACATCCATCACGTCACACAGTCAAAAATTTTTTTTACCACCTTTTAAGGTCTACTCTGTTGACCTTAATTTTCACGTTGTCCATAAATGTGTGGGCTCTGTGTCTTGTTCTTGGGCTGTGTGTCTTATTTAGACAAATTTCCTTACTCTCAAGTCATTAAGGAACAATCTCAAGTGATCAGCATCATTAGTCGTTCGGTAGGGAAATGCAGGTCCCTGTGCATGAGGTGGCACGTCACACTCACCGTGTGGCTGTGATAAAGGCACGGCAGGAACAAGCGCTGACACCGATGTGCAGGAATGGGAAACTTCACCCACTGCTGGCAGGAGTGTAAAATGGTGCAGCGCTTGGAAAACCAACCATCTTGCCGTCCCTCAAATGATTAAACATAGGATTATCCTTTGACTAGCAATGCCACTTCTGGGTGTACACCCAAGAGAATTTAAAAAGTGAAACTTGTACACCAGCACTTATAGCAGCATTGTTTATAATAGCCAAAAAGCAGAAATGGCACAATTGCTCATCAGCTGATGAGGTAAACATCATGTAGCCTATCCATGTAATTGATACTATTCAGCCATAAAAATGAGTGACGTGCGCTATGCCCTACGGCGTGGTTGAACCTTGAAGATAATCACATTCAGTGACAGAAGCCACAGACAAAAGACCATGTATGGTATGATTCCATTTATGTGAACTGTCCACAGTAGGCAAATCCACAGAGGTGGAAAGTGGTTGCCAGGAGCTGGGGGCATGGAGGACGGGGAGTGACTGCCGATAGGCTTGGAGTTTCTTTCTGGGGTGATAATTATAGTGATGATGGTTTTTTAAGTATACTAAAAGTCATTGAATTGTGCACTTTAGGTGGGTGAGTAATATCTCAATAAAGTTATTTTGCTTGCATGCATGCTTAGTCGCGTCTGACTCTTTGTGACCATATGGACTATAGCCTGCCAGGCTCCTCTGTCCATGGAAGTTTCCAGGCAAGAATACTGGAGGGGTTGCCATTTCCTTCTCCAGGGGATCTTCCTGACCCAGGGATTGACCCTGCATCTCCTGCATTGCCAGGCAGATTCTTTACCGCTGAGCCTCCCGGGAAGCCCAAAGCTATTTCAAATATTTCTTCTAATTACTTCTAGTACTTTTAGCTTTTATTTTCACTTTTATAGTTCATCTAGAATTTGTTCTGATACAATAAGTGAGGGGAGAAATTAATACTGTAGCTTTAATGTGTTTTAATATTTTATAATATTTCCTCATGTTTTTCAAAAATGTCTTGGCTGTATGAGCACTTTTATTTTTCCATATGAATTTTAGAATTTGCTTAAATAGTGAAAAAAATCCTGTTTGACTTTTCACTGGGATCATGTTTTTAAAAATAGACCAACCTAGATAGCATATTCAAAAGCAGAGACATTACTTGCCAACAAAGGTTCGTCTAGTCAAGGCTATGGTTTTTCCTGTGGTCATGTATGGATGTGAGAGTTGGACTGTGAAGAAGGCTGAGCGCCGAAGAATTGATGCTTTTGAACCGTGGTATTGGAGAAGACTCTTGAGAGTCCCTTGGACTGCAAGGAGATCCAAGCAGTCCAATCTGAATGAGATCAGCCCTGGGATTTCTTTGGAAGGAATGATGCTAAAGCTGAAACTCCAGTACTTTGGCCACCTCATGCGAAGAGTTGACTCATTGGAAAAGACTCTAATGCTGGGAGGGATTGGGGGCAGGAGGAGAAGGGGACGACAGAGAATGAGATGGCTGGAT
>NW_011494716.1:1201162-1228833 GCF_000754665.1 Bison bison bison | reverse complement strand
GGGAGGGATTGGGGGCAGGAGGAGAAGGGGACGACAGAGAATGAGATGGCTGGATGGCATCACTGACTTGATGGACGTGAGTCTGAGTGAACTCCGGGAGTTGGTGATGGACAGGGAGGCCTGGCGTGCTGCGATTCATGGGGTCGCAAAGAGTCGGACACGACTGAGCGAGTGAGCTGAACTGAACTGAATTTAGAGAAACAGCAAAAAAAGTATTTAAATAGTTAACTTTTACTATTCAAGGACATTTCCCCAAACTTTTTATATCCCTTTATAAATGTGTTTTATGTCTCTAGTAACTTCTTTTTAATGTTTTTTGTGATTGGGTACTTTTTATAAAGAATGTTGTGAATAGGTTATTTTTGTAAATAGGTTATTGATACACATAGCACAATTCAAAAGATACAGAGGAGTGTGCAGTGAAAAGCATATCTCTTCAGCTTCTACCCTCAGCCACCAGTTCCTCTCCTGAGAGCAGCCCCCTCAGCCCGTTTCTGGGGTGTCCTCACGGAGACACGCTTGGCTTATGAGAAGAAATACACACACATAGTGTGTTTAATCACCATGGTAACAAATGTAGCCCACATTCTGGACCAGGTGTTCTCTTAGTACATCGACCCAGGCTGCCTCACTGTTCTGTGTTTCCGAGTATCCATTATATGTATATTATAATGTATTTGCTAATCCTTTACTGCTGACACTCTGCCTGGTCATTGGCCCCTGACTCCTGGGGGGACCCCTACCCTGGAGTCTCATCTGGTATGTCTTTTAGGGACCTTCTCATGACCCCGACATTGACACTTGGGAAGGGGCTAGCCCTTTTGTGATAGCCATATTTTTTTAGTTTACTGTTTTGAGTAATTAAATATTTGATTGGAAAAATACTGCTTGAGAAATCTTGCTCTCAGTTTTGTCCCCCTCTCCTTCGTTTGCCTCTTGATAGGTCATCACAATTATTCATTGTTTGTGTATCCTTCGTCTATCCTGCCAGTGTTAGATGCGTAGAGTAGGCTTCCCAGGCAGCACTAGTGGTAAAGGAGCCCCTGCCAGCCAGTTCAAGAGACGTAAGAGATGCAGTTGGATCCCTGGGTCAGGAAGATTGCTTGGAAAGGCATGGCAACCCACTCCTGTGTTCTTGCCTGGAGAATCCTATGGACAGGGGAGCCTGGTGGGCTACAGTCCATAGGGTTGCAAAGAGTCAGGCACGACTAACGCGGCTTAGCACACACAGCACATGTGCAGGTATACATTTTTCTTCTGCTGGGTTATGCACTTCTCCATGTTCTGCTATCACTTAATAGATGCTGGAGAGCATTCTGTATCAGTACATAGTTTCCTCAGTCTTTTTTTTTTTTTTAATAGCCACATTATAGTAGTGTGCCCGTGTCAGGAGGCACCATCGTGTATGAGCCCTCCGTTGGTGGACATTTAGGTGGTTCCCAGGAATTTGCTATAGTATATGGCCTTTCATCTCTCTTTATATTCAGGTTTGGCTGTATCCACAGAATAAAGTCCCAAAATGGACTCGCCAGATTAGAAGGTTTGTAATCTTGACCGATGTGGCCAGATCACCTTCCACTGTCCTCAAGCTGCTGAGTACTGTCCCCACAGGGTCACCAGAAGTACAGTCTGAAAAAGTAGTAGCTCTGCGGACTTCCTGTCATCTGAGCTGGTGAAGCTTAACCATGGTTTGAAGTAGAGCAAAATGCCAAAGCGGGGGCCTTCACTCAGGAAGTATTGATTGGGTTGTTCGGGGCCTGCCAGATTCCCTTTCCTGCAGCTCCTCCACTTCCCACCTGCAGGCCGAGCTACACCGAAGGCTTATCCTGCCCTCCCAGGCTTCAGGCAGAGCTGGCCCCTGGCCACGTTACATCCCACAGGCTGAGCCGTGGGGAGCTGCTCTGCTTAGGCTGGTTTCCAGAGGCTCGTGTGCATCTCTGTTTGCAAGTCCAGAGTGACCCAGCAGGGTGGCAGCTGGTGGTTAGCTCCCCACCCCAAAGTCTGTCTGCTTCCCTCCCTCTCCTCTTTCCTCCTTCCCACATCCTTCCCACCTCCCTCCCGTCCTTCCTTCTTTTGGTGAAATGCATGCCATCTAAAAAGGAATGCATGTAATACATCTGTGCCATTTCTAAAAGCGGCATAAAGGAATCCCCATTGCCCACCTCAGGAACAGACGCCACCTTCCCTCAAGGGCACTGTGCGCCCTCCCTGGTATGTCCCCTTCTCTCTCACCCAGAGGTGACCGCTGACTTGAATATTCTGGATCTTATCCCCTTGCTTTTCATTTCTGCATATGTGTGTATATGTAGCTGCACATACATACACACAGTTTGTTGAAATCACACTGGGTGTATTCTGCTGTGACTGTCTTGGGTCCACGTCATTTTCGTAGCTTTATCGGGTAGTGTGCGTCGCCTGCTTACTCGGTTGTGTTACTGTGCCTTCATTTCTTTAGGTGTGATTCCTGCCAGAAGCATGTGTACTGTCGGATCGTTTGGTGTGCTCCAGGTGTTGTCTGTAAGATCCGCCCGTGGCACGTTCTAGAAGATTCCCTCACGTGAACGTGCTGCCTCTGGTTCCTCCGTGCTTGGCACAGGCATGGGGCTACTGCTCGTGCAGGGCTTCTGGAGACGTGTCCTTGTGCGTTTCCATAGGGTGCGTGACTCATTGGAGCTGCTGCATTTAGGGCCTGTGTTTTCACTCCACACTTGACTTCTTCAGAGTGAATCTGGATTTACATTCCATCAGCTGTGCTGTATCCTCACCAGAGCGTGGCATTTCCAGATGTTTTAAATGTTTGTCAGTTTGATGGTTATGAAATGATATTTCAGTTGCGATTTTAACTGCCTTTTAATGGATTGCTAATAAAGTTTTTTTTTTTATGGTTTATTGGCCATATTTCCTTTTCTGTGAAATGCTGTTTATATTTCATGTTCTTTTGCTCCTATCTTTTTCTTCTTGATTGTAAAGAATCTACCTGTAATGTGAAAGACCCAGGTTCAGTCACTGGGTCGGGAAGATTCCCTGGAGAAGGGAAGGGCAACCCACTCCAGTATTCTTGCCTGGAGGATCCCCATGGACAGAGGAGACTGGCAGGCTATACAATTCACGGGGTCGCAAGGAGTCAGACATGACTAAGCAACTAACACTTTCACATATGTATTATTTATGGGTGCTAATCTTTTATCAATAATACTCTTTGTCAGTTGTTGCAAATGTATTCTCCTAGTTTGTAGCTCACCATTTCACTCCCGGCTGGATGTTTGTTTTTCAGAGGGAGATGGAGTTTTTTGTTTGTTTTGATGAACAGAAGTTCTTAATTTTAACTTTGTTAAATACCAGTCTTTTCCTTTATGAATTATCTCAGTGTTCTGTGAATGAAGGTGCGTGGGTCAAACTAGACGTACTATTTTTGTAAATAAAGTTAGATCAGAGCATGGATATACCCATTCTTTCATGTGTTATCTGTGACCAGTCTCCTGCTGCAGCAGCAGAGTTGAGCAACGGGACTCAAAACTCCTAAAATATTTACTGTCTGGCCCTTTAAAGATATCTGCTTTTTCTATGAGAGTCGTTCCCTAATTTCTACCAAATGGAAATGGATGAGCAAGTCTGTCAGCACCTTTTTCCCATCAGCATCTTCTTTTTTTAGTATTTCTTTTCATTTCTTTTCCTTGGCTCTGCCAGTTCTTAGTTGTAGCACGTGGGACCTTTGCTTTTCCTTGTGGCGTGCGGGGTCTTTAGTTGCAGCATGTGGGATCTAGTTCCCTGACCAGGGATTGAACCCGGGCCCCCTGCGTTGGGAGTGCAGAGTCTTAGCTACTGGACCACAAGGGAAATCCCAGAAGCCTCTTATTTGCAGCTTTTATATTTCTCTCTCTTGGTAAACTTTCTCATGGACTTCATTTTCCAGATTAGCAAAGAGCTGCAAACTAGCCATCACAGGCTAATTCTGGTTATAAAACAGTTTTGTTTGGTTCGAACATTTTAAAAAAGTAAATGCAAGCGTTTAAAGTCAGATTTGACGTGGATA
Organism: Bison bison bison; assembly: GCF_000754665.1. Classification (NCBI taxonomy): domain Eukaryota; kingdom Metazoa; phylum Chordata; class Mammalia; order Artiodactyla; family Bovidae; genus Bison; species Bison bison. The sequence continues at coordinate 1,224,800 of NW_011494716.1, read as the reverse complement.
TTTGAGTTTCTGATTTCTTTTGAAAAATGAAAGGTTCAGAGAGTCTTGGCCTGCGCGCAGTGTGCCCCTTTCTGCGGGCGGAGGTCACTGCCTCTGCAGATGCCGCCCTTACAGCTGTGCTCTCGGTCGCTCCTTTATCCCAAGCCCGTCACTATCATTTCTTTTGCTGCATTATTGTTTTGTGTAGTAGAGTTAATTATATTGATTGACTGTTTACAGGCCTGCTTCACTTTACAGCGCTCTGCTTGGTTGCATTTCACAGATGATTGCGTTTTCTACAGATTGCGGATCTGAGGCAGCCCTGCGCTGAACGAGTCTGTCAGCGCTGCTTTCCGATAGCATTTGCTTGCTTCATGTCTGTGTCTCCCGGTATTTCAGACCTTTTCGTTATTTTTATATTTGTTACAGTGATCTGTGATTTTTGATGTTTTGCTCTTGTAATCGTTTTAGGGTGCCACAAACCACAACCTGTATAAAGTGTGGCAAAATGCTATCAATAGCATCACGTACTACAGAGAACCCTTTGTGAAAGGGAGAGGTTGAGAAATCGCCACAGGCACTCCAGCTTTCAGCACCCACCACCCTCATCAGTCAGCACCCACCGACGGCAGAGCAAGACCTCCACCAGCAAAGAGATTGGGACTTGCTGGAGTCTCAGATGATGGTTAGCATTTTTTAGCAATAAAACATTTTTCAATTAAGGCCTGTACCTTGTGTTTTTAGACGTAATGCTGTTGCACACTTAATAGACCACAGTATAGTGTGAACATAGCTTTTATATGCGCTAGGAGACCCCCAAATTTGAGTGACTTTATCCCGGTAGTTGCTTTATTGTAGTTGTCTAGAACTGAACCTGCAGTATCAAACCAGCCTTGCATCTTTGAGATAAACCTGCTTGGTCATGATGTATCATTTTTATGTATTAATGGGTTTTCCTTGCTTATATTTTATTAAGGACCTCCATGTCTGTGTCCATGAGGGGTACTGGTGTATTATTATGGTGTGTGTGTCTATGTGATGTCTTTGTCAGATTTTGATATCCTCAAAAATTGAAGAGAAGCAGTTCCTTGTTCTGTTTTCTGAAACTTTGTGTAAGACTGGTGTTATTTCTTCCTTGTAACTGAGATAATTCAGTAGAAATTCAGGGCTTCTGTAGAATTTGTGACAGTACCCTTCACTCCTGTTGTTTATGATTGGTATTCTCTTCTTTCTTCATCAGTCTAGCTAGGAGCTTATCTTCTGTTGATCTTTGTCCAGAATCAACTTTGGCTTTGTTCATTTTCTCTATCACTTGTCTGTTTTCTACTATATTGATTTCTGCTCTTTGTCGTTTGCTCCTTTCTCCTGTGTTTGGGTTTAATTTTGTACTTCTTCTTTGTTGTTGTGCTTTAAGGTAATACCTCAGGCCGTCCGTTTTAAGCCTCTTTTCTAACATAAGCACTTAAAGCTGTAAGTTCCCTGCTACATGCTTCTCTAGGTGTATCCCACAACTTTTAATATATTGTATTTTCATTATCATTAAGTATTAAATTTTACCTAATTTCCCTTGTAATTTCTTCTTTGACCCATGGATCATTTAGAATGTGTTAATTTCCAGATAATTGAGGTTTCCTAGGTATTTTATTTTATACATATATATGCTGCTGCTGCTGCTAAGTCACTTCAGTCATGTCCGACTCTGTGCGACCCCATAGACAGCAGCCCACCAGGCTCCCCCGTCCCTGGGATTCTCCAGGCAAGAACACTGGAGTGGGTTGCCATTTCTTTCTCCAATGCGTGAAGGTGAAAAGTGAAAGTGAAGTCGCTCAGTCGTATCTGACTCTTAGCGACCCCATGGACTGCAGCCCACCAGGCTCCTCCGTCCATGGGATTCTCCAGGCAAGAGTGCTGGAGTGGGGTTCCATCGCCTTCTCCGATATACACACACACACAGACTTTTATTTTTGGCCTTGCTGGGTCTGTGTTGCTGCTCAGGCTTTTCTCTGGTTACGGGGAGCAGGGGCTCTTCTAGTTGTGGTGGGTGGGCTTCTCTTGTTTTGGGCTCTCGAGTGCTCGGGCTTCGGTAGCTGCAGCACGTGGGCTCAGGCGTGGCTGTTCTCTGGCTCTGGAGCACAGGCTCAGCAGTTGTGGGGCACAGCCTTAATTGCTCCGTGGCATTGTGGGATCCTCCCAGATCAGGGATTGAACCCATGTCTCCTGCATTGGCAGGTGGATTCTTTACCCCTGAGCCAGCAGGGAAGCACGATATTTTATTATTATTGATTCTAAATTAATTCTGTTGTATTTAGAGAGCTTACTCTGTATGATTTCGTTCCTTCTAAAATTTATTGAGACTCTGGCCCACTTTATGGTCTTTCTCAGTGAATAGACCATGTGTGCAGGAAAAGAATGTTTTCAAGAACTGTATTTTGCACTTGCTACGTATACAGTACTGGATGAATATCCATCAAGCAAAGTGTTTCATGTTGTACCGCGGATGATCTGTGTCTTGATTGGTTTTTTCGCTCTAGTTCTGTCATTTATTGAGCCAGGTGTCAGAATCTCCAGCTATAATTGTGCATTTGTGTTTTTTCTTTTGATTCTTTTAGTTTTGATTTCATTTATTTGAAGGTGTTATTAGGCAAATATGTTCATGTTTAAGTTTTCCTGATGAACTACATCTCTTTAAAATTTATTTAATTGGAAGATAATTACTTTACAATATTGTGATGCTTTTTGCCATATATCAACAGGAATAAGCCACGGGTATACATGTGTCCCCCCTGTACACCCCCCTGAACATCCCTCCCGGCTCCCTCCCCACCCCATCCCGCTGGGTTGTCCCAGAGCACCGGCTTTGGGTGCCCTGCTTCATGCATCGAGCTTGCGCTGGGCATCTATTTTACATGGTAACATACATGTTTCAGTGCTGTTCTTTCAAATCATCCCGTCCTCGCCTTCTCCCAGAGTCCAAAAGCCTGTTTTTTACATCTGTGTCTCTTTTGCTGCACTGCATGTAGGATCATCATTACCATCTTTCTAAATTCCATATATATTTGTTAATATACAATATTTGTGTTTCTCTTTCTGACTTCACTCTGTATAATAGGCTCCAGTTTCATCCACCTCGTTTTTAGAGAAATATCTGTTCTTTTGCCCACTTTTTGATTGGGTTGTTTGTTTTTCTGGTATTGAGCTGCATGTATCAGTATCAGTTCAGTCGCTCAGTCGTGTCCGACTCTCATGCACCCCCCTTTGCAGCATGCCAGACTTCCCTGTCCATCACCAACTCCCAGAGTTTACTCAAACTCATGTCCGTCGAGTCGATGATGCCATCCCACCATCTCATCCTCTGTCGTCCCCTTCTTCTCCTGCCTTCAATCTTTCCCAGCATCAGGGTCTTTTCCAATGAGTCAGGTCTTCGCATCAGGTGGCCAAAGTATTGGAGTTTCAGCTTCAGCATCAGTCCTTCCAATGAATATTCAGGGTTGATTTCCTTTAGCATGGACTGGTTGGATCTCCTTGCAGTCCAGGGACTCTCAAGAGTCTTCTCCAACACCACAGCTCAGCTGCTTGTGTATTTTGAGGATTAATTCTTTGTCAGTTGTTTCGTTTGCTATTGTTTTCTCCCATTCTGAAGGCTGTCTTTTCACCTTGCTTATAGTTTTCTTCGTTGTGCAAAAGCTTATAAGTTTAATTAGATCCCATTTGTTTATTTTTGTTTTTATTTCCATTACTGGTGGGTGGGTCATAAAGGATCTTGCTGTGAACTGCAGCTTTTATCATTCTGATACAGTCTTTTTTTTCCCCTGGTAATACTTTCTATTTTGCAGTCTACTATGTCTGATCTAATGTGGCCATGCCCACCTTTTTTATCCATATTTTTACCTAGCATTTCTTTTTTTTTTTTCATTTATTTCCTTTCCAAAAGGAAAACGAATGCACCGTACAGCATGTGGGATCCCACCCAAGGATGACCCCCACACTCTGTGCAATGGAAGCATGTAGTCTTGGACCACCATGGACCACCAGGGGAGTCCCTGTATTTTCTATTTTAAGTGATTGTTTTGTGGTGGTAGTTTAATCACTAAGTCTTACCCACCTCTGTGACCCAGTGGACTGTAGCCCGCCAGGCTTCTCTGTCCATGAGATTTCCCAGGCAAGAATACTGGAGTGGGTTGCCATTTCCTTCTCCAGGGCATCTTCCCAACCCAGGAATCGAACCTGCGTCTCCTGCATTGTAGCCAGTTATTTTGTGAACAGTGTATAATTAGGTCTTGCTCTATCAGTTCTGACAATCTTTGCCTTGTAATTGGAGTGTTTAGTCCATTGACTTAAAATGTATTTATTGCTAATAGTCAGGTTTATCTCTGTTGTTGTTATTTGTCCCTTCTCATTTTCCCCTCTCTTCTACCTTTCCTGTAGTCTTTTGGATCAAGTAAATATTTTTTAGGATTCCATCTTGGTTTACTAATGCTTTTTTAGCTATACCTCTTTGTGTCATTTTTTGGGTCACTCTGGACAGTGTGATGTTTGTCCATAGCTTCTCATAGTCTGTTTAGAATTAGCATTGTGATGCACCGTACAGACTGTGAAAGCCTGCAACAGCATAGGTGCATTGCTTCCTCCCACCCCACCCTTTATGTTACGTTGTTATCTGCACTGCATGTACGTATGTTAGAAAGCCCACAGACCGTGTTTTTACTTTTTGGTTTAAACTTTGGTAAAATAGTGTTTTAATTTTTGTATATATTATATACTTTTAATTTATTTTCATTTTGGCTTTAAACATTGGTAAAACAATGTTTTAATTTTTGTATGTATTTTAAAGAAACTAGAGGAAAATTCTTTAGTGTTTACCTAGGTTACTATTTCTGACGTTCTGCATTCTTGTTTGAGGATCCAGGTTTCCATCTCGTAGCATTTACATCCAGCCTGAAGGACTGTAGCACTGCTTTAGTTCAGGTCTGCTATTTATGACCAGATGCTGTACCATTGGCCTTCAGCCTCCATTATTTCTGTTGAAAAGTTAGCTGTCATTCAAATTATTGTTTCCCCAAATAATGTCTGGGTTTTTTCTAGTTGCTGCCAAGATTTTCTCTATTTATTTTGTTTTCAACAGTCTGATTACAATGTGCCCAGGTGTCTTTCTTTGATATTATCTTGCTAGTGGTTCATTGAATTTTTGATTCTGTAAATTTGTCTTTGACTAAGTTTGGAGAAATTTTCCAGTTATTATTTCATCAGATATTTTTTCCTGCTCTATTCTCTTTCTCCTCTCCTTCTGGGATTCCAAATGTTAAACTCCTTTCTGTTGTCCCACATATGTCTGAGACCCTGTTCATTTATTTGTAATCTATTTCACCTTGAATAATTTCTGTCGATTTATTTTCAAGTTCATAGACTTTCCTCTGTTGTTTCCATTTGGTTGTTAAACCTCCTAGTTAATTTTTAAGTTTCAGATATGATATTTTCTATATGTAGGATTTCTGCTTGGTTTTTCTTTTATAGTTTATGTCTCTGAAATTTCTCATCTTTTATTTTGAGCATAGTTTGCTTTATGACACATAGTATTATAATGGCTGTTTTTTTTATATATATGAAACTTTTAGTATTTTATTCATTTTCATAGTTTTACAGTATTAGTAAAAATAAAGGCCATTATAAATAAGTATAAAATGGAAGTTGATGAAAAAATAACCCCAAGTCTTCCTTGACTCCCACCCTCCCACCAAAAAACTAGTTAGTATATGGCAAATATCCTTTTCACACATTATCTTTAGGCATATATTCACTTCGTAGTGGTGGATGGTTTAGTCGCTAAATCGTGTCTGACTCTGGTGATCTCATGGACTGTAGCCTGCCAGGCTCCTCTGTCCATGGTGTTTTCCAGGCAAGATTACTGGAGTGGGTTTATTATGGCTGTTTTGAAACCCATGTCCTAAAAAATAAAAATGAAACCTGTGTCCACCAGTCTTCATTGACTGACACTTCTCTTGAACAGGGATTACATTTTTCTGTTTCTGTGTTTGCTGAGTAACTTTTTATTGCATCCTGGACATTGTGGATGTTACCTTGTGGAATTTCTGGATTCTGTTATATTCCTCTGAAGGGTAGTTATTGTTTTAAAGGTGGATATTAACCTGGTTGGCCCCAGCTGCTAACATTTTCTCTTAGGCAGTGTTTGACTCGTTTTTCCTTAACTGGACTGCTTGCGGTTTGGACAGGAGATCAGCCAGAGACTTATCATTCCCCATATTGGAGGCTCCCTCTTTCTGGGATTTCCTCCCTTCACTTTCCATATTCTGTGGTTTTCCAAATCTCTCCTCTGGTTCTTTAGGCCAGAAAAGTACACGTCGTGTGTGTTTTCTCTTAGAGTTTTAGCCACCCTTTGTTGAACCTGTGCTTATTCTGTGCTCTTACCTTTGACTGTCCAGAATCCCCCTGCTTTGTTGACTCTCCAGGGCCCTCTGTAGTCTTCTTCTTGTTCCTAAGTTCGTGGTTGTTATCCACCGGTTTGGTTGATAGGATACATGTCAGCCATACAGGAAGTGGCACTCCACGTAGTAAAGACAAAAGTGAAATTGCTGTTATCCACATCACACTTGAGAAAGTGGGAGGTTTGGGGAGATGTAATTCCAGAAAAACGATCAGTGCATTCCTCACAGCTTTAAATAGTGTGCGTGTATCTAAAGTATGTAACTTAGATGCCATTATGAAGCAAAACCATAGTGAGAACTATGGCTGACGTATAAGAAAGATGGATTTTTTAAAACAAAGCCAAAGAACATACCTCACGTGCCTTCCTTCGTGAGCCCCTCCTGGCAGGCGCGTTTTCAGTTGCTGCTTACTAGTTGGAATGGCCTTGCAGGATCACTGCCGCCATCTGTTGGCTGATTGAATGTGCTTCTGCTTGACTGTAGTCATGTTTTTGTTGATAAAAAGTTTCAAGACTTAAAAAAAATTCTTCTGCATCTGATGCTTTGGCGTATAGAGGAATATGGATGTTCTTGCCTTCAGAGAGTTTGACACTAAGCAATATAAGCTTGTTCCTGCCCTAATTCGGTGAGATGTTATATATTAAGAAAAAGTTGATAGAAGAAATTACACAAACTGGCTTGTAACAAGTTTTAAATTAGTGGCATGGGAAATAAGTGCTCTGATTTATAGTAGGGAGAGATTATTGTGTACTGGGAGGGAGGCCTGATGAAAGAGAGGGCCTCACACTGGGTCCTGAAGCAGTTCAGTTGGAAAGAAATGGCAGGTAGAGGAAGCAGCGTGAGCACTGGCAGATGTGTGTGTCAGATTCAGACTGTCTGTGCTTCCCATCCCGTGATCCCAAACCACCAAACAGATGAATATGCTGTAGCCTGACACTGAGGTTTGTGCTTTTTCCCTTAGGGTGTAGGGGGAGCGTGAGGACAGAGAGAGTGTTTGTATCTGGTTTGGGCAGGCTCATTGCGCTGTTGGTTTGTTCTTAAAATCACTGTAGAAAGTTCAGTTCAGTTCAGTCGCTCAGTCATGTCTGACTCTTTGTGACCCCATGGACTGCAGCTCCCTGTCCATCTCCAGCTCCCGGAGTTTACTCAAACTAATGCCCATCAAGTCGGTGACGCCATCCAACCATCTCATCCTGTGTCGTCCCCTTCTCCTCCCACCTTCAATCTTTCCCAGCATCAGGGTCTTTTCAAATGAGTCAGCCCTTCGCATCAGCTGGCCAAAGTATTGGAGCTTCAGCATCATTCCTTCCGATGAACACCCAGGACTGATCTCCTTTAAGATGGACTGGTTGGATCTCCTTGCAGTCCAAGGGACTCTCAAGAGTCTTCTCCAACACCACAGTTCAAAAGCATCAATTCTTCAGCACTCAGCTTTCTTTATAGTCCAACTCTCACATCCATACATGACCACTGGAAAAACCTGAAGAAAGTTCAGTTCACCTGAAATCAGATCTGCTCTTGATAGTACTATAATCTTGGAATATAACGGAAAGTCTTAAAATCCTGGTTGAAAATATGGGTTGCTTTTTTTCTTTTTTCCCTTTTCTCAACTCTGAGGATTTATATTATTCCAGTCATAAACAACATATTAAATACTCAAAAATATTCTGAATATTAAGTGGAAAACAAAAGGAATAGGAAAAATAAGACATGGGAAATGTAATCGTGGAACAAGGAAGTCCTTTTCAAACAAAAAGATTAATTCCCTTAATATATAAACAGTTCTTACAAATCAATAAGGAAAAATGTAGAAGAAAATGATCAGAGGGTATCAATAGTCCATTAATGAAAAAGGAAATAGAAAATATTTAAAATATGAATAGATGTTCAGTCTTACTCATAAGAGAAATGTAACAGGAGAGAAATAGAAAAACTACAGTAAAATTTTTACCTGACTAATAAGCAAAGATCCAAAAGTTTCATAACAACGTCATCTTGGCAGTAGCATTTTGAAATATTTTTTATTTTGAAATATTTTGTACTTTACAGAGATGTTATAGAAATAGTACTCAGTCTTCCCCTCGTTTCCCCTAATATTAGTGTCTTTGATGGCCGTGGTGTAAGTATTGGAAACTGAAATAACATGGACACGGAGCTACTCAGCCATGTGCCCGTCTCACTGGGCTTTTGCTGGTTTCCCATCCATGTCCTTTGCTGGCCCAGGACCCTCCATACTGTGTACTTGTGTCTCTTCAGCCTGTGTTGTTCCTTCAGGATCGTGGCACTTTTGAAGAGTACTGGCCCATTACTTTAGAGGGTTTCCTTCTATCGGGGTTTGGTGTTTTCTTGATTAGCCTGAGGTGGGTTTTGGTGAGAACATGACAGAAGTCAGGCTGTGCCCTCTCGCGCCACCAGGAGTTGCCGTGTGTGGACACATCTCCTTCCTGATGCTGATGACGACTGTGGTCGCTCAGTTAAAGCCGATCTGCCACTTACTGCACCGTAAAGTACCATTTCTGTCTTCGAAGCCGGGGCGGGGCGGGAACTCTGAGATTCTGCAGATGTTCTGTTCGCGGTGACCGCCCCTCAGCCGTCTGCACCTGTCGCTCGCCTGGTGGCAGTCGTCTGCTTCCACGGCCCCTCTTACTGCTGTCAGGAAGAGGGCTTCTCCTCCGCTTACCGGCTGTTCCTGCCGGCGTGGACTTTCGTCTGCTTTGTTCGCCTGCTGACAGTCCACCCCTGTCACTGTTGTCTGCCCAGGTTGTCCTGGGTTTCAGCACCGGGAGCCTGTGCCCTCCTGGCGTGTCCCATCACCACCTCTGGCACCCCAGGCATTCCCGGCTCATCCAGCGTGTTCTCCAGGGGCCTCAGTTCCTTCTGTGGGCGAAAGGCATTTGCACACTAGAGGTCTAGTGCCGGGGAGGGCGGCCGCCCGCCTGTCTGCCCAGGCTGCAGCACCTCCTGGGAGCAGGTCCAGGCCGGCCGCTCCCCTCGGCGCGAGGCGCGCTCACTGCTGCAGGGCGCTGCTGCCTCTGGGCCTGTCCCTGGACAGACTCAGCAGGTGCACGTGTGTGTGTTGTCACACACTTGTATGCACCTTGACGTTTATGTCTACGCTACACTGGTGCCTCCGCCTGCCGCGTAACAGGTTCAGCCTGGCCTCCCCGCCCTTGACTTGTGCTCACGTGCTTGGTCTGCTGCTGCTGCTGCAGTGATCCACGCTGTCCTTTCTGAGCCCAGCTTTACAGTGTACGCTTAACCCTTGAAGAGCCCAGTTTGAACTGCAAGGTCCCCTTATTTGTGGTTTTTGCCCGCTAAGTAGGTACTGCAGTACTGCACAGTCTGCAGCTGGGTGGAACCCACGAGTGTGGATGTGGTTGTGTTGGAGGGCCAACTGGAGGGCCATACTTGGGTTTTCAGCTTCACGGGGTTGGGGGTTTCTGTGCCCTTAACCCCACCCCCACGTGACTTAGGTGGGTTCTCTCAGGGCAGCTGTGTTACTCATCTTACAGTTGTGCGTGCTTGTTACTGTTTGCATTTCATTTTATGTTCTCCACACACTCTGGCTGCTCTTACTATTTACTCTTTGGGTTTGTGAAACATGACCATGGTTCTGAGTCAGGAGGGAAAAGGATGCTCAGAAATGTCATTTCCCCTCAGCTCTGCTCCCTCATCTCCACCCTTCCTTTCTCCATTCTGTTCCCACCCATCTGTTACGGGTCAAATTGCAATTCCCCCAAAGATGCTGAAATTCTAACCCCAGGACTTGTGAACATGATCCTATTTGAAAATGGGGTCTTTGCAGAAATCAGTTAAATATCATTAGGGTGGGCCCTGATCCAATATGAAGTGTCCTTATAAAAAGGGGAATTCCAACCCAGGGGCAGACACGAACAGAGGCAGACACCGCCGTCTTCAAGCTGAGGTGCCCTGAGGCCCCCGAGGCTGGGGAGGGGGTAGAGCAGGTATCCCCCTGCAGCCCCGCCAGCACTTGGGCTTTATTCCTCCAGCCTTCAGAGCTGGGAGGCGGTAGACTTCTGTTGTTTCCGTGGCCTCGTTGGGGTGCTCTGCCACAACAGCCCCAGGAAGCAAACACCCCGGGTACCCAGTTTCTTGTGGTATAAATCGTGTGCCCCCAGAGACGTGTGCACACCCTCATCTGTGAGTGTGACCTTATTTGGAAAGAGGATCTTTGTCGATTAATAAGATGATGAGGTCATACTGGGTTAGAGTGAGCCCCAAACCCAGTATAACTGGTGACTCAGGAGAGAAATTTGGACACAGAGGAGACCCCCAGGGAAGAGAGGCTGTGTGAGGACAGAGGCAGAGATGGGAGTGAGGCAACGAACCCGGGCGAGGTGTGCACAGACTGTCCCTTGGGGCCCGGAGGACTCAGCCCTGCCGGCACCTTGGTTTTGCACTTCTGGCCTCTGGAACCAGGAGAGATGAAGTTTCTGTGGTTGTAAGCCACCCTGTCCCTTGTTATGACAGCCTTAGGAATTGAATACACAATCTCATTCGTTTCTGGTTTATCCTTCCTGTTGCTTTTGCACAAACGAGTGGGAACATGGATATTTCCCTGTATCTCCTTTCTTCCACGAAGGGTAAATGTGCAATAGATAACTCTTGATCACCTGGAGCATTATTTTCAACAGCACAAGACAGGAAACAGTTTAAACATCCATCAGTTGAACACTAGTTAAATACTTACTCAGTACAGTGGATTATTATTTGTTCATTAAAAGAATAAGCAGCTTTATATGTACTAAAACAGAGCAGTCACTAAGATGTGTTCTTTTTTAAAATGTTATTTATTTTTGGCTGTGCTGGGTCTTTGTTGCTGCAGGGGCTTTTTCTCTAGTTGTGGAGCGCGGAGGCTACTCTAGTTGTGATGTGCGGGCTTCTCATTGCAGTGGCTTCTCATTTCAGAGCACGAGCTCTAGGCTGCGTGGACTTCAGTACTTGCGGCACGTGGCTCAGTAGTTACGACTCCTGGGCTCTGGAGCACAGGCTGAGTAGCTGTACACATGCTTAGTTGCCCCTCGGTATGTGGGATCTTCCTGGACGAGGGATCAAACCCATGTCTCCTGCATTAGCAGGTGGATTCTATACCACTGAGCCACCAGGGAAGCCCTAAGATGTGTTCTTGATAAAAATATTTATGCACAGAAGACTGGAAATAAAATGTGCCAGTCATAATCCAACAGCCCCTTCCCCAGTCTGGGAGCAGGTTTAAAACAGGTAGTTCCTGGGGGTCTGAAAAGGAGAGGCGCCGTTATCCGCTGAATTGTTCAGTTTCGTGTGATTTCTGTTTCTTTGGGGGTAAAGATGGCTTACAACTGGGTGTGAGGGAATGTGACCTGTTCTTTCCTGACAGGACCAAGAGGCAGATGATGAGAAAAGGACCGAGGGTCCTTTGAGCAGGTCCTTTGAGGACAGGAAGCGGGGCAGGGCTGCCGTCAGGGCTCCTTCCCCAAGGTGGGCGGCTGCAGGCCTGCGGGCTGGGAGGAAAGGGTGCGCCCTGGAGGTCTGGGCTGCTGCTTGGTGGAGGGCCTGGAAGGCCAGCCTGAGGCCCATGGAGTTGGTGGGGTTGTGTTCAGGAATGATTCCCCTGAAATTGGAAATATCGAGATGGAGTTGGTATCAGATGAAGGTGTTGAGTTTAAGAGACGGGACGGGTTGCATGGAACAGTGTGCAGGCAGGGGACCACCAGGAAGGCCAAGGGCCCTGGGCGCCGGGGAGGGTGGCGGGGGCTGGGGAGGCCGGGCCAGGGCCAGCGCACCCGCAAGCCCCTGCTGGAAGAGGGTGCCCTGGGGCATGCGCACACACACACACAGACACACACAGCCGTTTACACACACACAGACACACACACTGTCCTTTACACAGACACACACAGACACAAGACACACACAGACACACACACACACTGTCCTTTTCACAGACACACACATACAGACACACACACAGCCGTTTACACACACACAGACACACACACACACTGTCCTTTACACAGACACACACAGACACAAGACACACACAGACACACACACACACTGTCCTTTTCACAGACACACACATACAGACACACACACAGCCGTTTACACACACACAGACACACACACACACTGTCCTTTACACAGACACACACAGACACAAGACACACACAGACACACACACACACTGTCCTTTTCACAGACACACACATACACACAGACGCACACACAGCCGTTTACACACACACACACACACTGTCCTTTACACAGATACACACATACACACAGACACACACAAAGACACACACTGTCCTTTACACTGTCTTCTCTCTCTCTCTCTCTCTCTCTCCCTCCCCCCTTTCCTGAGGCCCCCGAACAGGGAGCGGTTGTTCGATGTAAGAATCTCTAAAATACTTTCAGTGTCCTCGGACTTACGTGGAAGCGTCAGGAACACAACCAGTCTGTGCTTCCAGGGCTGCCTCCCATCTTCCTCCGGGGGTCTCCCGTCACTCCCAATTCCAGTGGTCCAAGCGCTTGTATGTGGAGGGCGATGCTCCACGGAGAACTGAGTCCAGACTGCATCCTGAGGCCCAGTCCGGTCTCGCATCCATCACTGATTTCAGCCTGAAGTCCTCTCACTTTAAAGCAGAAGGTCCCCAGCTTTTGTGGGGAGCCAGGAGCGCTATCCCTGGGAGGGGAGGCAGTGTGGGGTCACACAGTCTGCTGGCATCGTACGTCCTGCGTCAGCACCATCTGGAACCACAGGGACCCCAGCAACCCTGCCTGGGCTGGTGCAGACTTGAATGCTGTAACCAAATGCCACTTAATTCCAGAAGAAATACCCCAGTTTTTTAGGGGGAACAGGTATGGATGATGTGAACAATGCAGCTAGGCCAGAGAATTAAATATTCAGACTATCTGGAAACTATTTTCTAAGTTAGGGTGGTTTTAAAGATATTCCTCATATAGGTAAAGGCTAAAGTGTGTTATCTGTAAATCCAAAAATAAGCTTAAAGAGAAGGCAGATATTTACACCTTGTAGGAATGTGGAAGCTGATAACGTTGATTTTGAAAGCCACGAGTTACTTCTAAATCATTCCTTCCTGACTGCCACATGTGCGGAGTGTGTAACAGGCAGCTGCAGCTTGTCGTGGCCTAGACTTTGACACGGAGTGTCCTCTGTTCGGAGCCTTGAGAGTGCCGGGCAGCGAGCCCCTTCCTCACAGCGCCGGCCCCCGGCCAGTGTCTTCAGGGTGCTGGTGAGGACTGGCTGCATCCTGCCCATTGGGTGGAGGGGCTGTGTGTTTCTGTGGTGTCCGGCAGCCACGCCGGGCCGGGGCTGCAGTGTCATGTTGGCGGGTTTTCCTTCTCCCCGCGCAGTGGTTCCTTGGTCCACTGTGCTGAACAGGAAGTTACTGAAAAGTAACTGGAGAGACACTGAATCCCATTCCTAGTTATGAGGCAGAGGAGATCATGCCCTGGTTTGCAGACTGTAAATACACTAATTTAAAAGACTCTGGTGGACAGGAGAGGACTCAATGAAGATTCTTTGGAAGATGACAGGACAGTTTTGGAACATGCACATCTAAAAATCTGACTCCCTCTTAGGGAGTATTTTTTCTCCTTTTTCCATGTTAGTTACACAGTAAGGAAGGCTGGCCTGTCATTATTTCTGGCTCTGGGAGGGGATGTGAGCATGGAGACACATGTGAGTTTGGTGGGTTTATGCACCAAATCGGGGGCGCACGTGGGAAGTGGGGTCAGAAGGTACCTCCCCATTCCTGCTGTTCTGCCCCGAGTTTTCTGTGTTCTTGGTATTTGCCACGTGTGGGGCGGTGTTGGCAAAACTACCCACTGACTACCGGCTAGATGCGCAGTGCTTGTCACTTCGGATTTCTCCAGGGTGACACTGGTCTCTGGAGCCTGCTTTGGTGTGAACAAATCAGGGTATTCTGTCCTGATGTCCTGTTAACTCTCATTCTTCCTCATGTTTGTCTTTTCAGGGAAACCAGTTCTGTGTCCCTGGAGGCCCCCAGCTCAGTCCTGGGGTCCCCGGCGAAGCCTGGCCTCGAGCTTCCACGTGGGACGGCCGTTCAGCTCCCAGGCTGCTGAGGACCAGGCGGAGGCGGGGCCCCTGCACTCGGTCATCAGCAGCTCGGAGGCTGTGCAGGGTGAGGCGTGGCGCAGGGTGGGGCGTGCGGCCCGGGGCCCCGGAGTCTGCTGCCTCCCGAGGGGGTACTGAGGCAGAAGCAGTGCTTGAGGGAACCACGCACTCACTTCAGACGAAGGAAGGGCTTGGTTGGAGGGAGGGGTCCCCAAAACAATGCCTCCTGCGTTTCCGGCTTCCCTGGCGCTTCTGACTTCCATCCTGGCGCGTCTGGCGCCCTCTGGTGGTCACCGGGAGTTGGCGTAGGCGCCTGCACATCTGCTAATGATCACCAAGCTGACGGAAGCTCAGCACTCCCGGGACGTGTGGAGGGCAGGCTCCGGAGCCGGTCCTGCCGCGGGTCCGTTTCTGGCTTTCAGATGAGACAGCAACAGAGTACTTAATGCTTGGGTTAAGAGGAGTGAGTTTTTCTCCTTTGCTTTCTAAATGATTAATCTGGAAACCACCGCATTCACGAATCGAATCCGAGGTCTGGTTGTGGAGGCACGTCGACAGCTTTTCCAAGCAGTGTGACCTGAGGACTGCAGGCTCCGGGGAGGAGGGTGGGTGTGGGCTTGTCCGCGCTTCTCGGGGAGAGGGAACCCTTGATCTGCTCTTTTGTCTGAGCCCAGATGCTTGGGTTTTTTGTGTTTTTTTTTCTTCTTTTGTTCACTGTTTTGAAAAATGTTTAAAACTCCTTATCTTAAAGATTTTTTTGAATGTCGCAAAGCATGTTCTCCTGTGAAAAAAGACGTTAACTTTCCTGGTTGTGTCTGTGGTTCGTTACTAGGTTCTGCTACCAAACACGAGTTCCAAGCTGAGACGAAGAAGCTCCTAGACATTGTTGCCCGTTCCCTATACTCAGAAAAAGAGGTGCGTGCCTGCTAATCACTCCCAGCGCTGGCTGGTTCTGTTGGCAAGACTGTTTCTGTGCTGTCCTGGGGAAATGCCAGCTAGTGGATTAGCAGTGAGAAGGCATTAAATTTGGACAGGTACTGATCTTGGCTACCAATGAGAGTATTCTTACTAAAATCCATTGGGGTTTATGGACAGATATATCCAGGTAATTCTTTGAGCCACAATGAACCTGGGAAGTAATGCATTTTGCTGTTAATTTAAAAGTCTCAGGTGTTGGTGTGGGGCCCTGCTGAGGTCCATTTCTGGGGTATTGCCCATGGGCTCTGGACCCCGGATTCACCTCCCTCATCACCTGGCCTCACCAGCCACGGTCTGTGGGGCTGAAGGAAGAAGACCCCCCTGTGTGGAGCAGAGCAGCAAGGAGCGCCCGGGGCCTTTGTGAGGAGACAAAGCTGCTCCAGGCTGACAGGCCGTGGTGAACCATTGTTCCACGCTGGTTGTTGCTAAAATGCAGAGAATTTGAGAGGGGTAAAGCACAGCTTTCCAAAATGAAAGGACCTTCTAGGAAGTATGTCCAGGTCTTGTCCTGCTGAACTCCATCCCCAGGTGGCCCTGTGACACCCCGCTTCTTCTCTCGGGGCCAGGTCAGCCCTCCCATGTGCTGCGTCTGACTGTGAGTGGAGCTTTCTCAGAGGAGAAGAGCTGTGCACACCCGGGTTGGTCGTGGGGCCTCTGGCCCCCTTTTCTCCTGAACGTGGGAGGTCTGGTTTGTGGCAACCCACTAGATTAAGTGAAGCTGGTGAGCCCTTCCCGGAGAAGAGAAAATATGTTTTGAGGATATTTTGACATCCCTGGGCAAGAGTTGAGAAAGAAGTCATCTCACGGGCCCTTGAAGTTGGCAGTAACAGACTCCTAGCTCCAGGCTGATGCTGAGGAAGCAACAGTAGAGTCAGAGGTGACAGAAAGCTGGGCCAGGGGAACATGATCCACCTCCAGTCATCCTGCGGGCGGCTCTGGGGAAACTGGCTTTGAGGACGGTGGGAAGTCTTTATCTGGCTAAACGCTTCCCCCCAGCCGGTAACACTGCTGCAGAGGCTGCTAACAGACAGGTCTCATCTCCATTTACATAGGTGTTCATTCGTGAGCTCATCTCCAACGCGAGCGACGCCTTGGAAAAGCTGCGTCATAAGCTGGTGTCTGAAGGCCAAGCGCTGCCAGACATGGAGATTCACCTGCAGACCGACGCCGACAGAGGCACCATCACAATCCAGGTGCCTCCCCTGATGGGCCGGGAGACGGGCTGCCTGTCCGTCACGTCTCTAGGCTCCCAGTGGCCTGCTGACCACCTTGAACTGAATATAGTTCCCTGTGCTGTATACAGTAGGCCCTTGGTGTTTGCTCCTATATATTCCTGTTTGCATCTGCTCACCCCAAACGCCCAGTCCTTCCCTTCTCCACCTGCCCTGTCCTGTGGCAGCTGCAAGTCTGTTCCCTATGTCTGATTCTGTTACTGTTTCATAGATTTGTGTCTTGTCTTAGTCACATCTTGGTGATATTATAAGATAATCGTCCTTCTCTAATCTCTCAGTCCATCCGTGTTGCTACAGATGGCATTGTTTCATTCTTCTTTCTGGCTGAGTCACACTCCATCGTGTGTGTGACACACACGCCACATCTTTTCCATCCATCCATCGATGGACATTTAGCTTATTTCCAGGTCTTGACTATTGTGAACAGCGCTGCTGTGAGCGTGGGGTGTGTGTATCTTCGTGAATTGGAGTTGTGTCTGGATATGTGCCCAGGAGTGGGATTGCTGGATCATGTGGGAACCCTGTTTTTAGTTTTGTGAGGAGCCTTCATACTGTTTTTCATAGTGGCTGCACCAATTTACATTCCCATCAACAGTGTAAGAGGGTTCCCTCTTTGAAGAGGAGCCCCATCATTCAAAGATAAGTACTGTTAACATTTCAGTATATGTCTAATAGGGTTTGTCTATATATCCAAACAGGTTAAAAAAGTTTTTTTGACCACTCTGCGTGGCTTGTGGGATCTTACTTCCCCTGGGATTGAACCCAGGCTCTCAGCATTGAGACCGTGGAGTCCTAACCACTGGACCACCAAGGAATTCCCTTAACAGATTTTTAAACCAAGTAGTATTTTTTATGTAAGGTGACCCTTGAACAACACTTGGGTTGAGAGGGGAGGCCCTCCTCACAGTCTAAGATCCACACAGAACGTATAGTCTGTCCTCTGAATACCTGGTTCCTCCACGTTTGTGGGTCTTCCTCTGTGGTTCCTCTGTACCCACAGTTCTGCATCCAGCTGCTGCTGTTCAAGGGTCAGCTGTGCTCTTCACATTTTTGACCGTACTTTTATTGCATGTTCTTGTATGTTCTCTGGTACTGTATTTTAATCACAGCTGTTTGGATTAACAGTCTTACTGTAGACACAGCAATACTTTTGGTGCTATTACAGTTTAAGGTCATAAAGTTAGAAAGGCAGAAGTGGGGTTTATCAGGCGGTGGCCCTGAGGGCCATCACGTTCCCGAGGTAGCTGCTCTAGGCCCTGCTGCCCGCGTCTCTGGGGGGCGTCCACCCCTGTGGGCCCCTTCCCAGCAGGCCTGGCTCCGCCGCTCAGAACAGCCGCTGGTTTGTGATCTTCTGTCTGCTCCTCTCTGCTCTGTGCGTGTGTGCCTTTCTTGCCGGCCGCTGCTGCTGTTTTAAGAAGCTTTATTGAAGTATGTTTATGTACGATCAGGTCCCCCAGGTTCACGTGTTCAGGGAGTTTAGGCTAACACAGTCGTGGGCCCACCATATCACTGGGGTCGTCACCCAGCATTCCCCAGCCTTCCTAGCCCTCATCAGCACTGGCCTGCTTTCTGTGGCTGTGGTTTTCTATTTTCTATGGTCTCACATAAACACAGTTACACAGGAGGTGGTCTCTTGAGTTTGACTTTTCACTTGTCACAGTGGTTTTGAGAGTTCTCCACGCGGTCAGACAGATCAGTAGTTTATTCCTTTCTGTTACTGAGAAGTGTTCTGCTGTATGAAGGCATCACAGCTTCACCAGTCTCTTCACCAGCTTCTCCAGTGAGCACTGGAGATGATAGGGATCGAGCTGCCATGAATATTTCAGTCTTTGTGTGGACACATGTTTTCATTTCTTTTGGGTAAATACCTTGGAATAGGACTGCTGGGTTGTAAGGAAAGTGTCTGTTTAACTTTAGAAGAAACTGCCAAGCGTTGCCAAAAGCAGGTGTCCCATTCTGCGTTCCTCCTGGCAGCACGTCCTTGACATGCTCGTCATTGTTGGTCTTTAATTTCAGCCATTTTAGTGAGCGAGCATTTTAGTGAGCCATTCCCTAATGGTTGGGGACCCTGGTGGCTCAGAGGTTAAAGCGTCTGCCTGCAATGTGGGAGACCCTGATTCGATCCCTGGGTCAGGAAGATCCCCTGGAGAAGGAAATGGCAACCCACTCCAGTGTTCTTGCCTGGAGAATCCCATGGATGAGGAGCCTGGCAGGTATAGTCCATGGAGTTGCACAGAGTCGGACACGACTGAGCTACTTCACTTAACTTCACTTCCCTAATGGTTAAAGGTGCTTGTCATTCACATGAATCTTCTTTGTGAAATGCCTTTCAGATTTTTGCTCATTTTTAATCAGTTTGTTTGTCATTTTATTGCATTGTAAGTTCTTTGTATATTCTAGATTCAAGTCCTATATCAGATACACTTTGCAAATATTTTCCCCTAGTCGGTGACTTGCCTTTTTATTTTCTTAGGTAATGGCTTTTGAAAAGCATAAGTTCTTAGTGAAATGCAGTTTATCACTTTTATGTTTCATGCTTTTGGTGACCTACTGAAGAAGTCTCTACCTGTTCCAGAGAGATAAACGATTTCCTCCTGTCTTTTCTTTTAGAAGTTTTGCAGCCTTGGCTCTTACACTCAGCCCTCTGATCACATGGTGTCTGCGTAAGGGAGATGGGCTGGGCGCTGCTCCGCCTGTGGCTGCTGCTTGTTTCGGCACCGTTTGTTCTTCCTGTCTGCAGTGATTTGTCTTGGAACCTTTGTCACAAATCGTGTGACGCTGTGAAGCTCTTCCTGGACTCGGTTTTGTCCCTGTATCTAAGTTAGTCTGTCCTCTGGTGAGGTTTCCCCAGTAAGGCCTGGCTGGTGTGACTGGAATCCGCCTTTCCTGACAACCCTGTTGTGATGTCACGGGCCATGAGCAGGTCCGTCTTGTGCGCTTGTGCCTGGCGCTCCGCACACACGCCCTGGTGTTCAGCCTGTCTGTCTCCTAGGACACTGGCGTCGGGATGAGCCAGGAGGAGCTGGTGTCCAACCTGGGAACCATCGCCAGGTCCGGGTCAAAGGTGAGGCCCCCACCTTCCCTAGGGTGCTACCACCGCTCCCCTCAGGTCAAGCATCCTAAGGGCAGCTCCGACCAGGGCTGGTCCCAGACGCGCTGGATGCCAGCTTCAGAGGTCTGTCCTCCAGCGCGTTTGTGCCACTGGGGGCCCTCTGTCCAGGATTTCCCTGCGTCGTCATGGGACCCTCAGAGGTAGTTTGTTATTTGCTGGATGGACCGGCTGGAGTGGGTACTTTGCCCACAGCTAGAAACTGGCTGACCCCAAGTTCAAAGCCAGTCCATTCCCGCGTGACACGCCCCTCTGACCGGCCTCACCCTACAGGCCTTTCTGGATGCGCTGCAGAACCAGGCGGAGGCTGGCAGCAAGATCATCGGCCAGTTCGGTGTGGGCTTCTACTCAGCCTTCATGGTGGCTGACAGAGTCGAGGTCTATTCTCGCTCGGTGGATGCAGGCAGCCTTGGGTACCGGTGGCTTTCAGATGGGTGAGTGAGTGAATGGGTCCCATGTCACGCATAGAGTGTCCCCCAGGCCCTGGAGCCACCAAGGCAACTGTCACCCGCCATGCAGAGTGGGACTCCGGAACATGGAGGCCTCACAGGAGGGGGTCTCCCGGGGTCTGGCGCTCGCCGGCCACCACAGGGAACTTGAGGCCCAGAGGTTGTGCTCATGAGCAGGAGCCCCACACCCCAACCCCAGCACCACTGTCCCCGGGGGAGGGGGTCACAGCTGGGTTCAGAAGTGGTGAGGCTCTGGCTCCCTTTCTGTTCGAGTCCCGGGGCCACACGGGCCTTGTCAGCGCTGACGGATGGACTCACCTCCCCTTCCCCTCTTAGCTCTGGGGTGTTTGAAGTTGCCGAAGCCTCGGGAGTTAGAACTGGGACGAAAATCATCATCCACCTCAAGGCCGACAGCAGAGAGTTCGCCAGCGAGGCCCGGGTTCGAGGTGAGCGTGAGCCTAGGCTGCCGGGACAAGCTTGGTGGGGGCTCAGGGTCGCATCTTCGTCCCACTGCTGTGTGGTGTCACTGACCACCCGCCCGGCCTGAGTCCAGGCTCCGGACAACCAGAGTGGGCGCAGTGCTGGGTACTCCCCGCTGTCCAGGTCTCACTGATGCTACTGAACGTGCCCAGCGCCTTCCAGGGGTCACGGTACCCCATGAAACCCTGATTGGGCTGCCAAGAGGTGTGCATGTCTCATGGTGGCCTGGGCCCCCTGACCCGGTTCTGGAGCAAGTTCTACTCCCCATGGGGGCAGGGCAGGGACGAGGCTTCCCAGAGCTTTCGTGTCTAGAAGCTTCTGGTATTCGTTGTTTCTGTGTCTTCCAGATGTGGTGACAAAGTACAGCAACTTTGTCAGCTTCCCTTTGTACCTGAACGGAAGGCGCATGAACACTCTGCAGGTGAGGCCTGCTGCATGCGGGCTTGGCGGCCGTGGAGCTGAGCTGCTGCCTGTCGGGCCGGCCAGGCAGATGGGCCTGGGGTGGCTGGCCGAGCCCCAGCATGGGATGTTCTGGGCGGGAAGGGCGGCGAGACCTGTGGGTGCAGGTCCATGTGCGCCAGGAGTCACCTTCACAGCGCACGCCCCGCGCTCCTGGCTGTGTTCAGTCACTCTGCCCTCAGCACCGTCAGTTCTAGAAAAGGTCACCCCTGCCCCCCTCAGAAAGAGACCCCCAGCATCACCAGCCCCTTCCCTGAGCCCCCAGTAACCACTGTCCGCTTCCTGGTTGCTTATTCTGGACGTTTCATAGAAATGGAATCAGAAATCACGTGGCCTTCTGCGTCTGGCGTCTTACCGTGTTTTCAGGGCTCAAGCTGGTGGGAGCGCCTTGGCTCTCTCTCCCTTTCCGGCTCAGTTGCCTTCCCTGAGCCTCTCACCTCCCGGCGGTTGGTGCTGGTCACGTGCGGCCTCGTCCAGGTTTTGCCTCCCGCTCGCTCTTCCTGATACTGCTGGGGACAGGGCACTGGTTCCAGAGCCATGTGTGTGTCCATCTGTCTGTCCAGCACTGGGCACCGCGAGCTCTGCCCACACATTGTTGGGAAGGTGTGTCTGAAACAACATCCCTGTTCCTCCTTTTCCAGGCGATCTGGATGATGGACCCCAAGGACGTGGGCGAGGGGCAGCATGAGGAGTTCTACTGCTACGTTGCGCAGGCCCACGACAGACCACGCTACACCCTGCACTACAGGACGGACGCGCCGCTCAGCATCCGCAGCATCTTCTATGTGCCGGACGCGGTGCGCACCCCCACCCGCCCTGGCCCGCGCTCGGGTTGAACCCAGCCTTCCTGGCTTTGAGCCTGGAGCCCATTTCTCTCTGCTGAGCATGCACGTGCGTCCCCAGGACCTGTCAGGAAAGCAGAGCCCTGGGTCCCCGCTTAAGCAGATCCCCACAGGGCTGTGTGCAGACTGCAGTCCTGGTCGGGAGCAGGCTCGGCAGAGGTGACCCTCTGGCCGTCGCGGGCCCTGCGCCAGCACGCGCTCCACTGCCGAGTTCAGTGCCAGGGCCCATGGGCCACACTGAGACAGGCACGTGGGGCTGGGTTCCAGAAGCATGTCCCAAGACATGGGAACTTGAATTTCTCTTACTTTTCACATGTCATAAGGTACTCTTTTTTGCTTTTTTCCTACCATTTAAAAATGGAAGAACTGTTCTAAGCTGCGTGAACGGTTGATCTGGCCTGTGGGCTCTAGTTTGCCAACCCCTGGCCCCAGAAGGTTAGGTTCTGTTCAGAGGGTCAGACCAGTCATCGTGTTTATGGGGAGGGCGGCAGCTGCCCAGAGAGGCCCCGCCTGGCCCAGAGCCTTGGTGTCGGGGCCAGCCTCTCCGGGCACCACACATACACCCCAAATCTCCTGGCCTAGACGGCCTCAGGAAGGGCCCCTGACTGTGGCACTCCGCCTCTGCAGGGCCTGCTCCTCCTGACACTGCCCTTGCTTTGCCTCCAGAAACCATCCATGTTTGACGTGAGCCGGGAGCTGGGCTCCAGCGTGTCGCTGTACAGCCGCAAGGTCCTCATCCAGACCAAGGCCACCAACATCCTGCCCACGTGGCTGCGCTTCGTCCGGGGTTCGTATCCGTGCCCAGCGTGTGGCTGAGGCCCTGCAGCCCTGGGAGCAGCTCCTCCTGGGAAGGCTCACCTGTGCTGAGCTCAGGGGATGGGGGGTGTCGGTGGGGGAGCCGCATCCTCATAGCTCGGGGCCTCTTCTCGAGCTCCCCGCCTCCAGACACTGGGTTCAGTTGACTGATCCATGACAGTTTTATGATTTTGAGCAAAAAATCTAGGAGGTGGCTTTCAGAGAGTCCAGCAGATGCTGAAATTGTAGAAACTGTCCCGGCAGAGGCTTGCTGGCCTTGCCTGCTTTTCTTCCGACCCTGTGACCCAGGTCATGACCTGGACACAGCGTGGGTGAATTCTGGGATGAGGGGTTGGGCAGGGAAGCCCCCGAATGTCCGCTGCTCTTACCCACACGTGGCCACGTCTCAGGTGTGGTGGACAGCGAGGACATCCCCCTGAACCTCAGCCGGGAGCTGCTGCAGGAGAGCGCGCTCATCAGGTGAGTCAGTGGATGCGGCACTGCCTGGGCAGGCCTGCCTCTGCCACCAGAGGTGGGCTCGAAGCTGCCCAGCCTGGAGCACAGGTGCCCACGGAGCTGTGGCAGGGGCACATGCAGTTCACCTGTGCTCTGCCTCGTGGTTCCCTTCGGTTTCCATGAGGGTTTTGGGGACCGACGTGCAGAAGCGCTCCTGCTGCCACGTGTCCCTCCCTCAGCCGAGCCCCGGCCCCCGGCCCCAGGGCGGCCGCGGCAGGGAGGCTCCAGAGGCTGTCCTGGACGGACGAGGTGGAGGAC
>NW_011494716.1:1199352-1201043 GCF_000754665.1 Bison bison bison | reverse complement strand
AGAGCCAGGACGTCTGACCTCAGTCCAGAAGGTCACTAATGGTGGAAAGGAAGCAAGAGCTGGGCCTGGGACCCGCCTGGAGACGTCGCTCTTGGAATCCACATGGGCAGGGGTGGCTGTCCTTCTTGTCTCCTGTCCTAATGGTGGCCACAGCTTCGGTCTGCTGAGCGTTTATTCTCCCCCGGACCGTCCCGAGCCCCTCCTGGGTGCAGCCCCTGTCTCCTCGGGGGTGGGACCCACTAGGTCTCCATGTCACAGTTGTGGAAACCGAGTCACAGGGAGGTCACTGCCACCAGGGAGTGAGCCTGGATTTGAGCCCACGTCTTCTGACTGCAGCCACGTGCTCTGTCCCCCACAGCCGGAGCTGGGCTGACCCAGACGCTGGCAGGACCAAGGCTGCAGGCGCGGGCATGTCCAGCCATTCGGTCACTGCTTGTGGTTTTCCAGGGCTGGGTTGTCATCTTTACCAGCAGAGTCAGCCTTAAGTGAAATTCTTTACAAGAAGTGTGACACAGAATCCATTTTCCCTAAGCCCTGGGAAAGTCAGCTGTCCGCCGCATGCCCACTGGCCCCGCATCTTGGGTGCACTTCTAGAGGACACATGCAGCGGGGCGGACCTGCCACATCTCCACAGACCGCCCGCACCGCACGCCTATTGTGTCCTCTGCAGCGAGAGGGTCCCGTCCAGGGTCATGCATGCCTTCAGCTGTGGCGTTTCTCTGGCCTGGAGGCTGGCTGAGGTCCAGTCATTCCCTGACTCTCAAGACCTGTGTGCGTCTGAGGTCCCCGTGATCTCCCGGGTGGCCCTGGGATGGGTCTTGATGCCCTGCGTGCTCGGGTGCAGTGGGGCCGTGTGCGTCCTGTCAGGTGGGCCAAGACGGGAGCTGTCCCCTCACTGGTGCTGACACTTGACTAAGGGGGTGTCTGCCAGCCTTTGCAGGTGAAATTCCTTTTTTCTCTCTGTAATTAGTAATGATATGTGGGAGTGGTATTTTGTAGCTGTGGGTTCATTTCTTATACATACACTTTTTGTAATATTTTTACAACTTATTTACGTGATTTGATTTCCATTTTACTCAGGAGTTATGGTCTGCTACTGTCCCAGGCTTAGCGGGAGCTCGCCCAGGCTGACTCCTTCGCCCCGTCCCCGTTGTGCTTTGTCTTCCACCTTCCCATCTGCTCCCAACGGTGCGGAATCTGCCTGATTATCCCCAGAGTGTTACCTCTCTGGCCCTCTCCCTGAAACAAGCCCGCCCTCCCCCAGCTCCCCAGCTCCCTCACTGACTTAGGCCCTGATGCCACACTGTGGGCCACCCGCTGTCCCCAGCCTCTGCCCTCTTCTGGGGTCCTTGGGCTCTGACACCGCACGCCAGGCTTCCCCAACCCTTGCCCTGCACGGACACCTCTTCGTCCCATCTAAGCTGCTGTGGCTCCCCCCACCAG
The DNA here is from genome assembly GCF_000754665.1 of Bison bison bison. Classification (NCBI taxonomy): domain Eukaryota; kingdom Metazoa; phylum Chordata; class Mammalia; order Artiodactyla; family Bovidae; genus Bison; species Bison bison. The sequence continues at coordinate 1,199,600 of NW_011494716.1, read as the reverse complement.
ACGCAGGCGCTGCCCTGTCCCATTCTGCCCTGTGGCTGATGGACCGAGTTTTTCGGGATGAGAATAAAAAGAGGAAAAGCTGAAATGAACATTAAATGTTATTGTTTCCCTACCCTGAAAAACAGATGGTAATTTTACCTTTTTAAAGGAGACGCAGAATACTTCTTAAACATCTCTTCCTTTTCAGGTTGTGGCTGTGGCGCACAGGGTCCTCTGGCGCAGCACATGGGCTCAGTAGTTGCGGCTCC
>NW_011494716.1:1188997-1199252 GCF_000754665.1 Bison bison bison | reverse complement strand
TCCCTGAGCAGGGACCGAGCCTGTGTCCCTGCACTGCACAGTGGTCCCCAGCCACTGCACCACCAAGGAAGTCCCAAGGCAGAATATTAAGGAAGTAAAAACAGCCCCTAATCCCACTAAAAGAGTTGTTCAAAATTTTATGCCTTTATGTAACGTTCTGGTAAATATCCTGATGCAAAAAATACCAATTTTGTAAAACTGTAGTGCACGTATAGTATGTCCAGGGTGAAAAGTGAAAGTGTTAGTGCTCAGTCATGTCTGACTCTTTGCAGCCCCAAGGACTGCAGCCCGCCAGGCTCCTCAGTCCATGGGATTCTCCGGGCAAGAATACTGGAGTGGGTAGCTGTTCCCTTCTCCAGGGGATCTTCCCAACCCAGGGATCAAACTCAAGTCTTTGCACTACAGGCAGATTCTTTACCATCTGAGCCACCAAGGAAGCCTCTATACAGTATAAACCAAAATTAAAATATACAAGCATGGATCATAATTATGAAAAATACAAAGTACAACAAGTAGTTTTTTGCATACTTAGTATATATGTGTACTCTGTAATTTATCCATACTGGGATCTTTCTGGTTTTTCTTTCAACTCAGGCACTTTTTCATGTCATTAAGAATCATGTTAGAGGGTGTAATTTTTAATGGCGTGTAGTTTTCCATCATTCATTTCAACCTGTTCTTTCCTGTTGAACGCAAGCTTGTTCATAATTGTGTTTTATGTGCTGTGGTGAAAATCCTGGTCCATAAATCTTTACCAGCTGAACCACAAGGTAAGCCCTAGGGGTTCCTGCCTCTAGGGGGCGCCTGTCTCCTTTACTGGAGTCAACGACAGGTCGCCCTTCCTCTCTGGGATGTCTTCACTCCTCTGATTATTAGGTGGCTCATGTCCTGCTGTTTGATGGTATTCTGTGAAAGTTGCTTTCTTGTAATAAATGCTTTTCTGTTCTGTAGAAAACTCCAGGGCGTTCTGCAGCAGAGGCTGATAAAATTCTTCACTGACCAGAGTAAAAAAGATGCTGAGAAATATGCCAGGTTTTTTGAAGATTACGGCTTGTTTGTGAGAGAGGGAATCGTGACCACAGCTGAGCAGGAGGTTAAGGTAGGGTCTGGGTCTCGGGCCTTCCTCTGGGCGGCCTTGGACTATGGAGGACACCGCTGAAGAGCAGACACCTGAGCTTCCTGGGACATGAGGATGGCCAGCCACACTTCCAGGGGTTAGGCCTCTGGACCCCACAGGTGGTCCCGGCAGGCCCGGCTCCTCCAGGGCCCCTGCCTATGGCCAGAGGGGTGGAGGTGTGCGCCGTCTCCTCCCACAAGGGCCTGGGGGACTTGAGGTCACAGAAGCAGGGACAGGCCAGGTGCCTGGTTCATGGGTGGGGAGGGCAGCTCATGTGATGGGGCAGGAGTCCTTCAACACGGGCCAGGGGTCAGTTAACTGCATAATTACTTAAAAACAGTAAGATTGTTCCATAAACATTTTGGGGCCACTTTTAAGTTGTAATACAAAGGAGAGTGACTGACCACCTCAGGGGTCTCAGGGGTGCTTCTGCAGGCCGGGGAGGGTGGGACAGGGGCCGAGTGCCCAGGCTGCCAACCTGCACACCCCCGAGCCCTTCTTACCCAGGTTGTCCAACAGCTCAGGCACCGCCTGCTTGGGCTCCACATGCACCCTCTGTGTCCATGGGAGCAGCACCCAGGTGGGGCCAGAGGCTTGTCTAAGCCCTTTATTGGTGTCTCGTGTTTGTTAGGATCTGTATCGAGCACCAGAGCATGAACTGAGCCTCTGCACCTAGAGCCCGGCTTGCCGGGTGGGCTCCCAGATCCCTGTCTGCTCCCCTTGCATCTGCGCCACATCACCCTCGTCTGGACTGTGCCCTTTGGGCACCGTGGTTTGTCAGATGAGGCGGTGGTGTAGATGGGGCAGGGTTTATCATCAGGGCATAACCAGGCCCTAGCCTGTTGCTGGTCCTCCGTCCTCAATGATGACTCCACCCGCGGTCACGTACAGGTCTCAGCCAAGCAGAGACAGACACACCCCTCCTTCCAGGGTCCGTTGTCTAAGTCACACACCGACTTTGGTTCACACACTGCTGTGAGGAGGGCTGGAGAGCGTGGACTTCACACTCCCGTGCCCTGCTCCGTGAGAGAAGGTCTGTGATTCGGGACAGAGGGAGGCTGCTGGGTCTAACAGCGGCTCTGTCACAGACAGGGCCTGGCCACTCCTGCAACCATGAACACAGCTCACCCAGAAAGGCCCACTCAGCGAGGCCCTGGGCAAGCTGGAATGGCCAGTGGGGGGGCCCAGGGGCCTGCACTGGAGTCCCAGGTCCCCGAGACTCCGGGTCAGCCCAGTGTGCCACCCCAGGCTGGGCTCCTGCAGCAGCTGCCTCGGCTGCAGATGCAGTGGGTCACCAGGCCAGCCAGAGCCGTCCTCCCTTACTGGAGGCCCTGAGGTCTGTGCCCCTCAGTCTGGAGGCTTCCAGAGCCGGGACCCGGAACTCCAGTGACCCGGCCTCTGCCAACTGCAGGAGGACATCGCGAAGCTGCTGCGGTACGAGTCGTCAGCACTGCCTGCTGGGCAGCTGACCAGCCTCTCGGACTACGCCAGCCGCATGCAGGCCGGCACCCGCAACATCTACTACCTGTGTGCCCCCAACCGGCACCTGGCGGAGCACTCGCCCTACTATGAGGCCATGAAGCGGAAAAACACAGAGGTCGGTGAGCCGGGCGCCCCACACCTGTTCTCCCCTCCGGCCAGGTCAGAGGGCGGGGGCCCTGAGCCCTGAAGGAGGGGCATGCTCATTGGGAACTGACGGGCTGTGCGGGGACCGGGAGAGCCGCGCGGTGAGCCGTCCACAGGCAGAGGCGGGCCTGGGTCGCCTTCTGATCCCCTCTCTAGCAAGTGATGCGAGGGTCTCTCTGTGAACATCCTCCGCGTTCCTGCTCGCTGAGAGCTGTCTCTAAAGCACTCACTTCATCCAGGAGGCCCAGGAGCCCCGCTCTGTCCTGGGCGGAGGCTTGCCCGCCTGATGACGCCGTCTCGGCCTGCACAGGTTCTCTTCTGCTACGAGCAGTTTGATGAGCTGACCTTGCTCCACCTGCGTGAGTTTGACAAGAAGAAGCTGATCTCTGTGGAAACAGACATTGTCGTCGACCACTACAAGGAGGAGAAGTTTGAGGATGGTGCCCCAGGTCAGCCTGATTCCTTGCCCTCCGGGCTCAGGTGTAGCTGGTGGCCTGGGGGAGGGAGGGGCCGAGTGGGCCCGGGGAGCTGGCACTGTTGGCCTCACGGCCTCTTCTGTGCTGCAGTGGTGGGTGCGTGTGGGGTTTTCTTTTCAATGTGTCTTCATAAGACTGATGAAGCTAAGAGAATCAGGAGTTTTAAGGCCCTAATAAAATATATGCATATGGGCCTCAGGCACCCAAAAAGCATCCTTTCTGAGGTATGAATTTGTCAGTTGTATTTTATTTTTTAATATTTATTTGGCTGCACCGGGGCTTAGTTGTGGCACCCAGGACCTTCAGTCTTCATGGCAGCATGCAGGGAACTTCTAGTTGCAGCATGTGGGATCTGGTTCCCTGACCAGAGATTGAACCCGGGCCCCCTGCATTGCGAGCGTGGAGTCTTAGCCACTGGACCACCAGGGAGGCCCCTTGTCCGCTTGCTTTTGGATGCAGAGCGTTTTGGTAGCTTCTGTGGTTGGCCGGTCAGTGGCTGGCAGAGTGGAGGGAGCCCACGGGGAGAGGGTTATGCAGACAGCCCGAGCTCACCCTTGTGCTTGCCTGTAGCAGGAGACTGCCTGTCAGAGAAGGAGACCGAGGACCTGATGGCCTGGATGAGAAATGCGCTGGGGTCCCGCATCACCGACGTGAAGGTGAGGCTCTGCAATGGGCCACCAGCCAGCCGCCGTGACCCTCCCTGACCACACAGCTGGCCAGCCTGCCGTCCCTGGGCTGCTGGCCTGGTAGGTGCTCTCCCAGCAGTGGTTGGAGCCATGGCGTGAGGTGGAGACCAGGCATGTCACTGCCACCCCTGCACTCGTGTGCCCTCTGCCATGTGTAGTCACATGTGCCCAGGGGTGCTGCTGATGCGAGACAAGCAAGCTCGGCTTTGCCTCCACTTTGTAGAGCAGATGGAACCAAGAGTGGAAGGTGAGCAGTTGAGGGCCTGGTGGGCAGAGAAGAGGGCTCCCCAGTTGGTCTGCCTGGTCCAGGCCTAAAGGGACTGCAGTAGCTGAGGATACAAGAGCATACCATACCATCCTGCTTGGGTTCTTAGTGGGGGTCTGGGTGGGCTTTAATGAACTAGGAACGCACCAGTCCAGCTCAAAGCTGCAAGAGAAAGAAAGTCACCAGAGAACAGGTATCACTGGCTGAGAGACATGTTCTGGCACAGCCGCAAGGGAGGGCAGGTGTCCGGATGGCTGAGAGCGGAGGGCAGACCCAGGGCCCTGTGGGAGGCGGCAGTGGGCCTCTGGGCCGCTGGGCAGGGAGTGAGGCTTCTTTACGCAGCGCACGTATCGTGTCCGTGCTCTGCAGCAGCGGCTCACTTAAGGTGGCCTGCGAGTGAGGCAGAATTCTTGTCCGTCTCCTATGAAGGAACAGGCACGGTGCTTCCCCAGGTCAGCAGGCTGTGGGCCTAGCAGGCCCAGAGTCTCTGGTGTTAAGTCAGGAGGCCTGTAGCCTGCAGGGCTGCAGGGGAGAAGGTGTATTTGATGAAATAAAGGCCAGAGGGAGCCGCAGGGCAGGGCCGGTGAGAGCACTCTCTTGGAAGGACAGAATTAAGGGAGAGAGGCAGAGCCTGGAGACACAGGGTCGCTGTAGGACATAGAGGTAACACCAGGCATGATGGACCCTGGAGGCTAATTGATAGGTTAGAATTTGGCGGCTTTGGAGTGAAAGCTCCCAAGCAGCATACAGTCAGGCCTCCTCTCCTTAGGGGGTGATGGGGAGACAGGGAGGAAGGTGCACTACTATCCTGGCTTGTCACCTGGGGAAGCCTCGTATCTGTCAAGACCCTGCCAGGGCTCCCCTCACCTCTGGCCGTGCCTGCAGGTGACTCTCCGGCTGGACACCCACCCTGCTATGATCACGGTGCTGGAGATGGGAGCTGCCCGGCACTTCCTGCGCATGCGCCAGCTGGCCAAGACCCAGGAGGAGCGCGCACAGCTGCTGCAGCCCACGCTGGAGATCAACCCCAGGTGAGGCCGCTGGGGCCTGCGTCCCTCGATGCCCATCGAGGAGCATGCGTGCCCGTTTCTGACCTACCAGGTATTCTTTGAGTTGTATGAATCCGTGTTCTTTCACTTATAATACAAAGACAAGTACATGAGCTAATGGATAGTATGGTTAATATTTATAAACACTCACATTTAAGAAAATTGGACCTTGCCTGCACCCAGAAGCTCCTGTTTTCCTCCCACTAGAATTGTCCCGCCCCCCAGGGGGAGCCACAGTCCTGACTTCGGGTACTTGTGCATCGTTAGACACAAGCTCAGTTCTCTGTTTCTGAGCAGCGTGTGAAGGGACCCCTGTGCAGCCTCACTTTCTTCGGTCAGCCCGTAAGCCCACCCCGTGGCGGGATGACTGTGGTTTGTGTTCATAGCTGAATCGCATTCCGGGTATGAGTCTGCTCGGCACAGTAACTGTTCTGACAAACACTGGGGTAGTTTCTGTTCAGAGGCTGTTGGGAGCAGGTTGCTCTGAACGCCTGTCCTCCACCTGGGGCACAGGTGAGTCTCCGGGGCACGTGCCTAGGCGCGGAAGGGCTGTGTCCTCAGGTGGGCTGGACCAGGCCCAGGACTTCCAGAGGGCAAAGCGTCAGAACCCGGTCCTGCGAGTGAGCCTTGGGCTTGGCTTTCTCTCAAAAACACCTTCTTTGTATATTTCATCAGCTGCAAATATCTTCACTTACTTTTCACCTGTCTGAAGGTATCTTCTAAAGAGAAATTCTTTATGTAATTAATTTTAATATAATCAAATGTATGCCTGTCTGCTGCTTTCTGGGCTCTTAGGAAATCTCTATTTCAGACACGTTTCTTCCCCTATGTGCCTTTCGTGTTCGTGGAGCCTATCTGGGATCCGTGTCGGGGGTGGGCAGGGGCACACGTCAGCTTTCCTGGACTGTTAACTGCTTAGTCTCCCCACTCCTGCTGCTCTGTGCTGCCTTCTCAGATGAGTATTTTCTTCTTTAGCATTCTTGTATATTTTTTATAGTTATTTGATGTCTTTTTTATTTGGTATTTTGAAATTTCATTTTCTAACTGTTGCTGTTGTATATGGAGGCATTTTTTGTTTTGGAAACTTAACTTTGTATGCAGCAGTAATTTTTTAAATGAAGTACCTAAGCCACCAAAAATGTTAGAAAAAGTCCATAGTTTCCCACCAGAGTCACTACCCTATTGATATATTTCTTTTGGACTTCAAGCTATGGGAGCTTTGTTTTTTAATATAATATGTGTCTGATTTTTTAATTTACCGCCTTAGCATATTTTTCCTCCTTTTTAAACATTAATTTCCTTAAAACTATTCGGGAGTAGGGAAAGGTGCCTTTTCCAGCTTCTGAGCCAAATTACTAGCCACACGATTACCAAGTTGAAGATCTGAATTGGCTCATGGCTGGCCACGCAAAATGTCAAGGGCCTTTCCACAGCCACCCCGGTTGGCAGGCAGGCATAAGTGATACAGGCCTGCGTAATGGGTGCATGGCTCCCAGTGCTGACCCAGCAGAGATGGGCACTGACTGGATACCCACTGGCTTTAACTAGTTCTGGCACAAATGTGGTTTTATAAGATAGCTGTGCAGAGGGCTCATTTTCTATTGCCAGAAGACTCTAACTCATTTGCTCTAAAATTTGTTTATATGCTCTTGAGTCTTTAGACTTCTCAACCATATGGAGTTCGTGGTGGGACACCTCCAGTGTGGGGTCCTCACCTTGCAGATGTTTGCTGCTGTAAACAGCGCTGGGAGGGAGGGAATCGCAGAGTGTCAGACGGGGCACCATGGACACTGCCGCTGTCCTTGGTACCTTCCCCCAATGCTTTCAGTTTTATCAAACACCTTCCTTTCTGCCATTCAAAAAATGAAGATTATACCTTATAATTTTGATGTTTCCTATTGTAGTTTTTCCTCTGCAGAAAAAATTTCAATTTTTATGTAGCCAAGAGTCTTTTCTTTCTGACTTCTATGTTTGTATATAGTCTGAAAGGCTTTCTTTCCCCTTTGAATATTATAAAACACTTCTTCCCTGTTTTCTAGTATTATACTTTGCTTTTAGTTTTTACATTTAATCCTTGATTGGTCTGGAGATTATTTTGGTTCTTGGTTCAAGGAATCACACAGGAGGAAACTTGCTTCCTGGGTGCTGCCCAGTTATCGTGTCTTATCAGGTACTAATAAAATTGCTGTATGAATTTGACCATTTATACACTGTCCACTTTGCACTATTACCATTTCATTTTCCAGAACTAAACTACTTGATTATTGGGACCTCCTCCTCCAATTTCTTCTGATCTTCCATGTTTACTTTTCTTTATGAATTTGGTAGATTTTTTTTAAGGAATAAGAATATAATTTAAGAAAAGTTTCACTTCTGTGGTCCACTTATCCAAGAATATGTCTTTTTGTATGTTAAATTCGACTTTCCTTACCTCAGGAGTATATAGTTTTTATATTAGTATCAAAACTTTTGCCAGGTTTTCTGGGTATAAAGTTTTTGTGGTTTTTTTCTGACACTGAACTATTCTTTATTACCCTTTTTGTTATTGCATGTTCTAACAACCCCAGCATTTCAGAAAAGTCACTCCAGATCACAAGCCCTTGTGCTCGGTGTGCACCCCCAGCTCTGAGCTAACGTGTGGTTTCCGTGTTGCAGACACGTTCTGATCAAGAAGCTCAGTCAGCTGAGAGACAGCGAGCCTGACCTGGCCCAGCTGCTGGTGGATCAGGTGAGGCTGCTGGAGCGGGTGAAGAGCAGGCTGAGGCTTTGAGGTTTCCTCTAAAACCCTGTTTTAAACAGAACAACTCTCTTCCCTTCTTCTCTTTGCATTTGAGGTCCCTGGGTTGGACCCAGGCCTTGCTCCCCCTCCCACTGACAAGGTGCTGCCCTGCCTTTCAGATCTACGAGAACGCCATGATCACAGCGGGACTCATCGACGACCCTCGACCCATGGTTGGACGCCTGAACCAGCTGCTTGTCAAGGCCCTGGAGCGACACTGATGGCTGCAGACAAGGGGACAGACGCAACCGTGGGGCAAGGTGGCCTGCAGCCAGTCACTAGGGAGTAGGGACACACATGGGAACGACTGGGTGCGTGAATGACAACACCCCCTTTTGAGCTTTATTTAAATTAAAAGGCATTTCTTAGTTTTAGACTTTCTTTCCAGACTGAGAAAGTGGGGTGCTCTGGTGACACGACCGCCACACTTACAATGGAAGTGGGCCAGGTGAGGAAAAGCCTACCTTCCATCCCTCTCCTCAAATTCCAGCTGCTGTGGGGTGGTTGAGGGCACACGGGGAAGAACGGCACTGGGTTCCTTAAGCTCCGCCCTCCGCTCTTAACTGTGACGGGTCAGTTGTTGTCTTCAGCTCCCAGCGTGGGGCAGAGGTTCTGGACCCCAGAAGGGACTTATGTCAGCGTCACCTCCACCGGGTAATGGTCACTGATGGCCAGGGCCTGTGGGAAGACAGCAGTGAGCGCAGGGACCCCAGACACCTAGTCGTCTATGGTCGTGCGCCTGAGGTGGGTCAGGACTGGCCCAGGGCCATTGGTTTTCTCAAGTCAACAAAAAAAGCAGTGTGTCCAGGAAAGATACTTACCATCTCATTGCTCAGTCCATATGCAGCTTGGAAGTCAAAGGGAGCGGCCGAGCCAGGAACCACAGAACGCTGGAGCAGAGACCCTGCGACCACGATCCTACAGTAGCAGACACAAGAGCCCAGGGTGTGACAATCTGCACTTGTCACACAACACCAACCACGCTTAAATGCCACTGTGGAGTCGGTTGGGCCCCGGCTCAATGTTGCCCCAAACTGCACACCACTGACCAACCTCCATTATCTGCCAGTGTCGTATTCTCCCTAAATGTGCTCCAACCCAAAACTAAGAAATGCCTTTCCTAAGTCAGGAGGGTGAGTGTCCGGTCTTGGGAAGCACTTCTGAAGCTAGTCGCAGAGGCACCCCGCTCACCTGTCATAGGCGCAGTTCGTGGACGTAGCCGTGGTGTCGGCACTGTCAGGAATCAGCCACTGGAAGGTGGAGCTCGTGCGCAGGCGGATGGATGACCACTGCGAGGAGGTCACATAGCTGCAGTCAGCATTGAAATCGCCCATCAACATGACATCCTGCCAGGAGACAGCCATGGGTTGGCCCGGGGCACGATGCACAATGGAGGCCCCCAGAGCCCAAGGCGGGGGCAGCGGGGAGGGCTCACATTCAAGTCCCACTTCTGCTGGACATCCAGGTAGACATCGTAGAGAGAATTAATCTCAGCCACTGCGTCCGATGGGGCCGAGTGCAGGGCAACAATGGCAAATTCCTTGACCTCTGTGGAGACAGCAGAGCGGATGTTGGCTGGGGTAGAGGACAACTGAGACACCCCCCAAGTGTGGACGTCTTCCTAAGTAACTTCAGTGTAAGACCAAAGGGGCTGTGGGGTGCAGCAGAAGACCAGCGTGTCCGGGGTGGGCGCACTCACTGGTGGAGGGGGATGAGAACTTGACCACAGCGGGCTCCCGGCTGAAGCTGTCGTTCCCGCAGGACTTGCAGCCGTCGTCGTACTGGTAGGTGTCCAGCACGGACACCTTGTTGGGTCTGCAGAAGGCCAGGCCGGAGGGTGGTCAGCCTGGGCTCAAGCACCACGCAGACCCACTGGCACAGAGCTCCCACCAAGGCCTCCTGCCTCTGCATGGGCTGAGGCCTCAAGGGGCACAGCCCAGCTCAGACCCCTGCTCTGGGGGCCCCAGTTCTTGCCCTCAAACCTGAGGGGAGGGCCCATGGGCTCTAGGCGACAATGCAGCCTCCTGTGTGCTCGTGAGGCAGAAGCCTGCAATGTTACCTGAACAGAAAGAGGTAGCGCTCCTTGTAGCTGTTGCGGCCCAGCGGCTCACTGACCACATAGTGGTAGGTGTTTGGGTCATCCCTGGATTGAGGAGACAAAGGTCCCAGTCAGAAGCTGGTGGTAGGGCAAGTCCCAGGGACCTACCCAACACCTGTGTCCCTGCGGCCAGGCTGACCTGGCACCGTGCCCGGGAAG
>NW_011494716.1:1188691-1188897 GCF_000754665.1 Bison bison bison | reverse complement strand
CCGGCCTCCTGGGACCCCACTTCACCCACTGGTTGAGATAGTCCAGGAGCTTCCCCACAGCCACCAGGTGGCTGTCTCTGACCTCCTGGATGAGGACGATGTCGTAACGACGCACGATCTGGGGACAAGGCCAGAATGTTGCTGAGCAGGCAGGCGGAGACCCATGTGTCCGAGCCTGCCTGCTGTGGGTCCCCGGGCCGGGCCGG